>NC_091027.1:5118571-5425535 GCF_041296385.1 Aphelocoma coerulescens | reverse complement strand
AGCATCTCTGAGATGTGGTTTGACGCAATATTTGTGGAGGTATTGTTTGCTAAGTTTATTTTAGTTTTTCCCTACTGATCTCATTCCCCTTTCTGTAGTTACACTGAAAAAATAGGCATTATACACACTCTAAATTATTAAGTTTTTCTTTATGGCTACTACCCACTGGTGATCTTTAGTAACAGTTATCTTCCTCCCAAAGTACAACACTGCACAGCAGATTAGATTGGTTTTGTGACTTTGCAACCAACTTTCTTTCTAACCTTGGGTGAACCTTTTGATCACAATTATGTCTCAGTGCACCATTGTTATCAAACCTAATGATATTTAAACATAGAACTGAAAAAAAAAAGTTGTGATATTAATGGGTGCTCTGACATAAGTCTGCCTCTTTTTTTTCAGAAGATCTCAACCCAGGGCTTTCATCGAACTTGGGGACAGTTGACCTTTTGTGTTTTGAGCCATTGGGTTGCTTTGTGCCAACTTCCTTGTTTATGTGAACCAAGCACAAACCTTTGTATGGCCAAGGACTGCAGGTTGTGTGCAATTTATGGGGCTGAGAGAATCCAAGGCAGTGCCTCTGCTTGGAGTAGACACCACAGCTCCTGCAGCATCGGTGCAGGGTATCTGGGGGGAGCTCCCTGTTGTGGACTGCTTTGGTTCACACACACCTGGGGCTGTGGGCATGGCCTGGGAGCTGCTCCCAGTCACACCAGCAGCAGTGTGCTGCTGCCCAGGGTTGGGCAGTTGGTGGTGGTAAGAATGAAGAGCCTTGTGCTGAGCATTGCTCTCAGCCAAGGTGATTTTGCAATCGTCTTGTTACCTCTGTTGATGGTTTTGGTGCCTTTAGCCTGATTGAATTGGTGTCTTGTGCCAACAGAAAAAGTGAAAAAACCTCTGGTGTGCCCAGTGTGTCTGATGTGAAGTTCCCAAAGAACAGAAATCATTGCTGCATCCCTGATCTCTCTTACCTTCGGCCATTTCTGTCTCTTTAGTAGAGCAATATCCATATAAAGCTGTCTAATTGCTTGGTAAATCTCCTTTCCAGGCCCTCCCCGAGTCAGCCAACACACTTCCCTGGACATGCTGTTGATAATGAGTGCAAGGTGTAGCCCCAGGGACATCCTCTTGCTCCACCTGCATGTTTTGCTCAGCTTCTCTTTCAGGAGAGGACCGAAGGTCACGAGGGGGGTTCCCAGAAATGATCCATCAGCACAGTGAATCCTGTCGCTTCCTCCCCATCACTCACTGGAAGGGGACACTGCATTCTAGATATTGGACTTAATTGCTTTCTGAATGACAACACATTAGGTTTAATTACCCATAAAATTGAAGTACAGAGACTTTGGGTCCAAAATAATTTTCCAGCTCAGTAATCTATATGTGCCCAACCTCTCAGCATGGTGTCCTGTATTTCCAAAGGCGTTTCAGGGTGCAGTGGACACACGTGTGTCCATCAAAACACTTTTACCTGGAAAGACTCCTTTTGCATGTGGCATTTTTGTGATTGCAACCAAAAAGCAAGACTCTGACTGAAACAAGTCTGCAACTGAAATAACCTCTAGGATTGCTAAGTAAATGTGAAATTCTCCCAGGTCAGAACTGTAGTGTTGCCTTTTATCTCTTAGCTGATTGCTCTTGTAAAAAGTTACACTGGGAAAAACTAAACCAAATAAAACAGATGACATGCATCCTCTTTTAACTCTGCTGATATTAAAAGAAATAAGCCAGATCAAATGCAGAGGAAATAAGTGCAGAGAAACTTTAATCTGCCTATGAAATCTTGTAAAATTAAATGAGAAAGTTGTTCTTGCTCCTATATTGAAGTGAATAGAAAAAAGATTAAAAGAGACATCCTTAAAAATTCTATTTCTTTCTGTTTCTTTTTGGTTTCCCCCCTTCCTGACTCCAGCCATTGGGTTCTCCTGTCCAGGTCTGTCTGGACAGCGCTTGGGCACTTTCAGCTGCCTGTGCTGTCTCAGCTTTTCATGTTGTCATCTGCTGGGGCTGCCTGGGGAATCAAATTGGGCAACATTTAAATTGCTTTAAAGCGTAGCAGAGATGAGGCTTTACAGAATGAAAACAGGGCCATTCTGCCATTGCTTTGCTGGTTTTTGTGGTTTTTTTTCTTTTCTTTTTTCTCTTTTCTGCACACAGCTCTCATGTATTCGTAGGAACCCATTACCAGAACCCCTCCTGCACACCTCCAAGATTTCTGGAAGGGAACATTGTTCTTTTTGTGAATAAGAATACCTGGAATTAAACAACCAGTATTGGAAGCATTAAGTCTTTTAAAGAGATTAGGAGGTTACTCCCTCACACCTTGGGATATTCTTTTTCAGGGGGAAAAATTGCTAAATGAGAGTTCTGGGCCAGTGTCCATGCACAGGCCACAGCAGTGGGAGCCTGTAGCACTGAATCTTGCACCTTCAGCTACTCTCCGTAGAATAATTCCTCCTTCATCTGGAAGGAAAATGGTAGATTCTGGTTTTACCCTGTGTAGCTGTGACTGTTCCCATTTCTTCCCAGTCTGTGGGAAGAAGACACAGCAGAGTCTGTTTTTCATGATGGCCCTGAGTTCAAGGAATTAAATAAGAGGGGTACAGGTTAGGCGAGTTCAAGCACCAGCACATATTAATTACCTCTATTTCCATGGTGCCTGGCTGGGATTCTGCTTGCATTGAGTGCCAGCTTTGCTTATGCCTGCTCTGTATCTCAAAACCATCATGAGATTTCCTGTTGCTTTCCCTATAAATCATTCTTTGTCGAACAAGCTGCATACCTCACTGAGCAAAAGCTGAACATTCCCTCCTTTATTTGGAGTATATATTATTCTGCTAATGCTCATATGGCTACTTTTTATTTTTTTCAAGGTCATTAGTCACTTGCCACGATGGTAAAATGTGATGAACGGCCCCATGAAAAGTTCAATGAAATGAATAACTAGCTTTAAACTATTTTATGAGGAAAGAAAAAAAAAAAAAAAAGGCAGCAGTAAACCAGGCAGTGTGTTTCATGTACATGGGTTTTCTATGATTAACCTTGCAAGGCTGAAATTCAGTCTTGTGCTTTGATTTTTAGATACCCTCATGAAATTACTCTAATGATCAAGAATTTCCTTTATTATTTTCCTATATTCTTTGTCTTCTCCAATAAGACGTGTGGTAACAGGAATTTCTCTGCCTCTGAGAAATAATGCTATTCCTTGTATGTATTTATTTTTAGTAATTCCAGAGCTTTCCCCCATAAGCCACAGAGCAGATGAGTAATGAACTGGTTTCACTTGGAACTGTTCTCCTCAATACAGAACATGCTGTGACAAAGTAATAAATTCACCACAGAAAGGGTTTATCATAGTAGTGGGTACCCTGATATAGGGAGAACCTGGTTCATCAGGGGGAAGGATGCTATAAAGATATCAACCCTTATGTTTGTATTTACCTCTTCAGGTGAATAAGTAAATAAATCAGATGCAACTGGTGTAGGAAAATAAATAAATTATAGCAGCCTTCAGGCTGAGCTAGGAGAATGACCTGTGCCATGGTCTGGGCAAATGATCCAGCACCTTGCTGGGAACACATCAATCTTCTCCTGTAGTGACACAAAGGATTAAAGACTCATCAGCAGTGTTATCTAATTTAAAGGTGTCCAGTGAGACCTGAGGAGGGTTAGCAAGTTGCTCTGAGGTTTTAGTTGGAGATTGTTTTTTTCCTCGGTAAAACATTGCCCTTATGAACAGAAATGGAAGTGGGTATGACTTTTGTTTCCCTGCTGAATTCGAAGGTTTTCAACTTTCAGTGTTTTAATTTCTGGCAAATTTTTGTTTCTTTAACTGCTCCAATGCACACAAAGGTGAGATTTGTCCTTCTGGGAAGCTCAGCACAAGTACACTAATCTATTTGAATCCCAAGGGCTCTCTGAGAGAAGTCTTGTATGGATCTTGATTCGCCTTTGAATAGCAGTGAATTTTTGTTACAACCATAAATGAGGAGCAATTTCAGTGTTGCTTTTTTATTTTTTTGCCCCCATTTCTTCTTATTATTATTATATTTGAAATCTTATGTTATTTTACTTCATAAATAAAGCTCTTCAAAAAAGGCTCTTTAAAAAGAGCAGGCTTTTGCATTGAAAAATTTTCCTTCTGCCCTTCAATCAGAGTCTCCCATAAAAGTGAAAGCCCAGGAAACAAGCAGAACTAAATTTTTTCTTGTCATGTCTTGCCACTGTAATTTTTGGAATATGGCAGATTCAGGTTTTTTGACAGTTAATTGGTGGCAACTGCTGTAACGTTTTGCATTCCTTCCAATTAGCGCCCTGTGCAAAGGTAAAAAGGCATCTAAGCAACCTGTGGTGTTTTGGTGGACTACCAGATGCCAGCAGAGTTGGGAGACACCTTTTGTCACTTGTATCCTGGTCCCTGGGGTGACAATGCAGCTGCAGAGGTGACTTGCCCAGAGCTGGAGAGTGGGCTGGGGATGCTCAGAGCAATCACTCTGAGCCAGGCACCATCTCCTTTGAGTCCTGTTACTCTCCATACGCACACGAGAGTGTAGCCTCACAGATAAATGAGGGATAGACCCACTCATTCCATTGAGTCAATGTGCTAAATCAGCAATATTTTGGAGAAAACTGCTCCCAGTTTTGGAGTGCTTGATGCTGGCCAGGGCCAAAACGAGCTGCTCTGTGGGCAGGCCTGGTGAAGAAATACCTCTGCTTGTTTCTCCTGGGGCTATAAGTGGCTTGAGTTTCCTGAGGATGGCTTCTTGTTGTCAAATTATCAGTTATTATACTGTTGTTGAAATGCTAGACTGAATATCTCAAGTGCCACTTGAGCTGTAGCAGCAGATTTGCTGGCGAGTGGTGGAGACAGGGAGAGAACACAATGCTCGCCCAGGGAGAGGTTGAAGCTGTCACTTCCCTCTTTAATGGAGACAGGAAAGGTAATTAACAGCCAGCGTTGTGTACAGATTCCTATTTCATGGGGAAGATGACTCATTTTGGCTCTGAGCAAGCATGAGAATGAAATTAAACCAATGCCTGGTGCCATGCCAGTGGCTGTGGCATTTTAAAAATATCTCCCCTCTGTGTCCCAACACAAGCTCACTATATTTTCAAAATCAGTATGTGCTTTGTGAGAACAGGGGTTTCCAGGCTCTCTCTGTAGGTGAAATACAGCTTTTATTTTCCTACTTGCATCCAAATTCATTCATTTAGTAACCTCACTGTGCATTAGCTGTGTGGTTTTTATGTGCACCAACCTGTTTCCATAGAGTATTTGAAGTGTACTAGCTCAAGGTTAGATTTATTGGGGCAGTCAAGGAGTTTGTAGGAAGGTGTGTTGGGCAGGATACCTGTAACACAATGTTGGGAAAGGCTGCAATTATTCCCTCTGTTGGGATTGTGCTCCCTACAGTTTTCTCCTGCACCCTTGACAGTCAGGATGGCTGAACCACGCTCTGCCTGCAGCTTCTCTCCATCTCCAAAGGGCTGTAGGTTTCTTGTGTGTGATGAGCCAATGGGAAACTCCAAAGAGAGCTGCAATTTATACATTAAATTTTGGGCACAAGTGCTGCAGCTGAAGTGCAAGACACACTGTAATAATTAGAGCAATGTATTCTTTGTTCAGTGATGTGGATTTACTCTGTTACCCTCTTTGGGAAGCGACTGATGGCCAAGTTAGCCCGGCCTTGTCCTTGCTTCTCTGTCTTTTCATTCTGCAAGTCTTTGGGGTTTTTTCTCTCTGAACAGCCTGTTTCCACGTTTGTGCCTGTCAGTGTGTGCTGGGTGTCATCAGCACTTTGTGGAGAGACTCTAAAGGCAGCATTTAGGTCTGTCCAAGGCTGGGTGAGGAACCTGTGTGGTGGGTGGGATGAAAGAGGGCAGCTACCTGCATCCTCAAGGAGGCAGCTTCCTAAATGCCACACCCTGACATGTGGGAATTGCTGCTGAATGTGCCTCCTGCACTGAGAGGGAGATGGGGATGAGCAGCAGCTGGCTGAGGGCAGGACTGTTCCTGCCCTGTGGAGCAGCCTTGAGTCTGTCCCTCCATGCTGACCACAGTTTCTCCAGGGTCATTTGTGCTGCCACAGAGCAGTGAACAAATGAGTTAGAAATCCAGCTTATATTTACCTTTCAAAGGACTATCTAGTGTCTTTTTACTCCCCTGGCAATGTAATAACCAGAAATAAGACATATTTTGAGGCATTCTAAATACATTCCAGTGCTTATGCTGTCAATTTTTTGTACAAGGTGGTAAAGACCTTGGTTTATTTTTTAAAAAATTATTTATTAAGGAAAAACAGCCATAAATAAACCTCTACTGATGGACTGATTCATTACCTCCTCCCCCGCCCATTTCCAAAATAACAACCCAGATCCAGCCCCCCACCAGCTTTACCACAGCAGGAGCAGAATTTAGATAATGAGGGCATGAGGAAAAGGTTACCAAACAAAGCTAAGGCAGTTAAATTTAGAAAAGAAAGAGCTAACAGGTGGCTAGAGAAAAGGGAGGGAGGAAGACTTTGGAAAGGCAGTGAATAGAAGTGTGATTGCATTCGTTATGGGGTTTGTATAATAAGGAAAATGTTGGGAGTAAAATAAACTCCATAAAGAACTATTTAAAAATGTATTGTTTGCAGAAAACTGTAATCAATCTAACTGACAGTCAGAAAGGTCTATTTAAATTGCAGGGCTTCTCTCCCTTGCACTCTTACCAAAATCTGCTTCAACAAATTGGGAAGAGTATAGAAACAGATACTGAACATGACAAGTTAAACAATTTTTGATTTCTAAGGGTATTTGCACCTCTCCCTTTATTTTATGGTGTGGTCTGACATGGTTTTGGTCCAAGGGCTCATCTTGGGATGATAACACCAAGATCCAAATGCTTTTCAGGCCTTTTCTTGCTTGTGTGTCTTCATACCAAGTTGCTTTTTGCCTCAAAGCCAACTTTTATCAAAGGAAACGTGTAAAGGCAGAGCTATAACACAAAGTCATTTACCTGCTGCTTTCATTTGGCAATGATAGCTTTGACTGCAACTGTGCTCCATAGCCTGACTCCTAAAGCAGAGATTAATTGTCCTTGTGGGGGACTGAGATGTAGCTAAAGAAAGAAACAGAATTTTGGCCATGCCCTTGGTCTCACTTCTTATGATGTTGGAGGATATTGCCTGGAAGAAGGATTTGGTTCACAGTGTGTGATGAGAGTGACTTTGTGAGTAACACAATGCTGGGTATTCTGTTGCTGGGGTTTTTTTTAATGGCTGTTTGGAGGTTTTTTGTGTTTTTTTTTTTTGTTTTTGTTTTTGGTTTTTTTTTGGTGGGAGAGTTTTGTTTGTTTGTGTTTTGTTTTCGTGGTTTTGTTTGGTTGGTTTTTTTGTTTGTTAGTTTGGTTGGTTTTTTTTTGTTTTTGTTTTTTTTTGTTTTTGTTTTTTTTTTTTTTTTTAATTGGTACCAAGGCTCTCTTAATTTTTTGTTTTATGCAAAATTGAAGAAAACTGTCTTGGCCACAGAGCCAACATAATTTTCAGATATATTTGACTAAAGAAATAGGATTCATTTTTAGCATTAGTTATCTGCAATGCTTCTTGGCTCTATCCATCAGTAATGGACTCCAGAAATGCCTAGCTCTTCACATATGGAGTCTAAATGAATTTTCATATGTAAATGTTAATGTTGCATGCATTTGAAGTTGGACAGATGAATCCCAAATGAAGTGCTCCCTGTACTGAGCTGGAATTTGGGAGTCTCAGCTGCACTTCATTTCAGAGGTTTTTGTCAGTATAGCAGTATTAAGCCCTTAGGTAATATATTATTGTTTATACTTAGTGGAAATCCTCCGAGGATTACTTTCTTTCTTCTTGTAGAGTGTGACTAGATTAAGGAGGTGTATTATGACAGTGCTGTATCACTACTGGGCTTTATCAGAAGGAGTAACTTTAATTTCTACTGTCCCTGAACCATTCACTGTCAGCTGTACATTGATAAGGCCATGGTCCTTTTATGGTACCTAGATGTGGCCTGTGCCTGGTGTGTCAGAACACAGCATTATCCTGAAGATGATGTTTCAGTCTCTTTTTATGATTCAGGGACAAACTCTTGAATTTCTTCTTTGACATGATGGCAACTGACACCATTTTCAGAAATATTGATTCTGAACATTTAGGTAGTGCCACAGCCATTGTTACAAGGAGAATAACAAGGTTTTTCTTTCTCTCTCCTGTCTTAATCCCTGGAAAACATAGCCCTGGCTGCCTCAGCCAGCTTTAAACAGGAAAATGCAGCATGCAGGCTCCTGGTCTTCACTCAGTGGAAATACTTTTATTTTGGACATCGTTTTTATTCAGCAGATTGGCCCAATCTCAGATGGCCTTTCGATCCAATTCTGCCCTGACTTTGATTGATGCTATCTCTCTATTTGGGGATTGACTAATTAAGGCTATACTATCTAAAATCAGTTTGTTTTGCTTGTTGGTTTTTTTTGTTTTGGTGGGGTTTTTTCCACTGAACTACTTTGAGTTTGAAATGGAGCAGGGCACCCTGTTGTACAACTTCTTTTAAAGTGTTTTGTTTCCCAGGGTTAAATCCAAATCAGATTTCAAGTCTTCTCTTTACTTTAGAGTTTTCTTTGATCCAATCTACCTGTACTTATTTAACCCAATCACCCTATTTCAGATTACTGTGTTGTTAATTATAGTATTGATTACCTCCTCTCCTCATTCATTTTTTGATTTTTTTTGGCTTCTTAACCAGTAGCTTGAAATTCTGCAGGGGAGTTTGCATAGCATATCCTTGAAATTACACTTGGAAACTATTACTTGGACAGTTGCTTTAGAGGCATTCTTGGAGGTCATTACAGTTTTTGTCAAGAACAGTTTAATTCTCTGCCATTTTCCACTTTTGTTATTATTGTGGATTGTCATGGGAGCAGGTTAATTTGGTCCAATTTCCTCCTCGTGTTCTGTCCCTCATCTCATGAATGCAAACACGTGGAAACTGGACTCTGCAGAAGATTAAACCTGTGGCAACAAGTAATTCCTGTGACAGAGGCCTTAATGAGAAGAGAAAAAGCCCTTAAGATATCTCCTTTCACTTAATAAGGATAATCTGAGCAGTGGTACGAACACCACAGGAGGACAGCTCTGACCTGTGCTAGTCACGTTGCAAGCCATGATGGGACTGGGCTTTGGGCATGTGCATGTGAGAAAGTGGCTCCATGGGCAGGCAGGATTAAAGCCCATCTCTTTGAAAAGCAAAGAAATCTCCACAGCAGTGACCCAGGAGATAAATGTGCCTGAAGGGCCAACTGGTGCAGGGGTTTATTCTGCACTGTCCCCTGCCCCTGCTCAGTGCCAAGGACAAGGTGGAAATAGCCATCACCTGGTCAGCCAGAGCCAGTCTAGTGGCAGATGTGTAGAAAAAGGCATGAGAAATGAATAGACATTGAGCCTGTCTCAGACAAACCTTTCCAGTTTTTTGCAATTGCTGGCTTTGGGGTGTTCAAGCCATACCTTTCAGTACTAAGTCTTCATGACTTTGTCTAGTCCTTTACTGAATCCTATTGAAACTCTTTGCCTTGTGCAGTAACTTGTGTCAAGGAGTTCCATAAATTAACTGTGTAAAAAAGCACTTTATTTAATTTGTGTTAGACATGCTGCCTGATCATTTCATCAAATTCCACCCCTCACTCCCTTTTATTAAGTTGGTAGTAGGTGCCCTCTCATTACCTTTCTACTCTGGATTTTGCAGACCTGTTACTCCCCCTTCCATCCCTCTCATTCCATACTCTAGAGAGAGCCCTTGAGGAATTCAGAGCTGTTAAATGGGAGAGGCCAGCTCGGAGCTGCTCCGCAGGGTCTGAGTCACCAAGCTGTGCCCTGCCCTCAAAGGCAGCACTCTGTCCGTGCGTGTAGCACTCCCATGACACTGAAAGGACCGATCCCTATGGCTGTCCAGGCAGGCTTTTTTAGGGTTTTTAGGGAAACTTTTTTGCAGCTGGAATCAGTGAGTTTGTTGTCACTTGCCAGAAACACCTGCCTAGGGAAAAAAAATCATTACTTTTTTGAGAGTTTATTGATAGCAGGACTCTGATTGATAACCAATCCTAGCTCTGGGTTTCTCCTAAGACTTTCTGGCTCTTCTCTTGGCCTTTCCCTAACCCTCAGCATCCTTTGACCACAGGATCAAAGGGAGCAGGATGAAGAATAGATGCAGTATTTCAGTGAGATTGCCTGGTCCATCATTTAGATGTGAGTGTGAACTTAGCTCGGCAGGTCGATCAAACCTTCCTCCTGTGCTGACATCTCAGTGACTTCAGTAAAAACCAAACACACATAAACCATGTGCTTCTGGTTTCTCCCTGGATCAGGATGAGAGTGGTCTCCTTGCTGTGGCAGAAGTCAGTGCCTGCTCTGTGCTTCCAGGCTCCCTGCTTGTCACTTGGAGCAGTAAGTCCTCTGCCTCCCTGCAATCTGTGGTGAAGCATCTCTGTGTAACTTAAAAGTGTTACTAAAAGACTGCCATGGCAGCAGCTTGGAGGTTACACCCACCATCTGAGAGGCTGTTGTTGTTTCAAACTGGCTCATTTATGTGTGAAGAAATCAATATTTTTATAAGCTGAATGTTGGTTGGTTTTTTTTTTTTCCCCCAGTTCTGGATGCTCCCAAAAGCAAGAATGTTTCCATCAGGTATTAAAATCTGACTTTTGCTTTCAGCAGCAGGCAAGGATGTGTGTTATTACTGTACTTGGACTAAATGTCACTCAGGATAATACAGAGCTGCAGACAAGCACTGCTCTAAAAGCAGGGCCTTGTCTCTCTGTATTTCCTCAGCACACTGAATGTTTGGCTAAGCTCCAGGAACTTTCCAAACACAAACAAGCATTTATGTATTAAGCCTTTTTATCAGTCTATGCTCTGTCTGAGCTGGGATGTGGGCAGCCTTTCTAATAAGGTGTATGCAGAATTGTTAATGGCTTTCCCATCCACTTGTGCAACAAAAATATCCCAATTTTTAAATACTAAATCATTAAAAGTTTGGGTTTTTAGAAGTACATCGCTATCTTCCTTTCACTAAACAGTATTAGAAGAATAGGGTAATTATGGATTTGCTAAAAAACATAATTTTTTTCTTAAGTAGATGGATTGCTGCATGTGCACGGTGAGGACATGAAATGGAGGTTGAAGATTTTGGACGTGGGTTGTGCTGGAAGGAACTTGGGCAGCGCTGACCCATCCCTGCTCCCTGGTCAGTGGGTGACAGTCCCACCAGCTTCCAGTTAGAGCAGATAACAACCCAGCTAATAACGCTTGTGCAGCTGTGTAAGACAGCCAGCAATTCCGGATTTCTCAATGCATTTCTAACAGAAATAGCACTAACTACCTCTAGTGGCAGGGAAGGGTGGGAATTGGGAGCAGCAGGATGCTGTGCCATCTCCAGTCCCCCAGCAGTATTTGGGGGTGACTGCCCTGGAGTCGTTGCAATCTCATTGGCATTTCAGCTTGATGAAGTTTGAATTGCTGATGCTCAAGATGAGCTCGTTGTGAGCTCTAGTAAAGGATTCCAGGGTTTTTACTCTGCTCTCGTTCCTTCCCCAGACTCGCTGAAATGAAAAAGAGATGCATTTAAAATACATACATTTAAATATGTAGATGTATTTTAGATTTGAAGATGCAATCTGTGGTTTAGTCCTTAGTTTATGTCTCTTATGGCAGTGGGACAATCTCCAAAATAAGCTACTACCTCTGAATGCTACCACAGCAAAACTTGGTCTCAAATAGTGCCTTGAAATAAAGTCTCATCAGCTGCAAGATGTGCTTTGTATTCAGAATGTTGATCATATGGACTCATTTCCCATACATTTATGGGTCCCACGCTATCCTCTCCCTCCTTAGGCAGCAGCAGATAGTCCTCAAAAGCAAAATTTAAACATAAATGTTTGTCTCTTTGGATTCCAATTTTGCTTGCATCAAATAGCATCTGAAATGATCTCATTTATGTTTTCATCGAATAAGTAAGTAGGAGTTATTGAGTAATACCCGGGATCTCTGTGGGGAGCTCAACCCAAGTGAGCTGCATGGATGCAGGTATGGAAGGGGACGGGATTGGGGTCCCCCAGCTGCATGTCCTGTGCTGCCTTATCAGGATCCTTATCACTAAAACAGCTGAGAAAGGGACACACCACCAGTGGGGGCAAAGCAGCTCTGGAGAGCAGGGGTGTGATGGTGGCAGCTGCTCAGGAAGGTGGCTTAGAAGCACCAGGTTTTGCCTGTGTCCAAACTGAAGGCTTCAGAGAGCTGTGTGGGGAGGATACTTCTGAGCAAGCTGCTGTCACAGGAGTGGGTTCATGTGCTGAATGAATTGGGCTTTGAGGAGTAGTCTGTGATATGCCACACTGTTTCTTGAAAAATCAAATATTTGGGTTCAACCACAGTTCAGTTTTAAACCTCTGAGGTAATACTGGAGTTCATCGTGCCTCTCTTTCATTCCAGGAGTATGTATTTATTTTTTTTTTCACCCCTGTTTCTGGCTGGTCCCTCTTAGCATGCCGGTCTCCTTGCATCAAGAGATCAAAAAATCCTGTCTATATGACAGGGCTATTGAAAGTAAAAAGGGGATAAAAGAGTGATAGCTGGGAATAAAGCCAATGTTGTGATTTCTCAAAAAGCACCCTTCTGAAGTGCAAGTGCTCTGAAAAGGCACCAGATGTTGTGTGTGTGTATTTTTAATATAGCTTTGACTAGAGGGAAGACATAAAGATGGTTATCTCTGAAAAAGGGGTTTTAGGGCAGGAGATGATAAGCTGAAGACCAAATGCTCCTCTTTGTTTGTACTTGTCAGGGAGAGGAGGAACATTTCAGCTGACTGATCTTTGGGCTGGATCATCTGTGGCTAGTAGGCAACAGACACCGTACACCACAAGTTTCTCAGCATTGGCCTTTCTTCTCAAATGAAGAGGAGATGCCTTTAGCACCTGCTGTGGCTTGGGATTCCTTTAGCAGTGCATGGGATCCCCTCACATGTGCTTGAGGCAGCGAACCTCCCCTGCAGAGCAGATCTCCAGGGCTGTCAGGAGAGAAGGAAGAAGTGACAACAGCTGGCTCTCCCCATCCTCCTGTTCTGCTGATACTTGCACAGGCCCTCCAGCTTGGGGAAATGGGTTTCTTACAGGATTTTTTGTGTAACATTGTGGGAGATCTGTCTGCAAGGTGGGGTAGGGCTCAGGGCTGCAGAGGGAGTCAGACTGGTCCCTGCAGTCCAAGATCGATGCTGGGGCTTGGCAGCCAGTGGCAGTCCTCCCAGGGGCTTCTTGCTTTCTTTCTGTTCCCCATTTTAGCAGGACAGGTGTCTGGTTACCCATACCTGGATGATGCACTTACCTTGACCCCTGTGCATCTCTTCAGCAGAGACCTCAGGCCAGGGAGAGCTCCTAGATGTGACCCAGGTCACACTGGGACAAATGTGAGCGCTCTGTGAGAGAAATCCCCGTGTTAAATGGTTTGAAGGCACACGGCTAACATGACCTCACTGAGATCAGAGGAGCTGTGGCAGAAGTTTCTGGTCAGCAGCTGTGAATTGTGAGCATTGCTGAGCCTCGATTTTGTTTCTGAACACATCTCCACTGGCAGGGTGAGCTGTGAACAAAACAAGGTGTTTGGGAGGAAAGGGACTCAGCTCAGTGGGCTGGGAAGGCAGAGAATTTTTTTTTCCCAGTCATTTATCTGAACAACTCAAATTACAAAATGAGGCTGCTAATGCTGAGGTAGCCTGATGATTGCCACGGGGGTCAAGGAGCCACTGTGCTCCTCGATGCCAAATCACTAATGCTCTGAGCAGCTCTAAGTGGTGTGAGTCCCCTTCTGTGTCAGTCACTTCTGCTGTACAAGAAAAGAGAGAGAGAGAGGAGAAAGGGAAAGAGGAGGAATCTCCTGGAAAACCTGGGAGACTGCAGCAGAGCATGAGCCCTCCTGGGGCAGATTAGCAATCTCAATGTTTTTGTGGGCATATTGTTAAGGAAATGTATCTAAATAATAGCTCTGTTGCAGTTTGTCTATGAAGAAAGCTTATTTAAGCATGATTTCTCCCAGGATATTTAGTGGTTTTCTTTTCTTTGGACAAACATAGAAGGGTAAAATGGATCCATCCACAAAAGCCCCAAAAGCTGCTGCTTTCACCAGCAGAGCTGGCTGTCAGCTGGGATGGCCAGGAGCATCACTCTTGGAGCATCTCAGTAATTGGACTTTGCCAAGGAAGAAGTAAATAAAAGGTATCCAGTGAGGATTGCTCCAATAGCTTGGATTTCACAAATTGAAAACATATTAACTTCTGACAGCTCTGTTCTTCTATAGACAAAACAGCTGCATTCCCAGGAGCTCTGTGCTTAAAGTTTTAAACCTTTTCCCTTCTGGTGAATTCTTCGTGCATCTAAAGAAGGCTCCCAGACAATTTTTTTTTTTTTTTTTTCACTGTTTTGCACCTTGGTTTATCATTCAACACCAAAGCCAGAAGGCTCAAAATGTTCTTTTGCATCTGATTTGGCAGCATTTCACATCCACTTGGCACTGGGACATGTGTTCATGTCTCTTACTCCATGGGGTATGAGGCAATAACAAATTTGGCCCTCCAGATATTTCTTACATTTGAACCCAGGGTTAGATATATTCTCTGGGACTCAGCAAGATTTCCATTCATTTTTCCTTTCCTCTGCCCATCCTGCCTCTGTTCTTGGTGCCTGCTGATATAACTAAAGTTTTGGAGACAAAACTTGTCAGATGCATCTTAGAAACAGACTTTTAGTTCGAGTTCATGGCTGCTCTGTCCTGCTTGGCTGTGCACAGTGTATTCCAGACTGGGAAAGGCTGGGAGGAAGGAGACTTGTTAATATCTCATAACAGCCCTTTCTCAGGCTCCTAGAGGGAAAGCTCAATGCTTTGCCTTAGTCTGCCAAAATAGTTGAGTCAATAGAGGCCTTCTATTTTTCTTTTCCACATGAATGAGTTTGGCTCGTGGATTTTCCAGTAAATCACTAGAAAACTATTTGTGATTTGGCCTCCTTTGTATGACTTCTGCTCTGACTGCCAATTACACCAAATAGAAAAACTGACAACAAGGCAGATTTATACTCCTTGTCTCGATATAAATTTGGGACACTTTTTGCTTAGTAATGGGTTGCAGCCAACCCTTTCCTGTATCCATGAGAAGGAGAGGTGGATCCAAGGTTGTTTTGCTAACAAGTAGAGAGGAGTGGAGCATGAACGACTTGTAACGTGCCAGGTAGTGTTGGATGGAACTGGGAGCACTGTTTTCCAGGCTTCTTGGGAAGCTGATGTGCTGCTTTTATGGCATTTTCATGCAGACATCCCTTGGAAACATCCTAGCCTTGTATATGTCTTGTCTAGCCTCCAGTGATCAGATTTGTGCCTTTGCAGAGAAGAACCCAAGAATTCATTTCTACTGAGCTGTTCCAGACATTGCTAACTGGCTTTGAAAACTTTAGCTTATAATTACTTTTGATTATATCAATGTTTATATGCTACTGTGTGTGCTATGGGCCAGATGGTACAGCTGTCGTTACCTGCACTGCAGATGCAATTTGGCCCAAATGGTGGTGTTAAGTCACCCCCAAATGTCTCTCAGGTGTCAGAGTTAAATATTAGCTTGTGTGAGTATTATTTTTCCCTCCTACATATGAAACAGGGCAAAGTAGGTAGGGTGAAAGGAAAAAAAAATGTAACCAACCAGTACAGCTGATACAAGGCTAATCCCTGGCAGCAGCTTTGGGATGTCACAGCACAAATGGGACAGCAGCCTTCAGACTTCACTAGTCATCCCAAAAGAACAGGTTCCAGACACCTAGGATAGGACTAGGAGAGTGCAGAAGCATATAGAGGCTGTGCTGTTTTTGCAATTCTTTCCATCCCTGAGCTGCTCTTTGCAAAGACATCCTACAGATCCAGCTGGGCAGAGGCAAGGCTGGAGACAGCAGGAAATTTCAGTGCTGCTCAAAGTGCTTCTTCCTCATCAGGGGGATTTAGTGTGGTTGCTTAGAAAATAGGCAGCTGGATTGATTTAGCAGCTGTTGTAGTGTGTGGTACCTAATATACTTGACATCTGATGGAGGGAAGGCAAAGAAATCAGGGAGGCAGGCTGAAGTGACCTGTAATCACAGTTGGCAGCACTCGTGATTTTACCAAATGTCTTGGGGTGTTTGGTAATGTTTGAGAGTCCTGTGATTATGTAAGATTGTTCCTTTGCAAAGAGGGAAATAAAAAGCATTTCAAGAGGCCATTCTGTTCTCCCTTTCTGCATCCTCACTGCTGTCTCTGCTGCATGTCCCAATGTACTCGTCACCTTACTTGCCATGGCTCTTGTTCTTGATTTCTGCAATGCATCCAAACTTAGGCTGAGCCTTTTGAAGTGACACCTTGGAATTAGGCACCCGAGTCCTAGGAGGTTTGCTGGACTCTGGCATCATTGCAAAACTCTCCCTTGGTGATTCTTTTGGTGCTGTGACTCTTGTGAAAACCCGAAACCCAGGTTATGTCTCCCCATTTCTGTTTGCTATTTATAATAAAACTTGGTTTGTGATCTGACAGTTTTTAATCTCAGCAGAATCTGTGCCAAGCTAGGTGGGGTGACTTTCTAGGAGTAGTTTCTCATGACTCTTTACCATCCTCTTGGTATCTCCTGATATTTTTTTTGTGCATTGCTGTTGGTCTGTGCATAAATACGTCCATGGGAGCCACAGTGAAATGACTTCAGTTCTTCAGGACTTCCTGAAGACTGTGGGCTTTTCACAGGCTGCTTCTCCATTTCCCAGAGGTCTCCCAAAGAAATCAGGGACTACTACACATTTTATTGCCTTCTAACCCTCTGAAAAGCCAGTTCACTCTGGGCTGGGCAGATGTTGCAGTGGTATCTGCACATCACGGGTGGGTTTGGCTGATTTGGGTTTCCTTTTGAGATCCGCCGTGGGTTTTCCAGTTTCAGGTAATAAAACATGTCAAGGAACTAATATTTTCTCTTGTTTCACTGCTGCAAAGTTGCAGTTCCTGGCCCTTCTAGAAGCAGGAAGAAACTTGAAACAGGTGGAATTAAATGGTTTTGTATCTGGATGGGTCTCCTAAGACTTTGAGTGTTGCCTAGTCTAAAATAAAAGGCTGATACTCCTTATAATCACACTTGTAAAAAAGGGAGCAGTCTGCAGGATTTGGGGCCAGCATTTTTGGAAACTTTTACAGAGCGGAGGTACTTAAAAACTGAATTTTGCAGCTATTCACTTTATCAGAAGTGGGTCTGATCCAGCCCAGTGCAGAGCTCCCACATCTCTCTGACTTCCAGCAGGGATGGTTACTTCTTGTTGGGTTTTTGCATGTCTGGGGGGGGGGGGGGGGGTTGCCCTGCTTATCTTAGGCTGGAGTCCAGGCAGCTAAATTTGGAGTTTCACTAAGAAAGTTATGTCATTTTTTAAAACATTAGCTTGTTGGGGGATATTTAAATAGAATTGATGTGCTCAGTGCATATGTCCTTTTCCAATTCTTTTTGGTTTGTGTAACTCACGTTTTCCTCACAATTCACATCCATAACAAAAAAAGAAAAGTTTCTCATTTACTTAAACTTTCCCCAAGTTCCAATACTTGTTAGTTCACAGAGCATGAAGAAGCTGAATGCTATTATATTTCCTATTTTCTCTTTCCAGTTATAATACCCCTCTTAATGGTGTGAAATATAAATGAATTATGTGCCCTCATTTGTGGTTGCAAGTTGCTGTTATAAATAATGCAAACGGATGCTCATGTGGTAGTAAATGAAAATTTTTCTAAAAGAAACAACAGGAAGAATGGAAGAAAAGAATATTTTTGCTTGGCTTGTGGCATGCAATAATGTGTGACTGAGTGTGCAGAACTGTTCATAGACACACTCCTCTCTTTGTTTGTTTGGTTTGGTTTAATTTAAATCTTTTGTCTTAAAACTGCTTTCCAAAATGCCATTCTGATGTTGCCTTGACTCTCCTGTTAGAGATGAGAATTACACTTTAAAAATAACTTTCATTGCAGAAAAAATTAGAAACTTGATATATAAATCTTTTGGTAGGACTGTGGGAATAAATGTTTTCTACAGGACATAGAGTGCAGGTGTGGTTTTGGAACCAGTGAAGCAACAAAGTTGATTTCTTTTACCTAGAATACCATAAATAATTTATTTAGTGTTGTAATTTACCATTACTCACAAATAATAAAAAATTAAGTTTCATATATTTGTTTTTAAAAAAAGTTTTCCAGCAGCGTTTTAGGAACTGCATCCTTAATTGTAAGTACAGGTCTCCTCAATTCAAGAGTCAGATCTGTGGGTACTGTTTTTTACAAGGCTGAGGCCATATCTGCCTCTCCCTGCAAAAACATGCTGCTGCTTTTGAAAATGAGAAACTGATACAAGAAAACCCAAAGGCATCTGACAAAAAAAAATTATTCTGGCCTGAAATTAATAGAATTGGTCATGTAGTTCATATTGTTCTTTAAAATATTTTGTTGAATTGCAACACAGATTGTACAGTCTTGAGTGATGAGGGTCTAAATACATTCTTTCTAGCTTTATTCTTTAATAACTGAAATAAAACTGATCATAATTCTTCATTATGTGTTAAGCTTCAATAAAGTATTTTGTTCAGAAAAATACATATGTTAACAGCTTTCTGAGTTATGCAAGTATTACATTCGAAGACCATCCCTCTTGTTCCTTTTGGCACTGCATATTTGTTCCTATTTCTCTTTTATTCTTCATTGCCAGTTTGGACTGCTCGGCTTGGGCACAGGAGTTTATCAAAACAAAAAATGTTTCATTTTAGGTAAGTGTGAACAAGGGCTGTGAAATGATTAAATGAAAACAGGAGTGAAAAATATCTCCGTGAACATCAGCAACTGGAGTGAGGGTTGGGTTTATCTTATTCTGGTTGGTTTTAAACTGCCCATTGAGGTTATATTTAAATGTCCCCAGCTTGCTGTTGTGACAACTCCTGCAGCATCTCCTTGTGCTTGTAGCTTTGAGGTTACTTAGAATAACTCATAAAGATGGGAAGCATTAGGGCCGTTTTGGGGATTTTGGAGTGTCTGGATGGAACCTGAGCCCTCTGTATCTCTGTGGAACCTCTGGGAGAGAGTAATTTATACCTGTATTGAGTCCACAGTGGTGTGTCCCCATATCCAGCACCGAGATAATGTTCATGGTCTCCAGCATTCAATGAGTTGTTAAGTTTTTCCAGCAAAGCCAACTCAGGGCTGTGAGCCTCATCTAAGGATGTGCTTGGGAGTTCTGAGTGTCCCAGCAGCAGACACAGAGCTGCTTTTTGCCAGACTCTTTTGCCTGGGTGAGTTTCAGGGACATTTTTTCTTCTCTCTGACGGGCCCGCTGGAGAGGGGATTGGATAAGTGCGCTTTCAGACGATGATGATAGAAGAAAAAGACTGCCATGAAATCACAACAAGGATCCTCCCCCCTATTTCCTTGCTCTCTACCTTCATTTATCTCGGCAAGCTTGAATTGCAGTCCCACTGCTATTAACCTTTCGACTGCTGGCATTTTACCCAGAGCGCTCAGCCCCAGCTGGCAGTGGGAAGGGGAGGATTGGAGCGGCTCTGAGGTGATGAATTGGTGTTGGCACTTTGCTCAGCGGCCACTCTCTGCAAAGTGGGAAAGGTGCTGTGCAGCTCTGTGGTCTTAATACCCTCCGGGTACCAGCCTGAAATCGAGGAGCAACAAAAAGGAGGGGGAACTGCAGCACTTGAAGGGTTATTTTATTTCCTACCTTCGACAACTAACTGCTTTGCCTCTGAAAAAGGAGACAAACATTCTCAGCTCTCATGGCAGCCTCCTGGAGGGGAGCACCAAGTTAGCCTTCTCTCCCAAGGGCTGGCCCCTTCTCCCTCAATCCAGCCCCCAGTTCCAGACACGCTGTGCCCTCAGGTTTCCAGGTGTTTGCTGGCTGTGCTGTTGGTGTTGGTGCTCCACGATGCCGTCAGTCCTTCCCGGTGCGCCACGGATGCACAGCTCATGTGCTGGCTGCATCCTGGCTGTGTCTGTGCCAGGGCTGCCATCTGCTCCGTGCAGGGCAGGGAACATTCTGTGCTGGCTCTCTGTGGCCTGTCGGTGCAGCACACGGCAGGTGCTCTCGTAAAACACGGCGCTGCGATGAGCGTGGTGTTCCTTGGCAGGGGAGGCAGGGAGAGAGGCTGCTGTCCGTGGGAGCTGCTGGCAGATCCTCCTGCAGCATCCACTCTGAGTCTGCTGGGCCTCCCAGGTACAGGGCTGGGCACGAGCAGCCTCTGTTCTGGTACCTTCATCATTTTGCTCCGGAGAATTACAGTAGATACATGTCAACAAATGACTCTGCCTCCAGTTAATGAAATGAGTTTTTTGCCTTAAAGAGCTATTGTCCATCTCTTCTGTATGAGAAATGCAAGGCTTGCCTTTTATTCTTTTTCACTAAAATGTGGCAGAATTTACAGATGTGCAAATACTGTGGGCGAGATCTATTATTTAACTTTCATTACCATTAATATGAATTAAATTGATGGCATTTGTCAGGATGGTTTATGTGTTGTAGAAGATGCCTTAGGGAAGTGCTTTTGAAAGAGGAGAATTTCAGGAAAAGAGAAGTTGGTTTAGTGGCTAGAGGGAAAGGGCTCTGGAGATTTGAGTTTAGCTCTAGTGAGAGCTGAATTTCCTTCTCTGCAGGACCTCATGTAAATATTTCAAGGCCAGAGTTTCTCCCAAACTCGTGTCCTGTTTATACAGCTTCCTGACGTGGCTGGATTTTCATAACAGGTCTGGTAACACAACTGAGATATGAGTTTAATAATACTGTGTTCACTTCAGGAGAAAAATGTGCAAATACAAGAACAGGTGGGAGGTAAAACCCACCTATATTTGTTCAGATGTGACCGAGAAGTGTTGGCTGTGATTTGCACATTCTGTAGACCTGATTGTGCAGTGATACAACTGGAAAAATCTGTCTTGTTGGAGCTCAAAGCTGGCTATGTATGAAAGGACATGAGTGGAGAGATCCAGGTGTACAATTTTTGGGGTGTAAGGGTTATAGAATCGTATATTCAAGCATCAAATAGCATTGTTGCCTGAGCAGGCCAGGTAGCTTAGAGGCTGGGTGATCTGCACCCAGTAACTGTGGGTGTTTTTCTGTTGCTCTTGTCTGCAGAGAAGGGGGAGAGAGAGAAAAGAAAAAAGAGAAAAAAAAAGAAAAAGAGGAGTTTGAACAGAAGAGTTTCAGTTTAAGAACAGTGGAAGTACTGCAGCAGGAACTGTTTTCTACCTCTACTGGCTTTTCCTTGTCAGGGGGCTCTGCCCAGGCAGCATGTCTGGCAGTGCCTGCTTTAGTCATTACTTGTGTCTGTGTGGGTGAGTGCTGTGCAGGCAGGTGGCCTGCCTCTCTCTCTTAATCCCTTTCACATTTCAATTCTTAAGCAGTTTCAGAAGAATAAACTCTTTTTTTTTTTTTTTTTTTTAAAAAAAAGTGGATTTAAAGAAATGGGAGAAAACAAAAAGAAAACCCCAAATCCAGGACCTTAATACCCAGTCACTGGTGTTATGCTTAACTTAGGTTAATGCAAGGGACTCAGTCTGAGATAAGCAAACCCAAATGCCTGGTTTACAGTGGTGCAGATCTCCCTGCAAGTGGGAGATTTGAACTGCCATTCTCTCCTCTTCATTCTCTTCTGGTTTTTTTTTCTGGACAACGAGTACTCCTTTAGTAAAGGCATTGACTTGCACAGCAGGCTGTGTGAAAGGGGCTCTTAAAACCCCCCAGGCAATTGGTGCTGGGCAAAAAGTGAAAGATGACCCCAAATGCAGTAGTTGCTGAAGTTTCACCTAAACCACTTGGGCAGCAGATGCAGTGTAGCACAAAAATAGCCAGCAGCTTTTCCACAGCCTTTTCAGGAGCAGGAATCAATCCTGACTAGACACAAAACTCATTGCTGTCAATCTGTACACAAGGACTCACTGTGTGCCAAGGAAGCACATCAGTGTTTCTTCTGCAGGGGAGCAGGGGGGCAGAGAGAGCTGCTCATTCCCCTGGGGCTCCCCTGCTTGGGCATGAATGTTCCTGATGTCGATATTGGGTGCAAACCTGCTGGTTTGATTTCTGAAGTTGTGTGGGGACTGTCTGCTGAGAAACACATGAAGACTCCCCCTTCTTCTGCATTGAGCATGAAATGGCAGCAATTTCCTAAACTCTCTTGGCCAGGGATGACCCGATAAGGAGGGAACTTCCTCTCTCATTGTGAATCCCCACAATCTCATGGCTGCCTTTTTAATGTCTACTACAAAAAGATCTATGGCCATGGACCACCTGTTTCTGATTCCTACACGCCTCTGAGGAAGTGTTCCTATTAAAAATTCAGAGGTTCTGGCTGCCACTTTGGTTTATTCATCCTGCCCGTGTCCAGCAGTGGTTCTGTAAATGCTGGCCAGCAGAGCAGTTTGATCAGCAGCTTATCTTGGTGTGGAGTATGGGCAGGAGCTCTTGTGAGGAGCGAGCTTCCCAGACTGGAATCACTTACAGTTTAAGCTGAAAGGTCACCTACCTGTCCAAATCTTCACAGCACTGATTTTTCAAGCCATTTTTCATAGCAGGACGAACTCAAGACCCATTCAATCTTTTCACAGTTACTAAATACGGTCTTTATTCCTGTTCCTTGGATCTAGGCACAGCAAGAAGAATAAGATTTGAGAGAGGCTCTTAAAGTTCCATGTTCTGGGGAGCCCTTTCCTTTGGCTTATTTTCCGAGGAAAGGGGTGTCACTTCCTCAGAGACAGCCTGGAACAAGTGCCGTACACCAGGCCAAAGAAGTCGGGGAAGCTTTGAAGAAATATCCATGCCATCTATGAGTATTTTATACATTTTATACATCTGTATGTCATACATGAAATCCCTATTTGTGCTTGGTCTTTGCATATTAAGTGCTTTAATTAATTAATTTTGAGTTAAATATTTTAAAATTGGATGTTAAAATTAACCCATCAGCCCAGGTACCAAAAGTTAAGTCCCATTAATCACTTGTACACCATAAGAGTTATCTTTCCTGTGTTTACTGTATACTTTTACAAGTGTTTTAAGATGTGTTAGATGTATTTTTTTTATGTTTTTACTTGTACTTTGGTTCCAAGGCAAATTTCAAAACCCCAGTTCCAACAAACAGCCCAGCCCCCATAGCCATTGCCCTGCAAGCAAGTACCATAGCAACCTGAATTTTAATGACCCTTATCTCAGCTAATACCACCCCTCTGACAAGGGGAGCCATTGGTGGACAGAGATAATCTGTCAAAGGGAAAACACCAATCACTTTAAACCAAAGGGGCGGGCTGTGGGCGGAGCAAAGACTATAAAACAACGAGCAAGAGAAAGACGCGTCCCTTTTTTCTCTCCAGCCTGCTGAGGGGTTCAGTGCTGGAAAAACCTACTCCTTTTAAGGAACCTTTAGAAATATATATTTTTTTGACCAGCCCAGCACTGTAAGTCCTTTTTCTCTACCTGAGGTCCAGTGCTGTTTCAGCCCAAAGATCAAAAATCCCTGCTCTCCTGGGGCATACCATCTATCGAGCCATAGGATCCCAAATTTTTATATTTTGCTAATTTTTCAATTTTTCTGTTTAATAAATTGTTTTAATTTTTAACTAAGAGTTGTCTCATTTCTCACATGTAATGGGCTGAGCTGTGGGCTTTGGGATTCTCCATCTGGGTTGGCACCTCTTCTCCAACTTTGCCTTGTATATGATGCTGAAGAAGTACAGACATTACTTGCCTTCAGACGTAGGGGAGGTTCAAACATTTTGAGATTTGAGACTGAATAGTCCTCTTCAAGAATTGAGGCTCCAGATGCAATGGTTTCTTGAGAAAACATTTCATTTTACGTTATCAGTAGTGTTTGAGAGAATAAAAATAAAATGAAGAAGAAAAAGCCTTTTCAGAGAAACTGCTTTAGCATTCACAAAAGTTCCATGGTTTTCCTGGGAAAAAGACTTCTCAGTTCTAATCTCTTTTTTGACCAAGGTTTCGACCCGATCTAATTAACAACAGCAGCTCGCTTTTGTATCAGGGCTTTTACATGACAAAGGTGCATTTCAAACTCCTGCTTTGCATTAATATTATTTATTCAATGTCAGACCACTGCCAGGGGACAGGTGGGGTCCGCCTGAAACAGGCAGCAACCAGCAGGGGAGTAAAGAGGGACCAGAGCAGGAGCTTAACTCACATTTCTTTCATTCCATGCAGGTGTTCTCCCTTTATATTGGGAGTTTTAAAATTACCTCGATGCAGAATGAGAAAACTTTTTAAACCCTTCAGAAATTTTAGAAGTTCTTGAATCTGATGCCCTCAAATTAGTAATTACGTCCATGGCAAGAGACAAAGTCTCTCAGTATTGGAATACAGTAGATATCTGCCTGTGAGAAATTAAATGCTGGTTTCTACAGTTACATTAATGCCTGTCTGAGGAAACTTTTGCCTGACCTTCCAGTCTCTGCAAACCAACAAGTGTGGAGATGTTGGGCATGTAGTTATCTGGTATAACATCCAATGGGTAATTTGTTCTGACAATTTTTATGAGCAGGAAAAAAACCCTTCATCAAATGCGTGTCTCACTTTCTGACCCCTCTCTGTGGTTCATTTACCTCCTGGAAGAAGCACCTGCTTTCTGCTTTGATGCTCCATTTGCAGCACTTGAGGGAGGAATGATTATAGTGGCATGCAGCCACTGGTTAACTTCTTTCCAGATGTGTGCTCCAGATGGCTATCCTGAGAATCTGCCCCAGACCCAGATTTCCTGTTTAGCACTGACAGGCTGGATTCAGGCTGAAACACAATCTTCTGCTGTGCTGTCCTCCTTTCTAGCTGGTAGCATCCATGGAGTGCTGCAAGCCAAACACAGTCCATTGAAAACCACACTTTATCTGTTCTTGACTCACAGGAAACATTAAAGATGATGGGTTTAATTAGCCCTCTAGAAGCCTATCTGTACAAATGGCTGCAATTTGCTGCATTTCATGAAGATTGGGACTGACCCTCTGAAACTCAGTGTGTTGGAACTGGACAAACTGTCTGAGCAAATGCAAATACTATTTTTATTAAGCATTCAGTGGGTTCCCACTGAATCATGGCTTCTCTCCTTGCTGCCTCTCTCATGTTTTCTATTCCATCTCTCTGAACAATAGCACCAGCCTCTCTATTCTTGAGCTCTCTCAGGATGTTGTTTGTTTATCATCTTTCTTTAGTAACAGCCAGTGTAGCTCAGTGATATAATTTAGCTTTGTGAAGTCCCAATCACAGCAGAATGCAAAGTGGCTCCTCTCATTCCTCTGGAGTTCAGGAAAGCTGAAACAAAAGGAAGAAAACAAGCCGTGCTTTCTTTGTGCTCACTTCTCTATCTCTGCCTGCTTCCTAACAAAAGCCTTGTATCTCTTATTTTTTTTATAACGTGGAATCAATATTTTTTTCCAAAAGTTCTCTTGATCATCTCAGGGTACACTGCAGAGCTAGGCTGAGCATTCTCCTGTCAAATTACGTCCCCTGCAGGTGTGATACTGGGCATAACAAAGCACATCGGGTCAACTCTGTCTTGCTGTTGATGCTCTCGAGTTGGGATCAAGTCACCTCAGGGCACAGAGTGACTCCTCTGCAAGAAAACATCTGCTGGGCCACCAGAATGCAGCACAGATCACAAGGAAGGAGTGGAGCCTGGAGAGCCCCAGCAGCTTTGCTGTGGGGGATTTGTTGTTTCCTACCAGGTTACAACACACCAGGTGCATGATCACAGCACTTGGAGTGGTGCTGCCGGATTAGGACAGACTCAGATGGTGCTTTCTGGAAGGAGTCACACTTTTGGAGCTGACAAAGCCTCTCAAGCAACACGCTGCTCTGGCATTGGTGATATCTTCAGGAATTAAAAAAATTAAGAAATTATAATAAACAGAGGCAGGAGATCCTGGTGCTTCATATTGTAACTTTTAAAAGGCTTCACCCCTGCTGTGTGTCTCATAGCTCCTTTCTGGGACAGAGCAAGAGGATGTGGCAAATGCTTGCAGATGTGAAATCTGGCTAAAGCCATAAGGACACAGAGCTCTCAAAACTCCTTGACGTAACCCTTGGGTTATGCCAAGGAGCCTGATGACCTCTAGGGCCACCTGGAATCACAGGACACGGGGTGTCCAGTACGTGGTCACAGCATGAAACCCCAGATTTTGGGAGCCTGTGGCAGCTGGAGCCTGTCTGTGTGGTGCTGCAGGAGGGGAGCAGCACTGCTCACTGCACTACTTTCCATCAAGTCTTTGAGAGCACTTTCAACACCTTATTCCAGGAAATGTGCCAGGAAAGGGCAAACATACCAGTTATTTATAGGCCTTCTTATGGCCTTCCTTATTACTGCCTGGAGTCCATCAGGGTAGGCATTTATGTACTGCTCTGACCTTTTCTGCCAGTTCAAAGAACACAGACCCTCTGGTTGTCTACTGACCTTCCAGTGTACTCTCTCTTGGGAAGATAGGAGTAAGAAAAGAATCTTGGAAGGAAGAAACATTTTCCTCTCATTAAAAGATCTGCTGTAAGCATAACTGGCAAAGAAAGAGCTTTTTTTAGTCTTCTGGCTTCCTTTGTCATGGGTGTGGATGTGAATCAAGCAACGAATTTTTTGTTTTGTCACCTTGTCTCAGGATAATAGGAATAATTTTTGTTTGTGTGAAGTCACTGTTGGGAAAGTTTTCAATATCTCTTATGAACAGAAGTAAAACTCCCACAGCAAAGGCTCCAGTAATCTGTGCTGTCCTGATCTAGATTGACTTATTCAGTGCATGAACCAGATCATCAGCATCACCAGGGATTCCCCCTCATCCTGTGGTGGAGAGATCAGTGGAGAGAATGAACCAGTGTGAGTGAATGTGCAGGTTGGTTGGTGAATACACACATATTTTCATGCTTGGAGACCTTTGTAATACCTCCCCTGGCATTAGGTGCTGCTTGTTGACTCTTGTGTTGCAAAAGGTCAGTGGTATCCCCCTCCCCAGGGCCACTGCTTATCACAGCTGGTATTTATGTTTGGCTAAACTTCAAACAATTCTGACCTTCCTTTTTTTTTTTTTTTTTTTAAATCTGTGTGATTTAGTGTTTTTTGGAGGGTGGGTGGAAAAAGAACTCTTCTTCCAGTCTTTCCAAGAGTCACCTAGGGGAGCTGTTTCTTTGCAAAGGCCAAGTTATCTCCTTTAAGACACAATTTCTCTGAGAATAGAATAATTTAAAACCTAATTTTCTTACTTAAAAACCTGGAATCTCTGGTGTGTGGGTGAGGGAGATGCAGATGTTTTCAGACACTTGGGAACTGCTTACTGGTTGGTTGAAAATATTTAGCTATTTACATGCTTCATTTTGAGGTATGTAAAATAAATGGAATCATAAATCACTTCTTAAATATTCTACTTTGTCCTGGGTGACTGGAAATAACAGATGGTTGCTTACAGGTGAGTTTAATTTTGCTCTAAGTTAGCAATGGGTTAGAAATCAGAATACCAGATCTTAGCCCCTAAAGCTTTGGGTCTATTTGCATCTGTCTTGGGAATTTTGTGAGGCTTAAGACTTGCATTAAGTGGGTAACAGCTGTAACTCCACAGCAGAGTCATCCTCAGCACTGGGGCAGTTAAGGTCCAGGCCTGAGGGAATGTTCCCAACCTTCTGCTTAAAACTGCAGTGAAAGTAGGGAGGTATTTAGATGCTGTGGGTGGGGCTATGAGTTCTGCCTTTTGGAAAAGCTGATAGAAAATAATAACTCTGGAGAGTAGGAGGGTGCCAAAAGGAAGCTCCTGGCCCAGGCTGGGTAGGTCAGAGGTTTAAAGCCCACTCACACACTGCCCAGCTCCTCCTGGCAGTGTGTGCACCACACACAGGGAGATAAGGCTGAGTGCTGGCTGCAAATGCCAGCAAGAGCCAGATGTGCACATGATGTCCTTGTTTCCTGTCAGCCCTGCCAGTGCTTTTTGTTTCCATGCAAGAAAAGAAGAGAGTGGGATAAAAGAGATTGTGATCCTCTGCCAGGAGGCTCGTGCTCTCTGCACAGCTCCCTTTGCAGGGACACTGCTGCAGGTCGAGATTAAGTCATGAGGAAGGATTGCACGGGACAAGAGAATCAATGTCATCCCATGTTTCTTGCATTTATAAAACTTTATAGAGATGTAGAATTGTAGCCAGCAGCCAGACCATGGGTTTTAAGCAAAGTTTAAATGGGAGGTCCCAGCCAATGGGACCAGGTCTCTCTCCAGGATATTTCTGAGCAGGAGGAGCACAATTCACAGCCGTGTCTGGGATCTGTGAAGGCAGCTGCTCTTCAGGGGATCCAGGTCTGGGCAGTTGTGTGGGCACTGGCCGTGGTGGGCACTGGCCATGGTGGTCACCAGCTCTTGTTGCAAACTGAACCTGCTGAGGTTGAGAACTGCCCATTGCTGTGCCGAATGACTTCCACTGTGCCATGTGTTGTGTCGGACCATGCCCTGCTTTCCCAGAGCCTGGCTCTGCCATGGGTGGCTTCATAAGGATGTCGGGATTCATCTTTGGAAGCACAGGTTTCCCACTACTGGGGATCTGCTCTGGGCAGTCATGCTGGTGTTTGGGACTACCTGAAAATACAAAACTCTCATGACAGATGAAAAAGATTATTTGTTGTGTACACTGTCCTAGTTTTTCTTGCATCTACTATGCACGGAATTTGAGATCATTTTGTTAGGCCCCTTTAAGCAGGCTCCTGTTAACATATTTAGAAATTTGACTTACATTTAACATTTTTCCATTTCCTTACCTGCTTTTTCTACTAATGGGATCCCCAGTGACATGGAAGTGGAGAGAACTGCAAGTGATTTAACAGCAGATGTGGCTCCTGTTTCCATTTGCCAAGTCACTGCCTGGTTCAGTGCAAACATTTAGTTTTTCTTTGAGCTGCAGGTGAAGGAGTCTCTCTAGCAGTAATCCTGCAGAGCCCAGTGTATACACTTCATCTTCTGTGCTGGGCCCACAAGGGCAGATTGGTGAGGTTTGGCTCAGAGAACTCTTTCCAAGTTTACATTTAAAGTTCAGCCTTGACTGGGAGGATTCTCCATCACAACAGCATCTTCATTACTACTAACTTGCAGAAATGGGGAGAGAAGGAACAGCACTTCTGAGGTGGATTTGCAGGCACAGTGCTCTTAGCCTGTGAATAAACTGGGTTTCGAAGTGGTGCCGATGATTTTCTTGCATCCACCAGAGAAAGGTTATTGAGCATTCAGCAAATCTCATGGGGATCAGTTATAAAGAATGGTATTTACAGGAGGGTAAACCATAAATCTTTGTGACCTTCTAGCAGTTAGCAGCATTTAAAGTTGCATTATTCCTTTCTTCTTCCTGTAGACAAGGCTTTGATAAAACTATCTGTCAGTTAACTTAAATAATCCATGGACAGCAGGGTCTTTCCTGGCTAAGAGGAGAAATTACTTGGCTGAATTTTAACTTGTTTGCTTGTTTTACCTCTTGACAAGTTTTCTTTTCCCCCTCAGAAGATTAAAGATGACTTTAACATTTTGATGCATTCTCTGGGGAACATTAGCCTTGACAGGAGGCAAACCCAGGCCCCCCATGGTCGCCACTGTCTTCCTGTCCTTGTCAGGTGGGCGATGACAACAGGACTGTGGAGAGTTGAGCAAGGGAATCTCTGTCATTCAAATGGTTGCAAGTTTGATCCTTGCTGTCAGTTTTTCATGAATTTCACATGCACAACACTTGTCTCCCCCTGTTACAAATTAGCACTTGGTATTTTTCAGGCTACCTGGGATAATCTCTCTCTTAAATAATTGAGATGTATCTTATTTTGATTTTACGTTTTTTTTAGTTGTGGTGTTTTAATTCTCAGTATTTTATTTGCTTCATAAGAAATTTGAAAGTTACTCCTTCTCCTTGTTCTTTCATTGGTCTCAGTCAGTGCCATAATTTCTTGTCCTTTGAGTTTCACTGACTTTTTAACACTTACTGTGAACAGATTGCATGTCTTACATTTATAAACTTTCCAAATCATTCTTCATCTTTCTGTCAGCAGTTTTGGGCTGCAGTAGGCTATGGGTGCTACAGAGCACCCATATTTGAAGTCATGTGTGATTCCCTACAAAAGGAGACATGAATATTTGAAAAGGAAAAGCAAGTGTCTGTGGCTTGGAAGTCGACAGTTTTGTTTTGTCATTTGTAAATTATGCAGTGCAAAAGCTTTCATAAATAACTGGTAGTGTATAAACATTTACCGTCTGGAGCAAGATTAATTCATACATTTGTTTGAAAGAAAGGTACACGTTGCTCCAAGGGTTTGGTTTGTGAAGCATTTAAGTACTTGCTTATGTCCTGCTGAAGCCAGAGAGATACTGTAAGTACAGATGGAGCCAGCTTTCCCTATCAACTTCTGCTCAGGTGTGATTTGCAAATGAAGTATTTTGGCTGGGGGGAACACTTTCTCTGGAAAAGCAAGCAGTGACACATGGCACAATCGTTCCTGGCTCGCAGGCGCTGCGTGGGAACGCGCCCCATTGCAACAATGGGGGAATGAACTGGTGCTGGCAGTTCAGTGCCAGGGCAGGCATGGCACAACGTGGGGATAGCTGGGGCTGCCTCCTAGTTCTGGGTGCCCTTTGCTTGAAATTTAAGAAGCAGATGGCTGGTTGGAGTTACTTACTTCCCCTTCCCTCCTCAGGTGCTCATTTTATGCTAACAGCAGCCATCTGCTTAGGACTGTTGACTTGAACCTGTGGAAAATAAATACTGAGTAGGTTTCATTCTACAGTAAGTGACTTTTAAGCTTGGAACATCCTGCTGAAGTATTGCCACACTCCTGTTTGTGCCTGTTTCTGCTGTGACACAGGAATGTATATTTAATACCTTAACTGTGGGGTAGTAAGGACTAGTTCTGAACATCAGTGTGTGGTGTTCTGTTTTGCTTCTGTCTGGGGGGCGATTCATACTCTCTAATGGGTATCTCACTGTGCTGCTTTGTACAGTGCAGCTAGACTCCTCATTATTTACCCTTTTTATTCTAAAATTATCTGCCAGTGCTCCTTCTGATTGTGACCAGCTGAAGACAGGCAGGAGTTTCCTGCAAGCCCCTGCCATACATAAATTAAGGTACTACACTCTATTTTACGTGCAATCTGCTCATTTAAGGAAATACTTTATCATACAGTTTTCAGGCTCCAAAGCAAATGCCTCATTATTTCCTTTAGTCCTCCCAATCTGTGGGGTTCCATCTTTCTCTATTTCTCTCTTTACCTTTGTTGCTGTCCTCTTCAGTGGATGCCAAGCTCCTGGTAAAACAGGTCTGACTGATCTTTTTATTGGCACTTTCCTTCCAGCTCCAAAATGTATCGAATTTGTTTTTGAAATCCTGCAGCACTGTGGGAACAATGTTATCCCGGTGCTGCACACCTCCATGGCCCTTCCTGCTGTGATGTGTGCCCAGGTTCCTGCCCTGCCAGGCTCTGAGCCAGTGGCTGTGCCCCCCATTTCGTGTATGTGGGTGCAGCTTGTGCTCTGAAGGGCAGTTTTTGTCAGGAAGGGAAGCATGAAATAGGATGGCAGGAGCAAAATGCATGCAGATGGAAAGAATAAAGCTCAGAGCTTTAGAAACTGGCTCAAAACCTCTTTGAAAATGCAGCCAGTTGGGCTAGATGCATCCCAGGTGTAAAACTGTGGACTTGAATTCAGCACTGCTGTAACCCTGGTGCAGCAGCTGTCTGATACACTCAAAAACAATCCTGGAGCAGAAACCATTGTCATGAGGGACTTATATCTTTTACACCCACAGACACTGTGGTCTAATGTTTTTTTGCATGGATGTAGGCATGTATACAAGGAGATCACTCCTGATCTTACACAGAGGGCATGGATTAAATATTGAAAATTTTAGCACTAGGTTCTGGCTCAGACAGAAAAATCCCTCTGCCACCACCACACTCTCCCTTGTATTGTAAATGGTGCAGCTTCTCCAAAAGGAGGGCACCTGTGAAATAATGAGCACTGCTGTCCATCAATTCCTAGCAGCAAGTCAAGAGAGATGTGAGTTGCTGCAATCGGCTAAAAACTTTACTGAGGAAAATCATAATGGGGGTGAAGTAAAATAAATAAAAAATGAAGGCAGCCAACAGAGTAAAAGGAACATGACTAAAAAGAGGAGAAAAGCAAAATTTGAGTGGAAAAGACTTTCGTGAAATCATGTTGGAATGGGCTGAGTTTGCAGGTGAGAGGTGCTCTTTATTTGTCCATTAGAATTGCATTTTGAGTCTTTTGTCTGCTTCTTTGTGCAGCTCTGCTACCTCTTCTCAGGATTAAGTCTCCCCAAATGAGCATAACTAATCTTTGCTTGCCTACTTAATGCCTGCTCCTTTTTCTCTTAGAGCATCTTTGAGAAAGCCGTGGGCACTGACTGTTGCAATTCTTAATTCAATCCTTCCAGGCTGGAGGAAGGGACAAAAAAATCTGAACAGCAGCTGGTGATGCAGGAATTTCCTAAGCTTTGCTCCCAGGTCTGCACAGGGCTAGATATATCATTTTTTTCAGCTTGTGGCTGGAGGTCCTGCAGTTAGCTGAGAAGGTGAAGCAATGTTTGCATGAGGCTTGTAAGGTGCTGAGTGATGCTGGCAGTATTAGTTTGGGATTAGCCACTGAAGCCAGAGCGCTGTGGTGGCAGAGCTGCATCTCAGAGGATGATCTTCTCCAAACCTGTAGTGCTGAACGTAAAAGCAGCAGAGGAAATGGGCTGCTTTCATGTGTTTATAGCTTTTGCAGAATTCAAAACTTCACCTGTGTCTGTTGCTTCTGTAAAGAGCAGGGCAGTGTGCTGTGCACCAGGGCACAGGAGACTGTGAGCTCATGGGGATTTTTGGATTTAGGTACCAGGCTGTTTTTTTCTGGTTTTCAGAGGAGGCTAGTGCTGGCAGTCCAGGATGAAAACTTCAGATGTGTTTCTCTCTATCACAGCAGACGTCAGGTGATCTGGAAGGCTGGAGCATTTGTGGAGTTTTTCAGCTGAGTTTTAAGATCTGATGACGATTTCAAGTGTCCAGCTTGGATGTGGTGATTTCAACTGTCCTCTGTGACCACTTCAGCTCCTTACCATGACCATTTTTGTGGTTAGAAATTGCCTGCACCAGCAGCAGATTTTACCAGTCAGTGTTATTAACCTGGAGACCAACGACTTGTTTTTCAGAAAATGACCAAAGTGCTGTTCCCATCCTGCACCCTCCTGCTGCTATATTCCTCTTGTCATCCAAAGGCAGGTTAAAAGACATGTATTTACTATAGCCACGCTCTCCGTTAATATGCAGTTCAAACCACAATATGATAGGAATATGAGGCAAAAAATATACCCCTAAAGGTGTAAATTAGTTTAAACAAATTAATGGAATCAGAAATCAGAGATTGGAAAAAGGATTTTGCAGGTTCTTGAACCTGGACTATTTGCTTGATTACTGCTTTGAAGGAGGGTTTATTTTGTATGGTGACTGCTTCATGGTGTTTGGACTGTGTGATCTGTCAGCTGATCTTCACCTTGAGGAAAAAAAATCCACAAAACCAAGTCCCAACAAACAACTGTGGAACAACACAGGTTTTACTGCATCTCTTAGTAGCAATGAAAAGTGAACTAACTGCTGGTTCCTGTGGGTCTGCTTCTGCCTTGATGATTTCTTAATATCTTTTGTTTCCTTCAAAGGTTAATCTCCTTTAGCTACCCTGTGATATCTGGCTCCTTTCCACAAGCACCTGCTTTTCTCAGCTGGCTCTTCAGTAGTGACCTTATAACTCTGTAGACAAACACGATCATTGTTGATCTGTCAAATCCAATATCCCTTTGCTTAAATGTTAGATGGATTTATGTTATTGCTTTGGGAGGCAATAATCCAGAAGGGAATTCATTTTACAGGGAAGTCTTCTGCCTTGCTAAAGGGCTGTTGGTTGAATGAGTCACCTCTCTAACATCATCCCAGTTGGTTTGCTTCTTCATTTGCCCATGCATCGATTTCTTTCTTGAGTCAAAGTCTGATCCTTCCATCTGAGATTTGGTAATCCTTGCTTGCAGCCAATGAAGGGCTCTCCCTGCCTAAGCAATGCTGTATTTACGTGCCTGAGGCTTCTCTGTGTAATGCCTTTGCAGAGACAAGATAGCAGATGAAGGCCAGTTATCCTTTGGACCCTGCTGCTTCTTTGGTTGCTTAAAATAGCAGTTTTAGAGCCCAGGAAAATGAACAGTAGGGACAGCAAATAAGAGTTAACCCAGCCAAAAGCCACAAAACCAAGTGCAACTGGCTTTGCTGGAGGCTTTGGGAAATGGCTGTAAATGCATGACTGTGATCTCTGCTGCTCAGACCTCCAGAGCAGTCCCAGAAATGTGGATTAATGCTGCTGTACTAAACATTATCACATGCTTGTCTTTCTGGGGATAGGTAGAGTACACTGAGCTTAATGGAATAAAAATCCATTGCAGCAGGGTGACTGAAATGGAGTTTGTTAATGGAGGGACATTTAATGACGACTTCTATGGTTGTTTAGTCTGTAAAAAAGCATTTTCCAGCTGGCTGTGGGTCTGGCTTGGCTAGAAGAGGAATACATATGCATTTGGTGTTCAGGGTTTGTGAGCTCTTACCTGAATAGCTGGGCTGTGTGGGAGCCTCTCTCTGGAAGCAGGATGTGTTAGCTTGAGCTGCAGATCTGACAGACCCCTCTTTCCTGAGACATCGATTTCACTCTTGGCACCTCCACTGCTCAATGGTTTCAGCAGCAATACTCACTGTTTCCTTTAAAACATGCACTTTTAGCATTTAGCTGAGGAGTAAAAACATCTTAATGTGACTAAGAGTTGTTACTTGCTGACCATGCATTCAGCTCAGACAATTGTTTCCCCTTCTGACCAGAGAAAATAGCTGTAAATAAATCAAAATCAGCACTTTAGGCTTGGGCTGCTCCTTTCATGACTATCCATGTGGAGACCAGCCAGCCCAATGGAGCCCAGCTCCATAATGGAGCTGCTACTGAGGGCAGGAATATAAATATTAACAAATTCAAAAAGGTTTTTCAGAGTGATAGAATACCAAAAGTAGCTTGAGATGAGGTTACTTCCTTTTACTACAGACTTGTGAAAAGGCACAAGGACCCAAGCAAACTGCTGAGCTAATTGTTTTTCAAAGGTGTTTACAACTTTGGTTTACTTGTCTTGTAAAACCTCAGAGTGATGTTGTCTCTATATATAACTATTTATTTGTCATGTTGTTTGCACAAACCCTATCTGTTCATACATTATGTGCCCTGATTTAGCCCAGACAGGACGTGGCGCAATTTCTTGGAGCTGCTATAAAAGCAAACGTGTGCATTTATTTCCTTAGAAGCTTAGAATTATTTCATGGATTTTATTAGAATCATTTCATGGTGCCTATTTGCTTGAACAGGCCAGAAGGAGGGTGCTTTGTACTCGGTGGTGACTGAAGGCAGCTGCACTTGTGCATTTGGAAATCTCCTCTATTTGCAGCTGTGAGCGCAGCAATGGGGGATGTGGGTGCCTCTGCACTATGAATATTCAGAATAAATGTCAAATGAACCAATTTATTTGCTCTTCCTTTTCTATTTTTTTTGTTTCATCTCTTCCTCATGTGCCCAAGAAAAGGGAAATTGTTGAAAGCCGCTGTCTACCTAAATGCAAATTATTAGGGACATCCTGTGGTCATTTAGTTGTACTTTTGTGTGCTTTGGGTATAAAAGACAGATCCCATGGCAAACGGATGCTATGGGAAGTCCTTGCCTGTGGGGGAAAAGGAAATTATGGTTTTTCCTCCACAGGACTCCAAAGTTTCTCAGAATATTTTTATTCTGATGCTCTCTGTGCACTTTCCTCCTTGACGTTGTTTAGAAGGTCTAGGCAGATTTATGACGTGGTTTTTCGACGGGGTCATTTTAAAGGGATTATTTTGCCTCCTCTGGCCTGATTAGGAAGGTAATGTTATTGCAGTCATCTGTTAGCAATGGGATTCTTTATGGATTACACGGAGCAGGGGCATGAATTGACGTGGAAAACAATTTGTTGTGAATCCCCCAAAGGAATGTTAAAATTTCAGCAGTAAAAGATTGTTCTTTGCTCACGTCTACAAGTCATGAGCCATTAGGGATAAGCTCATTTTGTAGGGAGTGTTTTTTGTGGTTAAAAATTCATCCTGCTAAATATTGCAAGAGAAAATATGTTGATAAACTTGGAATGTCCAGTAGCCACAAGTACTCAACTTTTTCCAACTTTATAACAAATGAATACCACAGGGGCTAGGATATATTCTCCATGTCTTTTTTCCTTTCCCAGCCTGTCATGGATGGCCGGGCAGTTGGAACTCTTGAAGTCACTGTGTTAGGAGCTGCAGAACTTAGAGAAGGAGATAAGGTTTTGTGAGAGAGTTCAGAAAGAAGCTGTATGCTGGGCAATAGCAGTTGGTCTTTGCCTTAGAAAAAGCTTAGCCCAGCGTTTTCAAGCCCAGTCAGAAGGCTGTTTGGCTTTTATTTTTTATCTGGAAAGACAAAGCAGCTGTATCAGCACAGTGGGAACATCCTTGTCTCAGCCTCAGTTATCCCCCAGCTCGTCTTTCTGCTTGTCTTGATGGCTTGTACCAGGTGCAGCACCAAAGGCAGCAATCCTTTCTGTCTTGATGACAAAAATACAGGTTTAGATTGACATTAAAAAATGCAGCATGTGGCATTTATTCCATTATATTCTGTTTGCTGGCAATACAGCCACATCCACAACATCAGTGGCACTGTCAATGTTTGCTGTGTTTTGAATACAGATGTTTGCTGCTGTATCCTTCTCTGCCAGATGCTAGTAAAAAACTCTTACCATTAAAAAAACAAGCCATGAAATGATGTTTCCAATATTAAATAAAATCTCAGAATCGTTCCTTTAACTGATTTTTTAAAAATAATCTATTTGGATGGTGAAATGAGTTTTAAGGGAGATTAATGTGGTACTGTGGAAAGAGCTGAAGTTAGGTTTGTATTTCTGCATGCTACAGTACTGTAGAGATATTAGAGAAATAAATAAAACCAGTGGTGGTCAGTATAATTGGGAGGAGGATAAAAAATGGAGCTGTTTGGAAAAGTTTGAAAATTATATTCTTCCAGTTAAAAGAGAGGCAGCTACCAAATGGAACAGGGAGCCAAAAAGCAAGACTTTAAGGGACTGAAGGAAACTCTAGAACTGCATGGAGCAAGCTCTGAACGGTGATATCTGAAGCTGGTGACACCTGCCTGTTGACTTGTGCAGGAAAGATGAGCATCCTGAGATTCCCTAAGAACCAGGAATTACGTGGTACTGATTCACCTCTTCCACTGTTAGGAAGGGGTGTGTTTAAATGTAAGCCAAGAACTTTCTTCCTGGAATGCCAGCTGGTTGTGTGGGAGGGATGAGGTGTGGGATCAGGACAGAGGTTAGCTCAGAGCATGTTTGGAGCAGGGCACCAAACCTCCAAGTCCTCTTGGATGGGAAAGGGCTGGAAAGGAAGGAAAGCAGAACAGCAGCGGTTTTAGTGAGTGAATTTTCTCTGTTCCTGACCCACACAAACCATCCCTGCTGTAAGTTATGTGTCTATTTCCAATTTCTGCTCCTGAAATTGGTCATTATCTATTTGGAAGAACACTTTTTGTGGGTATAAAGTCAGCTTTTGGCTTCCACAAGGAGGGAATTATTTCAAAGGTCAAACATGTTCTCATCTCTTGTGCAGCCTCACTTATGGTCCCACTCAGCCTCACGGCAGCAGCAGGCACAGCCTCCCTGCTACATCTCCTTTTTGGGCCATGGGCTGTCCTGAGAATCACAGCTTTTCTTTCAAATTCCCTGTGTTTTGATTTTAGTTAGTTGAAATATAAATTAGAGTTAGCAGAATACCTCTGACTTAAATTTTTGCCCTCTCACTTATGCTCCAGGCATTCTGCTTTAGGCAGCAGCTAAAATGGGATCCAAACTAAGAAAAAGCCCACAGGCCCTGACTCAAAACGCTGTTTCATGCTTAAAGGGAAAGGTTGAGTTATCAATGCTTTGTAGTGATGCCTACTCAGCAGGGATGGTACATTGAAACTTGCAGCGTGTTTGGATCCTGCTCTGTAGCCACAAAGAAAACAAAAGGATTGAGGTCCAATTTGAACTGAAGGAGTGAATTTGTGGAATGCATAGTAAATTGTACCTGGAGACTTGAAAAGACCTGATTTTTTTTTTTCTGTACATGACTTCAAAAATGCAGCAGGACTCATCTAGAAAAATTTAAGTTTAGAGGTTGGTTGCAAAGCTGTTGGAGCTTTGCATACACAAGCATTTCTGTATAGTTTGGGGCTTATGTTGTCTTTGGATACAAACTAAGTTACAGAAGTGTGTAACAATTTCCTAGAGGAGAGGCTGCTGCTTCTCCAGTGCTGCCCTGCCACTACACCTGCTCCCACAAGGTATTTACAAACCACGGTGTAGGCAGGGATAGCTCAGTTTTACTCGCCCTGCCTTTGCTGTTTTTACAGTTGTGCTATTCAGGCCATAATTTTCTGGTTCAGTCCAATTTGCATTGCTGCTGTCTCTTTTTACAGCTGTCTATTTCCAGCTATGCCCGCTCGCTGCATTAGCCTGTAAATGCAGACATCAACTACTGGAACTTCCCAGAGATTGATTTTATGGGACTTAACTGGAAATAAAATGATACCAATAAAATATTTTTCTTACTTTGCCTTGACAAACTGCAGGCATTCTCTGCCATGCATCTTATGAAGGGTTCTCCTTTAGTCTGTGAGTGGTCCCATTTTCCTGGGGAAAAGGGAAGAGGGGAATGCTGCTCATGGTGTGTGGCTATAGCAGAATCTGTAGCCCTGTAAATAAGGGGCTATTGCTCTCAATTGGAGTCATAAACTCCTCCAAGAGTTTTCCCCGATTCTTATTTCTAGTGGGAGAGGAGGGGATGAAAAAGGACCTGCATCCAGCGCTGCTGAGCGTGGGAGGGCTCTGACCTTGGCAGAGCTGGCGTTTGAACCGAGGAGTCCCTGTAAGCTCTGTAGGAACTAGCTACACAGGAAATGGGTGGAGAGAGGATGTGAAAGATACTGCCCCAGGAGAAAGGATCTTGTGACCGAGCAATTGGAAACCTTACCTTTTAATGGGGAACACTGGAATCTGAGAGCAACATGGCAGGGAGGTAAATGCTGGCAGCCTTCAGAAAGTGAATGGTGCTGGGAGAGGTTTTAGGGGAAGGGATAGGTTTGAGCAGACTGCATAGCACAGGAAAAACACTGATTTGGGCACAGAAACACTTCTTCAAGAAAAGCCCTTTAATAAAACTTCTTTCATCATATAAACATCTTTACTCCTATGCTAATTATGCCCCCTTCTTTTATGCTGCTTCCTTTTCTTTATCTTAGATCAAAGGTTATTTCCTCCCTTCCGTTTCAGATATCATCAAAATACATTTATTTGTCCTTGAGAAACAGTGTTGTTGTTATTAATTTGGCAGTAGCTGTGTTCACGGGATAATGAAATATCAGAAAATCTCCAGTTTGCTGAGCTAAAGAAATGTGATACATAGGAATATAGTGAAAGTATGGTGACATAGTTTTAGAGAAACAGCATAGTGAGAGGTTGGGGATTAGTTATTAATTATTAATTAATAACTAATTAATAATATTAGTTGTTATTATTAGTTATTAGTTATTAGATATAATTATTATCCAACTAATTGGATAATTAGTTATTATCACTGATTTCCAGTGATTTTTTTCTTGTGCTATTTCCTACATTGTCTCTGCACTAGAATATTTATTTTTTGCTGTTGCCATTTTGCTTTAAGAAATTCAAGATCAGATGTTGTTAAGACTGCTGTTTCCTAAAAACCATGGAATTAGTTGAACCAGTGTAGTTATGAATAACATTCTTGATGTAGGGGAGCCCTTTAGAAGTTCTGTGTTTAGTGGACAAACACCGTTGCTCTCAGGTACAATTTTATCCTTGTGCCAGGTAAATTGGACTCATGGTGAATGTTGCTACCAGGTTCTTTTCTAACACAGTCAGATGTGAACAAAAATTGAGACAACAGCTTTGGGACTCTTTCAACAATCCTTTAATGTTGATGGGAATTCCTTATTGACTTCAAAGGGGAAAATTCTGCAGTGGTGGCAAGTGTTACCTTACCTGATTTGAACCCTGGTGTGGAGCATCATGTTCCCAGCCTGGATTTCAGACCTGATGGAGGTGCTGGCCCATAGCTGAGGTGCTTGCCTGTGGTTTCTGAGCACATCTGGCACAGCCCAGCCCAGCTCCACAGCAGAGTCCGTTGTTACACAACTCCTGCCTCGTGTCTGTTCCCTGCTGTCTGAGCTGGTTTCCCTTTAAAGCTGGGTTTTGAACTCTGCTCACTTGAGATGTAACATGTAGACCCAAAATCAATTCTGCTGTAATGCCTTTCTAATCAGCTGGCCTCTGGCTTGCATTTTCCAATAGCCTGCAGGGATTTTGTGCAGCAGGGCTCTGAGTGGGCTTGTGCCTTTCAGCAGAGAACATGTACATGGAGGGGAGAGCACCTGCTGATTAATCTCCAATGTCCTTCCCAAAATTGGCTCCTTCCATCACCTCTCTTGTGTCTGCCACCAAGTACATGAGAATAGTCTCATTAGACACATGGGAAAGCCAGTGCAAGGGGAAAGCTGAATTTATCTTTTCAGCAGGACAATGAAATATGTGATATTATCAACATCTGAACTACTTACATCCTACTGCTCCATCATTTCAGAGTACTGGATTTGGCTAAATAGTCCAATTCTAAGTGCATACAGGCATATTGCCAGTGGAGAGAGGGAAGTTGATGTGTTGAGAATCCTCTTTTCTGAAAATCTCATGAGAATTGGTAGTTTTAAACTGCTGTCTAAAGCTTAGACCCTGTGGTGGCACATCTTGATCGAAGTGACCCTAACATCAGAGATCAGCCTTTAGTTACCCATTTAAGAGGTCCCTGCACCTTCTAAAGAGGAGGATTCCTAGCCAGGAGAATGATCCTGTTCCTTTCATGGATCTGCCTCATCAGCTCCCACAAGGACTAAATTGCTTTCTCTGCTTGTTTTAGGTCCAGAGTCCAGAGAATGTTTGCATGCACAAAGATGACAAGGCTTTAAACCACACAGATTATTAAAATCAGCTGTAAATCTACTGTCTTCAGAAGGACTTGTTCAGAGGATATAACAACCCCTTGGCAGCTACTGCAGGTGCACCCACTCGCAACACAGGCTGTTCCAAGTCCAAAGGACTTTACTGGGTCTCTTTGGGTGACTTGCAGTGAAACCTGTGATCCTGGAAATCCAATCAATGCTGGGCTATTGACAGGTGGGGACTTGAGGGCAGTGTAAATGCATGTTGAGCAACCACAGGGACAAATATCCTGCCATGACTTCAAAAAGCTAGCAAGGATTTTTAAATGTTTGTCTCTGACATAAAATATACTGGACTGAGGGCACCATGCACGAGCTGGATTCACTGTCATACAAAGTGCTCTTATCAGCATGATGGCATTTTACCAAACAATCATATTTAATAAGTTTTGCCACAGCTTGTCCTTGCTTACATGGTCCCTTTGTTGGCTTTTCCTCTGAACCACAGTGATCTCCCAAAATGAGCTGAATTAATTTTTTTTTTCTTCCCCTCCAGCAGCAGCCATTCCACTTCTGCAGAAGAAATCCATTTTGTGAATTACTTAATCTGAAACCAAGGCTTGGGGAAAGCCCTTGTAATCACAGTACAGGTCACGTAGGGGCCCTCAACTGCTCATTTAGGGACAAATAGTAAGTAGCAGGTTCCGAAAATGCTCAGCAGGGAGAAACTTGTTTGTGGAAGGGAGTTATTCTACAAGAGTGACAGCCCACCTGTGCTTACTGCTCACCCACTTGTACATGAAAACAAGCACAAATTGGAACTGATGGCCCAAGAATCTGCTCAAATCTGTAGAACCTAAAGCTCTGTACATTCTTGCTTTTGACAATTCATTTGTTTGTGCCAGTTGGGAAGGAAATGACAAGGAGGCACCTGAGCTGATGCTCAGTCTGCTGCTGCTGAAGCAATGGGATTTTTGTGGCATAAAGTGGTGAAAGAAAGTGTTCACAACAAGGGGGCTTGTGCTCAGGGTTCATCTCACTGTGCCTTGGTTCCTCCTCTCTCTCCATAGTCTTTGTTTTCAAATACATTTTCAGTGAGGTTGTTGCAGGGAGCCATCTGCATCATTTTGTAGTTCAGATCAGGGGCTACAATCATGTTCTACAAATCACTCCCTTGGCTGAAGGGAGAGAGATGTCCCAGTTAAAGCAGATGGATTTTGTTCTCACCTGTATGTGATTTATCTTTTTATTGCCTTCTTGTTATCTTTTTCCTTTTCCTGATGACGCTTCTGCTGGTCAATGGCTTAGGTTGGGGCCAGGAGCACACCTTTGTGGGCTGGACACTCTGATGTTGATGGCTTTTTTTATTGTGTCTTTACCAGCCTAAAGTCTGTGTCTCTACCTGTTAGGCTGTAGGATAGAAATTATATTCAGAATTAAGCTGATCTTCTGTTTGAATATGCACTTTTTTTATTATGTATTTAGCTGCTGACTGTTTGTGTCAGCTTGCTCCTTCCTTTCTTCTCCATCCTAGCAGAGGTGCCACCGGCAGGCTCATACCCAATACCTGAATCCAGTTTTAGGAATAATTTCAGAGCAATTCCAATGAATAAAAAGCACTTTTACTTGAGGAAAAACAAGGTGGTATCACAAGACAGTGCAAAACTGTTCTGAGTCACTCTCTGTGTTTCCATTTAGGGCTTGTGTTTTCCTTTTCTGTCCCCTCAGCCAGTGGTACAGTGCCTCCTGAAGCACCTGCGAAGTGGCAGGTCAAAGGAAAGACCAAGAATATTCAAGTATTTTTCTCTTCACTTGATCTCTTTCCAGTATCTTGTCACAGTCCTGCTCTATGGTCAATGTTTCTGTACAAACTCTTTATCCTTCAACTTTGGTGCCAGTACCTGAGGCAACCACCTCAGGAGAAGGACTTTGACTGGCTGGCTTTATATCAGCTGATTCCCATTAGTCTCCCAGCCCCCTCCATCCCCACCCTCTCCAGTACAAAGGAGAAAGCCAGGGAAGCTGAAACATCCTAATTTTCCAGATGACAGTGCTCCCAAGCCTCCCAGGGAGCTGCAGATCCCAGCTTCACTTGGCTCCTCTTGGCTTGTGGAGGCTGAGCCAGGAGGTGGCTGCTCCCTCTGGAGCAGAACTGCCTTCCTGACTGGCCCAGAAACACGGGAGCTGCCTCAGACCCCCTGAGCAAAGAAGGAACAAAAATTGTGAAAAACCCATGTTTATATGCCAGGAGTTGGCCAGGCCACTGGGGCACGTACTGGCAGAGCTGCAAAGCAGAGAGTGGAGTTCGAAGTGCCTGCAGTTATTTACAAACATCACATTCTTTTACAGAATAAATTACTTCACAGTGCTTTTTTACAGAAAAGGAGGCAGGGGACAGGTCCTCACTGCCTTCCCTGAGACATCCTGACCATGGTCCAGCTCTCCTGCAGGGTTCTGAATAGCAAACCAGGCATGGGTGAAGGAGGAATGGGAAGAGTATCCGTTAAGGAGACGAGACAGATCCAAAGACACTTTCTTCTTCTCCAATTTTAAATTGCAATGTTTTCCCCAGGTTTTCTTGTTCTTTGATTCTAGAATGTGATTTCAAAGGTGAATGAAATGTCCTTGGTGGTTGAGATGTCACCATCTCTTTCAATTCAGCAGGCCCATCTGATACTGAGGTTTACCAGTTCTGCCTGCAAACTTTTAGTGCAGCTTGAAATCACACCCTTTCCAAGACTGTCAAAACCACTTTTAGAGAGAAGGGGTAAAAATGGCTTTACAGATGGTTTTAATGCTCTTCTGAGCCATAGATCTGACACATGATTTCTTATTAATATACAATCCCAGCAATTCTCCACCAGCATAACTCAAATCTTTTTTCTCCCGTGAGACGTGCTTTTGGTACTAACCCACAGCATTAAAACCTCCTGTCCTGTGGCATTTTTACCCATTGCTCTTTTGTTACCATATGCATGTGTCTGATTGACAGAATTACTAATCCATTATAATCATATTTTTGTAATTAGTCCCACCGAGCCTCCGATGCCTGCATGCAAGCATAGGTAAACTACAGCCTGCCACAATATGTTTTTACTTACTGACAGCTCAGTGTGAAGGAAATATCTGTCTAATTCCTGCCACGGTTATTAGAGATGCCTTTTGGTTTTCCTTTCACTCTTTCTTTCTCATAATTTTTTCAAATTTCCAAGTCTCTGTTAATGTAGACTCTTTGTTGATTACAAAAAATCACAATTATCCACTTCTAATCCTTAAGAATATCAGGAAATATTGGAACTTCAAAGTCAGTTTTGAATAAAAACACATGGAAATGCATTAATTATTCACCAGGCAAAGCCTGAGCAGACATAGATGCCAATATCTGTTTGCCTGATGGAGGAAAAGTTGCCAAAGCTTTCAGATTTGTCTTTTTGCATCTTTCACATCTCAGTGTTGTGGTTGTGTTCTATGTGCCATGAGGTCTTGTGGCCGTCCAGCCTTTTTTGGTCTTGGATGGCTTTGAGGCATCAGCTCATTGCCTGGCACCTCATTCCAGGTTTGGTTCTGCCATTGGTCATGGATGTGTCTCTGGAAGAAAGAGCATGGGGAGAGCTCAGCAGAATCCCTCTGAAGGGCTCTTGAGCAGCAAACACTGTCCCACCCACTCTCCCTGGACCTCCTGCCATTCCCTGCTGCTTGCCCCATTCCTCTGGACATTGCAACCACTCTGGACTACTCTGTGACTTCACTGTTGGTTTCAACAAGTTTCTGAAATTTACTTTATTTCTAACAAGATTAGCGTAAATCTTGGATAAATTTGAAGCATTCTCTTTTAATTTAAAAGATAGAACAAGAAGTGTTCAGTAACAGCCAAAGAAGATAATAAAAATTCTGCTAAAGGTAATGGCTTGGGTTGACCAAAACTGTAATTATTTAGAATATTCTATCAATCTCCTAAACAAAAGGTTTGTGAAAGTCCATCTCATTTCAGTCTGTCCTGATGTTTCTACTCCCTGTACCAAACCTTTTCCCCAACAACTCAGGAGTTTCAGACATTAAGCCTGAGCACCTTATCTGCCCTGAAAGTTCTTGATTAGGATGGAGGGCTGCAATCCTCAGGCAGTGAGAAGTGAGACATCCAATGCATTCACTGATAGAAAGATAAATCACTGCTGCAGGGACTGTCAGGAGAGTTACCTGATTGCAGAAGCTGAGGTCCAGAGGGGAACAGCCAGGACTCTACATGTGAAAATCAGCCACCTTCTTAATTACTGCTATTATTAATCACCTGCGTGTGTCATACTCCCTGTTCTGATTGCATGGTGGATGAGTCCTATGGCAGCAAAGGTAACTTAGAACACTGGGTCTGGCTCTGTGTTTTGAAGAAGAGGGGGAAAAAACCTGCACAGCTGCAGCTGGGAGAGAGGAGTAGGAGAAAGGCTTGAGCTTTTCATTGTATTTTCCCTCCCCTGTCCAGCTGAGGAAGGGAGGGATCAAGTGGCTTTGGTGGGCACCAAGTGTCCAGCCAGGGTCACCCTATCGCGGTTTTACAATTTTATTGCTCAGCTAGTGGGCTTTATGAGGGTGGCCTTAGGGTGTGAGTTGGGCTGTCTAGCTAGGAACAGAAGCATCTCTGGCCTGTGCCTGGCCAGCAACTTGTCTTTGGGTTGGGACAGATGTAACACACAAATAACCAAACATAAAATTTCCCACTCCAGCATTTTGTGGCTGGAGCACACCCAGAAGGGTTTGGCCTGAGGATCTGGTAATACCATTTTTTTTTTGTGCTGGGATCTCCAGCTGTAGCACTATGAGAGATTTTAAAAGTAAAAGGTCTGCTGGCTCTGATCTCAGAAGCAGCATGCCTGTTGTACAGCTTTCTGTGCCTTTATGACCTGGCTTTTGCCTTTTGGCCTCACTGTGACACAGTGGTTGAGTTTGCAGTCCCCAAAGTTCTCTGTAACAGATTGTGTGGCCTGCCAGCCCCACAGTTACCAGTCTTTGTTCTGGTATATATTTGAAATGTATTTCTTATGCCCAATACAGACTGGCTGGCTAAAAGAGTTTTTAATTTAAACTTCAAAAAGAACAAACAGCAGTGGATATTTCTGTATCTCTAGACACTCTTGAAAACTGTGAGAGAATGGAATGGAGAGCTTTAGCTTTTTGGCAAGGGGTGTCTTGCAGTTGCAAAGGAGATGTCTTGAAGCATGAGAAGTCTAGGATTTACATGAGCTGTGCCAGGGTCTTCTGTGGTGCTGACCTCATTACTGGGGGAGATGGTCTGATGCTCTCCAGGGGCAGTACTTGGCTAAGACATGTAAAAACATACTGAAGCAATAGGAAAGCAGCCTCTTGGCTTTTCTAGTAGAAGTCATAGGTGAGTATTGGTTAACTAAGCCTGTGGTGGTGTTTGATGAAAAACTCAGGCCTTGCAGTCTTTCATGAATAAATTCATTAGCAAACCCTTTAAAAAGGTCTAACTCAATTTTCCTTTCCATTACCCCCAAAACGGATTCTAGCAGAGAGCCAGTTAAGAGGAACAAGGAGGGCAGAACCTGATCAGAACCTGCCAGTATCTTTTCCCTCTGTCTGATGGGAGGTGAGGCTGTGCATGTGACAGGAGATGGTCGTGTCCTGCTCTATCTGTACCTGCAGATTCAGAGCACAGGGAAGGGCTGCTCAGGGAACAGCTACTGCCCTGCTACTGCTCTCTCTGACTCTGTGAGGATGTGAAGTAGGACCAGGATTGAAGGCGTGAGCTGATAGAGCTGCTTCTGCTCTCTCCTTGTTAGCATCAAATATTTTTAGCAGTAATAATATGTTTGGGAGAAAAGAACCAGTATGTTTTAATATTGTTCATTGGCATAGACTTCCAAGCAGAGTAGGAGGCCAACTTATCTTCAGTGCCTGGAGTCAGGACTCCCTTATCTATATAGATACAGATACAGGATCACAGCAGAAGAAAAGAAGTGGACGTGTTGCTTGTCATATAAAGCATTTCCATGGGCTATGTGGGCACGCAGGGGTGGATATTCCTCTCTCTGACCCCAGGCTTGTGGCAGCAAATCTTTCCCCCTGCTGTGGGGAGGCCATGGATGGCTGATCTTTTGAGGAGAGTTCAGCTCAGGGTTATATCAGGAGGTCTGTTAGGTACTGAATAATGTATCCTGGCAGCAGAGCTTCAGTCAGTGACACAAATGTGACATTTGCCTGCATCGTGTCTTTTTCCATCCACTTCCCTTAGATCAAGGAGGCTCAAAATCTCTCTAGTGTTTTGGATGACTGGTCATCTGTGGAAAGGGGGCCAGTTGAAGGTGGAATGGCTGAGACAGTTTCATCAAAACATCCTCAGAGAAACAAACAGGTCCCAAATGTGAGCACGGTCCTTTCCCCAGGAGCTCGTATGTGATGTGCAGCCATGAAATGAAACGGTCCAGGAAGTAAAAGCAACAGGCATGGCTCACACTGGTAATTGTTTGAGGGCTTTGAGGAACACCTGCCTGGCATGGCCATAGGGTTCTCTGTGAAAATGCTTAGGGTTACTATGGACTTCACAGAATTAGGTCTGCGACTTCAAATGCCACAGGGTAAATAACTCCTATTCTTGGTGAGCTTGCCACATAACACCTTGGGGAGGCTAGAAACTAAGAGGTTTGTTCTCAGGTTGAGAAAAGGATCAGGAAGGGGAATAGGTACAGCCAAAATACCCTGCACACGTGTAATTTATGCATAAATAAATGTAATGCTTGGCAGTCCCTCAGAGAATTTTGGATACTTTATAAATCTTGACTTAAGTAATGTAGGCAAATAAAACTTCTGTACCAGAGGCAATGAAATTTTGTTCTTGGTAAAATTGAGTCAGCACCAGGACTTTGCATGGTTCAGCCCATCATCTTTTGGTGAAACTTCAGGGAAAGTAGATTTCTCAGTCCTGTCTTCAGGGCAGCTGGCCTTGCTGTCTACCAGGGAGGTCCTGCCAAGGACCACCTCCGAATCCATCCAGTCTTTTGTCTTCTGCAGAGAAAGAAAAAGGGATTGCTAACCTGGGAACTAATGGGAGCTTGGTTTTCACAAATCCTTAACTCGCAGCCCTGAGGCAGCCTACCCCAACTGTCAGCCTCAAGAGACATCCCTTGAAGTCTTTTCCTTTCTTTAAACACTACAAATTCCTTCTTTCTACATGTCTCCCGGCAGGACTGATGCCCTAACACTGTTCCCACCACTATTCATAGCAAGTAAATCTAGATGCTAAAAGATGTGAAAGGAAGAGCTCAGTGAATTTCTTCCTCTGATGGTGATGTCAGGCCATCCTCCAGATGGGTTCCCATCCCCCTTGGAGAGGATTACCCGTGGGGGGGCATTCAGGAAAGCTCTGTGGGAAAGCACCTCGTGTGGTTGTTTTCTCACCGGTCCCTCACAACAGCACTGGGCTGCTCTCTTACCTGAGATGATGAACAGAAAATGAACAGACAAACCAGCTCAAGGTGATTTGATCAAAGGAAATCTATTGTGAATAAACTTCCCGAAGTGAAGACACTGAGCTGCGTGTTTGCCAGCCTGTCAGCTCATCTCCCACCCTCAGTGCCACGCTACCAAGCACTGAGCGCTGCTTCAATTTGCTTGATTTACATGTACAGGAAGGAATGGGGGTGGAAAAGTAGGTATTTGCCTCTCCATCAAAGTGTGGGAACTGGGGAGGCAGAGGAGTGCACAGAGCAATTCTCAGAACCACAGCCTCTGTGGGATAATTATAAAGAAGACCAAATGCACTGCAGAAAGACCAATTGTAATAAATTGGCCAGGGAACTTAAAACTTTGGTTGTGCATTGCAGCAAAACAGGAATTAATTCCTGGGAGCAGATAAGCCCCAGGTTGGCAGAAGGTTGATGTAATTGGCTCTGGGTGCAATCAGACAGTGCTGGCAACTCAGTGCCTTGGCATTTGAGAGGGTGACTAAGGAATGAGAGCCTGCCCTGCCAGCCACAGCACTGGAACTGATGGGATTTTGGTGCATGTTAAAGCAACAAAGATCCTGCAGTGTGGCCTCTGGATGATCACAGAACAAGTGAGCAAATGTAGATAATCACACAGTGAGGGTCATGGCACAGGAAAGGCCAGTGGGGCCTCAAGCTGGGAGAATCAGAATAGGCTCTAGATACAGGAAATAGGGGATTGCTGGCTGAAAAATGAGACTCCACCTGGACTGGGAGGATTGCAGGCATCAGGCTTTGTCTTGTCCAGCTCTTGCTAAAATAGATTAGCTAAGAGAAGCTGGAGCATGGGCTGGAGTCAGGACTCCCTTATTTGTACAGATGTATAGACATGTTGCTTGCTGTAAAATGCAATGGGGTTTGGGGTGGGATTATTTTGTTTGTATGGGTTCGTTGTTGTTGATGTTTTTTTAACTGTAGCTACGATAGCCTTCCATGCCAAGAACAGGACTACACTCTGAAGTAAGAAAGGTGGATTCATTGGTCACAGCTTGCTAAAAAGGCTGTACTTAAGGCTGTCTGAATTAGTTTCTTGCTGGGGAAGGTGATGTGGGGTAACCCATATAATTTAAAACTTATTAAATGTTTTAGATTGTGGTGAAGATATAGGGTTTTTCATGCTTTACAAGCCCTGAAAGAATTAGATGTCACAACGATCTACAAGGAAATAATAATGGGTGGACTGAATATGACAATTCATACTTGTCAGTGGAGTGAAAGCATCTTTTGCACTGGTGCAGTCCTGCCCTGTGGGCTGCAGCTTCTTACACCACTCTTGCCTCTCCTGAACCCTACTCTGGGGTAGATCCCCTTACAATAAACAGAGGCTTTGCTGATACATGGAAGAGCTGGCAATGGTATATACCAAGTTTGCAGCCTTTCATATAGAGTTAGCTAAAAAAAAGTACAGAATATGCATTTCATCCATTCCTTCTCCTACTCTACCTCTGGTAGTCTCCCTAGGGCCATCTGAAGCCTGCTTTGTTTCTTTGTGAATCATTTATTGCCCAGGGTCTGAAATAACAGATCTGTAGTTCTGCCTTAACTGTGTTTGCTCTCTGTAAAGTGGGAAGCTCTTTGTTCCTGGGATGCTGGGTACACCCACAGTAATGCAACCTCCAAGTGGAGCAGGGTGAGGAGATGCAGAGGAGGAGTCACATAGGAGACAAATCCCTCAGGAAAGTCAGTCCTTACACCCTGGATAGGTAAAGGACAGACTGTCTGAGCATTAGAGGAGTTGCCCTGTGAATACACACAGTGGTGTCAAAATTTTCTAAAAGTCCCTTGCTGCGTTTTGCACATTAAATGGGCTACAGTGACAAAAGCTCCTCTGTTCTGAGACCCTGTTCATATGCTGGGCTGGGTTCTTCTCTCCTGGCTGGTGTCTGCAAAAGGGATTCGGAATCTTTGTAGCTGGGGTTGGTTGGTCTCTTTATGTATCACTGATTTGTTTATCACAAAATGTTGTGAATAATTTGCCTCTGGGTAACTGCTGGCGTTTGTGCCTGGAATCTGATGTTGGAGTTGCTGACTTCTTGCTCTTCATAAACACATATTGTATACATGAATTTACCTCAGAAGGGGCCTCAGGAAATCACATTTGAAATGGATGTATTATTGTATTATTATATTCTAAACTTGTCCTGGTTAACTCCAGAGAGAATGTGGTGCAGGGCCCAGGAACAATAGGGACAATTCCATTAACTGCATTGGCTTCACGGGAGACAGAGTGGACCTCTGAGTCTGTTTTCAAGGGGTCATGCAGATTCTCATTTCATTTTTATCTGCAAAGCAAAGGCCAGTTACCCCACTTGAGCTATTGCATCAGGAGCATAACTTGGAGAAATCCCTCAGTACTGCTGCACAAGACCCAGCAGTTCCCTGGGACAATTGCTTCCCATCTCAATTTCCCTGTCCAGATGGTGTCTGTGCAGGGTGGGACTCAGTCCTGTCTCAGACCACATCAGACTTGAGTGCAGCTCTCTGTGCTGGAGGGATGTCACTGCTCTCCTGGCATTCCCGCTGCTGGACGCTGTTCCTGGAGACCTCCACTCCTGCAGCTAACACAGAATGTCCACAGACTCCAAATATTGCTTTTTCCTTCCCTCTTGCTACTGCTGAGCTAACAGATGGGTGCACTAATCTGGTGTGCAGATGTCTGGGTTGCCCAAGAAGAGCTTTTCACCCTGAGTAGTTCAGAAACGTATTTGTAAGAAGGTATGTGACAAACTGTTATAACCTGACAGTTCTTCACAATCATAGAAAAATACCAATACCCTGTGTTCAAAAAAGAAAAAAGTAAGTTATCTGTGTTCCAGTAACTTTCCAGACTACTCAATGGTATGAAATTACCGGCACAAAATCCTTCCTTATATAAAACAGTAGGAACTTCTCTGTTACAAGTATATTTACAATGCATATCTCCTGGGTAGTTGTTAAATGCATGAACATTACACTGGCATTTCCTCTTTAAACATTGTCATTTTTTTGCTTTATCTATCTAGAGGAGAGCAGAAATTATCCTTTAATTACTATGTAATAGCATTGGCTATACAGCATTTTAGCTCACACACAGCAGGACTGAGCTTAGTCCTATCACACATCATTGATTCATCTTCTTATCCTGGAGTGCTGAGTCTTTCCTAAGTCTTTGCTAAAAGCAGGTAAAGGATTGTGAGTTGATGTCCAGACTGCCTTAGTCAAAAAAGAATCAAAATGGGGCTACAGGGAGGTGAGGGCAAGGTGGGTTGTGCTGCTATTTTGCTATGCTGATTCTGAGAAGGAAGAGGAAAGCATGGGAATAAAAAGCCTGTCATTATCAAAACACAACACTGGAACATGGAGAGGTGGAGTAATTTATCTTTAAGTAACAGGCTGACCTATTCAGAACTGTAATTTTAAATGTAAGACTAACCTTTGAAAATAGATCAAGTGATATAAATTATTAAGGAATAGACATTTGTCAGATAGATGGTCTCTATTAGTAATTTTATGCATGAATGGTTATCTTCAAAGGAAGTGTTGCTGTCTGCTGAGAAAGAGAGTGCAAGAGAAGGTTACCTTAAACTGTCATGTAAGACTGACTTTTAATCAGTGTTTTTCTAATCCAATAATAAAAAAAGCTGAAGCAGGGTTGTCTTGCTCCCCAGACTGTGTAGCTTTTGAATTTCTTTGCTAGTGGAGGAAACTCCTGGTAATTTTCCTAAGCTTTTCCCAGTAGCTTTTGGGGTCAAACAGGTCGGCATGTGTCCCATTAGAGAATGGCTGCTCCCACACTGGGTGTCACTGGGATGTCCCAGCCCCTGGGCAGAGGAGAGCTGCTACCCAGGGACCCCTGATGGGGAGCAAAGCCTGCTCTGTGTCGCTGCTCCTTCAGAGGGCTGGGTTTGAATCCTGTCTGCAGAGGAAAGCTGCAGGGCCCTTCTTTTCCCTGCCAGTAATCAAAAGGAATGTTTTATGACAGATTAGTGTCTGTTACTTTGATGATGTTGGGTCCATATCTTGGACTTGGAAGGGGAGAAGAGAAAGGGAGAGGTGAAGCTGTTTGTCAAAGACACTTTTCCACCCTCTGATCACTCTGCCTTTGTTTTTGCTTTCCCAAATTTCTCTTTTCATGAGTTTCCCTCTGCTTTATTTGCTTGTTTATTTTATATGCAAACTACTTCCATGCCCTTGTGAACTTGTGATCCAAGTACTGCAGAGCACTCAATGTAAAACTAAATTTGACTTCTTTGAGAAGCTGTTGGAAGGAGACTGGGGCCGTAAACTTGCTTTTCCCCATCCTCTATTCTTTGCATATCTTTGGCATGGAAAAGTAAGAGAGCAAACGTAAATTTAAGCTATGCCCTCCTAGCCTGTTTGCTCCTGCAAACAAATGCAACTTCATTCTTTTCTCTCATTTTTCTTCTGTCTGCAGCATTTGTAAGCCTTGTCTTCCAGTCATGGATGCTGCTATTGCTTGGCTTTTGAACGGGATGTTGATGGAGGGAATTACAGCTTTTCCTCCATCCTGCAGTCGCTCTGCAGCCTGTAACACTCCAGGAGAAGTTGTGTGCACACTGGAGCATGTCCTTGTCAAATGGGACTTGTACTCACGAGGTCCCTGCACTGATGATTTTGCACAGTGGCTCAACCATTGTCTTGCCTCTACAGCATAACATAATGTATTTGATCTCTTCTGACATCTTTATTCACTCAAAAGTTGAACTGGGGCTAATCTACAGTGTTTGGTGTCTGCAGTTCTCCTAGACCTGAATTAAGGCCCCAAGACTGAGATTTCTAAGGGAATTGGAATTTATGACCCTTTTGATGATATCTATGAAGAGATTTATTTTCTGAATCCTATTTTATTCAACTCCACTTGAGCAATTGACAGGGAAAAATTGAAATATAAACAATTACTCTGGTGTGCGTAATCTTACTGACTTCTCTCTTTTCCTCTTTTATCTTCATCTAACTCGTAGCTGTGCCAGGATGAATGGTTTATGGTTAAAGCACTGCAGTGGGATGCAAATGATGCAAGCTTAAATTTCCAGATATGTCAAAGGCTTCCTCTATGACTACAATTGATATTTCTGTGATCTCTGCATGCACTGTTAGGTACAAAAGGTATCTAAAAATATGACCTTCTCTCACATTTTTTTTGTCTGTTTAGGCATTCAAATCCAGACTCTGGATATTTGAACCCCTTTCATTTTGTTTCTTTGAACAAAATGCCTCCTGTTTGTGTTGAAGTGATACAGGTTAACACTTTGAACAAGAAAAAAAAAAAAGATAAGCATTTGGTGCACTAATTTCAGGAGCAACTGTTTCCAGCAGCCTGGAACCTTTCTGCAGTATATTGATGTTTCAATTTGTACAGAGTAGCAGCTGCCCTTAATGATAAAGAAAAGCAAGTGCTCTGCTCTGTGATGATTTGACATGGCAGCAGCAGTCTTGTGGAATGTGACATGACAACTTGAAGTAATGATATGCAGATACGATGCCACAGACATGTCACGAAATAACACAAATTACTGGAAATTATGGAAAGAGAAAACATCTTCAGAGCAAAAATATTGAGACAAAAAATTGTCACTTATCACGTCTGAGGGGAATATGGCAGTTTATGTGATTCCTGCTAGAGACAGTTTTGTCTAAATGGTCCTTTATAATTGGAAATTTGCAAATCAACAGTCATTAGTAGACTCCAACTCGTCATCTAAAAAAGAAAGATGATCTTCCAGTACCTGCAATGCTTTTTAATGTAAACTCTGTGACTATGGACACACACACGCGTGACCATGCTCAGGAGGCCATGAAGGCTCTGCCCATATTAATGAGCAGTGGTCTCAAGGTTTTGGATGTGAGTCTCCTATTGAATTTAATTGGAGCTGTGCAGCTGCACCAAAGCTTTCAGGATGCACACCCTGAAATATTCATGTTACCTTTCTCATTTTCCTTTCTCTCAGTCACGTTTGTTAAGGTTTAAAGGAAGTGGCTTCCACTTGTTGTGGGTGCAAATTTATGCTTGCATAGTCTATGAAGACATATTAGCATTTAGACACTGAGCATCCTTGATTTGTATGCACCAGTCACTTGGTAAAGAGCTGAAGTGGTTGCATTTGTGCTGTCAGTTAATTCTAGCTGCTAAAATGGATTCCAGTTTTTGAAAGTCAGGTCCTATCAAATCTCTGCTCTCCCCTTACTTGCACATAGGATGATTTTGACTCTAGCCTTTTCATGTTCCCCATGGCTAGGCAGAAGGTTCCAGTTACTGGATGGTTTCCTCTCAGGTTTTCAGGATCCCAAGGTGGTCCAAGGTTGCTTTCCTTGCAGAGGAGAACATGACACAAGACAGAATTGGGGTGCTAAAATATGGACATATTCCCTCAGTTTGTGTAGCAGCCTTGAACAGAAGGTCTGGGGGCAAGACTTGCCTTTCTGAGCTGGATTTGTTCAGTGTCTGAGAATGACAGAGTATCCTGAGTTGGAAGGGATCCACAAGGATCATTGAGCCCAACTCATGACCCTGCACAGACATCCCAACAAATCCCACCCTGTGCCTGAGAACATTGTCCAAATGCTCCTGGAGCTCTGGCAGCCTTGGGGCTGTGACCATTCCCTGGGGAGCCTGGTCACTGCTTGACCACCCTCTTTTCCTAGAGGATGTGTGAATTCTAGGCATAAGGACACTACAATGTAATAAAGATGATTTATCTTAATGTGGATGATATCACTAATTTTAGAGCCACACATGTAGTGGGTATTTATCCCAGAGGAATCTCAAGAAGTTATTTCAGAAATGATTGTGTTCCCTTCTTCTCACTGAAATATAGACCCTTCAAAAATTGGACAGAATTTTATTTTCAGTCTTAGCCATCTCTGAAGGTGGTTTACCATGGAAGAGTTCCTAATTGGTCAACTGCAAAGCAGGTCTGCCAAAAATGCTGTCTGCTAAAAGAAGTGGGGGTGTTTCTGTTTATAGGGAAAAGTCCAGGAGAAAATAGCAGGAGTGCAGCTTTCCAGTCTCTGTCTCTGTTCTGGAACACTGGGTAGCCTTGATTCAGTAACCTGTTGTCATCTCAACCTGCCCATCAGTAAAATGGGTACAGGGGTGAAAGTAAGAATAATCAAGGGCAAAAGCTGACTTTTTCATGGCACTCACTTTTTTTCAGAGCTGCTGATATTCCAAGCATTTGAGCTCCTGTGCCTCATAATTTCCTGCTTGTTGCTGTACCAATGAACTGACCACATGCGTGGCCCTAATCTATTGCAAACACAGACTGAAATGCATTATCTTGAAATACCATGAAGGCAGGCTGGCTGATAAGCAGAAAATCACAGGGATCTGATCATTCATTTGTTTGTAATTGCAGGTCCACACCCATAATTAATGTTTCTGGGCTGATTTGAGGCAAGCAGAAGCAAAGGGTGTTAGAACTTGTGGTACTTGGGTTTGTTGTCATTAGGTTTTGTAAGATCTCTTGCATGAACAGACTTTGGAAATACTGCTTTATCCTTCAGCCTGGGAAAGATTTGCCTCATCAGCAAGGTGCTGCTGTTTTAGCTGCCTCTCTTTCTAATTGAATTTGGAATATAACAGAATCATTGCTAGCAGCGCTGCAAACCTACCCAATTTGCTCTGAATAATTTTCTCTCGCTGCTGCAGGGTTTTCTGCATCGTGTTGGGAATACCCAGGGAAAAATGCAAATGGTGACATTGAATTGCTCAGCTCTCTACAACAGCCGACAAGATCTGAGAACATTCTCCGTGTCTATCTCCAACTGCTTCTGATTTCACTTGTTGCCATGTGTTTAGATTGGCAATTGTTTTGTATAGCTAGACCTGTAGTGTTAATATCCTGCTTTGATAATAGCACTCTTCAGGAATATTAATGATAGCTTTTGTATGTGGCATCTTTAAAACCTTCCATTGCTTGTATGTTCTTTTTTAATTTTTTTTTTTTTTAATGGTGAAAGAACACTGCTGAAGGCCCCTTGGGTAAATAGTGTTTAAAGCAGCCCATGCATTTTAATTAGCAAAGAAATACATAGATAAGGATGAAAGATTTGTTTTCCTCAGGCAAACCATAAGAACATCAGGCCCACAGGTAGCTTGGTTTAACTCCTGAGAGATTACATTTATATCTCTTCATCTTAATCTTAAAAATGTCATTCTGATACAAGCAGTACAAATTAAGGTAAGATAAAGATGTCTTCTCTGCTGGAGGTTTAAGGTCCTTTATTCTGAATGTTATTAAGGTGTCCTGTTCAGAAGGGGTAAAAAAAAGAAGAACTAGAACATGAAAACTGCAACATAATCAGTCTATGAAACTGTATTTCTGTGTGCACAGGGAATTTAAATTAATGGTTGGTCATAGAAGTGGGTAGGTTGTGTTTTCTGGTTATGAACCAGTGGAACCACAATGTGTATTTACATGTTTTAACAATTAAAAGACCAGTTTTCCTGTTAATAGGCTGCTGGTAGAAGACGCATGTCTGGTATTCACCTTCGCTGTGCATTTAACACCTTGAGCTGGGTTTGGTTTTTAAACTTGAGGTGTTTAACATCTTTTGGGAGGTTAAATGACTAACCTTTGGCTACACAGCATTTATATGAGCACTCCTGTAGTGCCCAGGGGGGATGTTTTGAAGGGAGGATAACAATGGCTCAGAGAGGCAGGATAGTTTCAGAGCCTCCCTCAGTCTGGCCATTCAACTCAACTCAACTCAACTCAACTCAACTCAACTCAACTCAACTCAACTCAACTCAACAAGGGTTGCTGCTTGCTTCTCAGAGAGAGCAACTTAAACACTGAAAGAAGATGAGGCCATGCATGGACAAGTCTGAGGAAAGATGCTTTGCTGTGAATTTGGCTGCTGTAGCACTCCCTCTCCCTGAAGGGTATGGAGATTGCTGTGTTTAGTGGCCAGCCAGGGGTGTTGTTACTGGAGAACGTCAGGAGGACAAGGAAGGTGCTGCCCATGCAGAGTTCCTCATAGGGCTGCAGCTCATTTCCACATATTCTCCAGTTTTCCAGTAAGGCCATCAGCTCAGCAGCAAGGAAACCTGAGTGAAATGGCTGAGAGCAAGTGGAAGGAACAAACGGATCAGGGGCACCAGAGGGCCTCTCCCAGGGAGAAGGGTGATCCACAGATGCTGCTGCCTCCTCTTTCTTCTCTCAGAAGCAGCTGGACTTGCTCATGACTGAAAGGTAATGGTGAGGTGTTTCTAAATGCCTGCCTGGAGAACGGTGTCAGCTCAGCCCAGATAAAGACGCCTGTTAGGCTGGAGATAAAGGAACCTGTCGTACCTTGCAGTGTTCATTGTGCAGGAGCTGGTCTTAGAAGGTGTCTGGTCCTGTGCTGTGACAGACAGTGCACAGACCCAGCACTGCCCATCGTGTTTTCCTTCAGGAGGAGACTAAATATGCCACAGACTTCACTGAGATCCTGTGAGACCAGAAAAACCTCATGTAGAGTTACTGTTTGTTACCCAACGAAGCAAAATGTTTCTGAAAGGTGACATCACCAAGCGCATGCAAGATTGATTTGATTTCCAGGCCTAAGACAGGTTCTTCAGTATTCCTGAGCCCAAGACCCAAATGGGAAAGGGATGGTGTCTGCTCCCAAGGTTGTGCACTGATCTAGGTAGCCTCTGGGCTGCTCGAATTCATCTCTCCCCTGATTTGGGATATTGAGAGCAAGAAGGGCAGGCTGGCAGCCAAAACCACTAGGTCTGTGCCAGCTGAGGGTCCCACATGCAGGTGGGGTCTGCAGCTCTGGCTCCCAGGGCCCTTGCTGTGCTGATGCCATCCAAACAGGGCAGCTCTGAGGGTCAGCCTTTAGATGAAGTGCTCTGAAAAATGTGTGCTAGGAGCATAACCAGCACCATGCACGACTGTGGCACATGGAGGGGGTAGATTTGTTAGAGGCAGCACAAGGTAGAAGAGCCTTCCACTTCCTCAGCAGAAACCTTTTCTATAGAAGCCATTTAATGGTCATTTTTTGTGGTCTTTCGAGAAATAAGTCAGTGCTGTCTCCAACCTAATTGCCAGTGCAAAAGACAATTTATCACCTACCAAAGCTTTGATTGCTTTTTCAGCCTTCCATGGCCTCTTGGTTGGTAGGTGGAATTGTGTACAAGATTGGCATTTTTTAAGGGGAAGTTTAAAGAAAAAAAAAAAGAAAAGGAATAATGTAAGGAACTAAAACCTCAACTTCCAATTCTGTGCTTTATTGTCTGTATATTGTGTTTTTTTTTTTAATTTAAGCTTACCATATTTTGTATTTAGAAATCAGAAAAAAAAAGCGCCTCATTTAAGAATTCTATCTCTGGGTTCATATTTTTCAACAATGTTGCCCCTGAGAATGAAGATGCAGTTTCCCATAGCCTAAAATGCAAGAGTCAGCAGGAGAAATAGCTCACTTGAAAAAAATCTGAGCCATAATTACTAATTAATGTACAAGAAAAAGATTTGGTGTGCAAAAAGCTCTGTCTTTTTCTCATAGTTATCATTGATTTCTTCTGGACTTTAGATGTAACCCTGAATAAGCCATCCTACGTTATATTTTTGCAGATCAAATGATCAGAAGAAAGCAGGTCATGTGTTTTGACAGTTACCACATAAAAAGGAAATCTTCAGACTGGTAGAGCCATACTCAAATTTGATTATAGGGAATTAAGTTCCTTCAAAGCAAATGGCTTTCTTGTACCTCAGTATTTCTCATGCAGTTAGCAAGTTGGTTGTATTAACTTGCCTGACAGATGATATTGCTGATCTTATCAGCTTTCACTTGTGTATACAGGGCTTTATTAATTTCTTGTTTGCTTATGAACTTCTTTGTCAACAATAAATTTGGTGGGTAAATGTGGGACATATGTGTCAGGGTAATACTTTGTTTGCTTTGCTTATCAGTAAATAACAAACTTTTGGCAAATAAATGAGAGCAACAAGGGAGCAGGTGGGTCTCAGGGGGTTCTTTTGCACTGTTGGTACTTGGTCATGTTGCTAAGTTACAGTAGCTTCTGGCTCCTACTTCAGAGAGCAGAAGTTATTTTTAAATGTGTAACAAACATAGTACCAAGGATCCCCAAACTGCTCTGGAAGTGGCCGGAATGAAGGAAGGATTGTGAATGCTGACTGAAGACCAGCCCTGAAAAACACTGGTCCCAGACAAAACCAGTTCCTACCATCACATTTCAGTTCCAGAGGTGTGCACATTATTTAATTTTTTATAACATGCTGTGAAAGCAGCAATGATGAACTGCTGGGCTGGATGGTAGCTGCGTGTCTCTCGCTGAGTGTAGGATGAGTGTGGTCCAAAGGGCTTGGAAAAAAGGAGTGATAGTGACTTTTTGCACAGCCAGATAGTGACAGGACAAGGGGGAACAGTTTTACACTAAAAGAAGGAATATTTAGATTAGATGTTAGGAAGAAATGCTTTACTGTGAGGGTGGGGAGGCCCTGGTGCAGGTTGCCCAGAGAAGCTGTTGATGCCCCACCTCTGGAAATGTTCAAGTCCATGCTGGTTGGGGCTTGGAGCAACCTGGTCTAGTGAGTGGCATTCCTGCCCATGGAAAGGAGTTGGAATAAGATGATCTTTAAGGTCCTTTCCAATCCAAACCACTCTATCATTTTCTGAAAATGTAGGAATGATCATGACTAGAAGTAAAAACTTTCAGATTAACCTCCATGAAAATATTCTCATAATAGATTATATTTCCTTGCGGAAAACTTACTTCTTTGCACTACTAGTAAAAGTTTTTATTCCTCCTATTGCAACAGGGATTTCATTATTACTGCTATGAAGAGAACAAGCAGTAACACTTCCTTCCCTAAGCAGGAATTTTGTACACACTGTGAAGTCACCTGGCATGGTCCTCACTAATCCTTCTCAGACACCAAAAGAGAAGCTGAGTGGTATTACTTAGACTTCAGTTGCTCAGTGGCATTATAAAGGCTGAAGCTCTGAACTGAAAAATGGAATCGGCTTTCAGACTGAATTTGGAATATAGAGTCAGTTTTTTATTGATATTTCAGTTGGTGAGGGGAAAACATCATTTTCCTGCTGGTTAGAAGTTGCACTCCACCATCTGTTGCTGGGCAGTGTGAGCCCTTTGGAAGGGCTGGAGTTCAACTCCACTTGGCTTCAGGTTTAACCTGCCTCTCTAGCGGAGGAGAGGAGTCCAGGGGGTCAGATGGTGGGAGCATATGACTCAAAGCTGTTGGGGGACACTGAGGATGGCCTGAGTCCAGGGAGATGAGCACAGGGGAAGCTTAATGTGAAAATTGTGAAGTAATGTGTTTTGGCTGCAAATTCTCTGTGTGAGTGCCACGAGATCATTTGGGGCAGTGGGAGGGGTAAGGGTGGCTTTGTAGCAGAGGATTGAAACCCAAAAAGAGATGTATGAAACCAGTGAGTCTACAGAAAAAAATGAGAGAATTTCTGGCCTTAAATTAAGCTTCTGATTTATATAACTTAACAGCTTCCAGGTGGGGAGATAAACCCAAAGTAGTCTACTCAATGTACTACTTGCCAGAACTGGACAGTTTTGGTAGATCCCAATGCAGCTGGAGGTGACCTGATAGTGTGTTCTCTAATCTGAGTTCTTCTACATGGAGTTATTTTTCTTTTCAGTCTTTTCTTCCTGAAATGAGTCCTGGACCCACTGTATGGTCTTTCTCTAAGAGTTCCTAGAGATGTCTCAGCTCTGCTTCTGATGAAGTCCATTGGTGTCCTGTTCCTGGGTTTGCAAGGGAAATGCTCTTCTCTGCTCGTGGGGAAGCTGATAAAAGACTGAATGGTTTTTTTCTGGATACCTTAGTTTTCTCACAGACTGAACTGTCTAAATTATAGATTCTTATCTGTAAGTGAAGTCTGTGAACCTCACAGACCTTGCAGGGAGAACCAGCAAGCCCCAGGACATTTGTCTAAGGGTAAAACCAGAGCAACTGTAAAGATGACACTCATAATAAGCATCTCTCTGGCCAATGGTTACAGGTCTAGGCTGACTGGCACAGGGACTACCTGAGGCACTTCTCCCTTCTGCCTCCAGGATCCAGCAGGGATGTCTGATTCATCCCTTCAGGCTGAGCCAGAACCATCCAGCTCTGGAAAATGGATTTCAAGGGGATTTTGCTTGTCTTGACGTGGCACTCTGCAGGACAGCCAGCCCTCTGAAACCATCATAACCGTGCCCACACTTCTCAGAGGAGGCTGTGCTGGGTTTCCAGCCTCTCCTGGGTTCTGAGCTCCTTATGCAGAGTGATATGACTTTGGAGATTACCTTTCTTAGAACAGGTGAAGTCAATGGGGGGGTCTGCAGAAACAAGCTTTTGAAAACGTCAGTGAATGCAAGGAGAGACAGGAAACTTTCCATATTAAATTTTCCATTTTAACCTGCCTTTCTGGAGTCTAAAATGATTACATCTGTGCTCAAACTTTGTAGATAAGGCTCTAAAATGCAGACAGAGGGTCTGGCCAAGTCTCCATCCTTCTCTGTTCATCTCTGTTGGGATATTACGAACAGAAATGAGAGCAGCACATCACAGCAGAGCGGCTTTGGGTGAACCCTGGCGAGACCCAGTGGCCAGAGCCAGGTCTGGGTTTTTGTTTTTGTTTTTGTTTTTGTTTTTGTTTTTTTTAATATTTTCTTTTTATTTAGAGCAGAGAGAAATTCTTAATATTTACCCCTCGTGCAGGACTGATCATGGAGGCTTGTTAAATGTGAGCCACAGCTCTGTATTCTCAGTTATTCAAGAGCACACCCAGCTTGGAGCTCCTGCCATCTGTCACTTGTCACCAGCACTGTCCCTCCAGGCAGAGCTGTGGTGGGACAGTGCTGCAGCAGCCAGTTGTAGGGCTGTGAGTGGAGAAGCAATGCAGAAGGGTGATTATTCACTGCTTTTCACAATAAGGGAACTAGGGAGCATCTGAATCTTACAGCAGGTTAAAAACTCAGAAGAAGCATTATTTCCATATCATGCATAACTGAACTGTGGAGTTTGTTACCATGTGATTTGGTAGGGATAAAAGGTTTGGATGGCTTCCAAAAGCCATTAGGAAGCATTATGGAAGGGAAATGCAGTGTGTGGTAATCACAGTGATGCAGAAAAGTCTGAGGCTGGTAACTCCTCCCCATTCCTCACCACGGAAGGGTCAATTTAGACCTTTTCTCTACCATTCTGCCATGGCTGAGAGGTGCTGTGTTAGAACTCAAGTGCACAAAAACCAGTTTGATAATTTCCATGTTTCTTATGCTGGCTTTTAAGCCAGGAGCTTTGTGGGTTGAGAAGATTTTGGACTCCTTTTGATATTCAATCTTAGTTCAAAAAATGACCAAGAAGAATGAATAGAGAAGGGCAAGTATATATACACATGAAGGATTTATTATCGTCATCTTCTATGGAACAGTGTGGGAAACCATTTAGTTCAGCTCTCAGTTTGTAAAGTAACATCTGTGTGGCCATGGAATCTGTGTATTGAAGGATTTTATAACTGAGGTAGTCATAGATGGTGGTGAGAACAGCCACAAAGGCATTGCATGGTGACTGGCCCTGCAAGATGATGGGGAGCTGGCCTTGCTTATCCTATCAGTCCAAAGCCACTGTCAGCATGGATCTCAGGCTTCTTCAAGCAGCAGCAGTTTCTAGAGAGGCTTGGCTTGTCACATATCCAAGGTAAAACACATTAGCCTTAACCTAATGAAAGAGCTTAAAATAAATATTTTCACCTTTGTGGAGAGCTAAGCATGTGTATGTGAGCAGTCACTGCAGAGAACCAAGGTGTGAGAATTCAATGCACTGCAGCAGCTTGGTCCTGCTTGTGAGCCCTTGAGCTTCCCAGTTTACTGCAAGGGACTTCATTCACTCCCGAGCCCAGACCTCCTCTTTGTCTTTCAGTGAGCAGTTCCACTAGTGTTCTATGCTCTTCCCTCCCTTTACCTGCAGTTCCCATGACATTTGTCTGAAACACACCTCAAATTCCAGCATCAGGGTACAGAGCCTAGTAGATGTTGCTGCTCTTGACCTTTTTTGGAACCTCACAAGGAACAGCCCTGGAGCTCTTTCTTCTGCAGAACCTTGACCCACTTGATATCTATGACAGATGCCTGGTAAGTGCTAACATGCAGGTTTGCCACCTTGAGAAGGAGCAAAGGTCTGTGCTCATTCAGCCCTATGGAGGGTTAATTATCCTTTTGCTTAAAAAAGCATTCAGCTGCCCTTAGGTATAGGAATTTATTTAAGCCTTATCTGCATAATTATCATGTTTATTGCTCAACACAGCTGGATGGATATGAAGCGTATGCAGTTTTTGATACACACTTTATGTCAGAACCATTACAAGGGAAAATGATCATTCTCTTATAGCCCCAGCAAAGAGGCTGGCAGTAATAGTTTTCCTACTTTAAAAAACAAATCCTAGGACCAAATTTATTGGGCATATTTACATATTTTTGATGCTCAAGGTCTTCCTCCTTCTACGGACATACGTGTTGTGGTGATGAACAACCTAGATTTTGAAGGGTGATTGGTGACCTGAGATGTTTTTGCTTAATAGACTGAAATTGCAGAGAGAAAGGAACTGCATCACATAAAAGTCATTCACCTCTTTCAGGGACTCCTGTCAGGCACCCAAAATCACTGTTTGTCTTCAGAAATCTTATCCACTTCTGACATTGTCATTATTGAGATATTAATATAGGAAATCTGGAGTAGCCAGAAAAATGTAAAGAGCAGTTTGATATATGATTTTTTTTAAAAATTAATCTTGTAAGATGACTTCTGATCTACTGGAAACCATAGTATGTTGTATCCCTTGTAGATAAACTATTGATTCCATGAAGATTTTTGCCTTTTCTTTTATACTCCTGTTATACCTTTTTACAACTTCTGTATTCCTAGTGCTTTTTGCCTACATTCTTGGACTTGTTTGTTAAGCTGAGAGACTCAACATTTTAGAAGCTTCGTAGCCAGGGATCAGTGTGCCCCAGACCCCAAGGTCCTCTCCAGAACACATTCTGTAAACCAAGATAGAACCATCCAGGGGAAGGTTCTTTGGGGAGGGGGGCTCACTTGAGCCTCTCATTGGGGAACCTTTGATAGACATGCTAATTAATAAAACCTTTAATGATATACCAGATCTTTTGGGGTGTGCATTGTGGTGTGCATTGAGGTGCATTCGACCTGGACGTGTGCACCTAAGGATCCTTAAAATAAACACCAAGGTAAAATCCCTTTTCCCCTTCTAAGCATGTTTGACTCTTGATTTTAAGACCAGGAAAAGGCATCGCTACCATGAGGCATTGGTGGGTATTTCTGTAATTTTAACGGGGTGCAAGCACTTAAACAGTCCACCTTTGACCCATTCATTATAGAGTACTTATTGCTTCAAGTTCATGTTATTGCACGAAACAGCACACTGCAGTCTGAGGGTTTCTTGGTGCAGCCTGCAGTTTACAGAAGTCTTGCAAATACCTGCATCGCACAACCCTGGGGCAGCAGCTGCCTCATACACTGCTGTGACTGCCAGCAACCCAAAATAACACCAGAAAACAAATATGAGATGCACACGAGTGCAAGATAAGGCAGGAAAGGGATCTCTGCTGTACATTCGAGGCACTGAAAACCCTTTTTCTTTCCTAAGTGGGGGGCTGTGGGGTGCTATGCTGGAAAAAAAAACCATTTAGCATCATTTCGACAAATCTAATACTGTCATAGACTGGTTTGCGTTGCAAGGAACCTTAAAAATCACCCAATTCCAGCCCCCTGCCTTGGTTAGGGGTACCTTCCACTCAATCAGGTTGTTCAGAACCCCATCAAGCCTGGCCTTGAACATTTTCAGTGATGGGGTATCCCCAAATTTTCTGTGCCAGGACCTCACCATCCTCACAGGAAAGAATTTCCTCCTCATGTTTTATCTAAACCTGCCCTCTGTCAGTTTGAACCATTTCCCCTTGTTCTGTTCTATGAGTCCTTGTCCCCAGTCCCTCTCCAGCTCTCCTGGAGCCCCTTTAGGCCCTGGAAGGGGCTCTGAGGTCTCCCTGGAGCCTTCTCTTCTCCAGGTGACCACCCTCAGCTCTCCCAGCCTGGCTCCAGAGCAGGGGGGCTCCAGCCCTCAGAGCATCTTCTTGGTCTCCTTAGGACTTGTTCCAGCAGGTCACAGTGAGCTTCTCATGAACCAACACCCCAGGGCCTTCTCCTCAGGGCTGCTCTGAATTCATTTCCTGCCAGGTTGTATTTGTGCATGGAATTGCCCTGGCCTCTGTGCAGGACCTTGCCAGGCTGCAGCTGATGCCAGACATCCATAAGCTGTTTTTAACAAATCAAGGAAGAGTCACAGCCGATGTTAGTTATTTAAAATTTTATTTGCCTCTAATTTGTTTTCATAAAAACACTCTAGTCTATTTGGCTTTTGTATTAAGACAGATCACCAGGTAACATCTGATCTCAGCAACTGGGTTATGAAATGAGAATACAAAAGACCGAAGAAAGTATCATTTCAGCTACTCTCACCTTCATCAGTGATGTGAGAACTATTTATTTTAAACCCCAGATTGTGTGTGGTAGGAGTAGGTACCTGTCAGTCTGTTGTCACTAGCTGTAGTGCTAACTACTTCTATCTTCTCTTTGTTTGTTAGTTATACAAATGAACCTTTTAGTTGTGGCTGGCAAGAAGATGAACATGGTGAAGTGACAGGATGGAACTTTTGCATAAAAACCAAATTAGTTGGAAGGGAGGGAGGCAAACACCCATCAGTTACGACTTCTCTCCTTCGCTCCACTAATCTCCCCACGTTCCATAGATGATAAATTACCTATCACTTCCTTTCATTGGGAGGCATCTCTCCCCATGCTAACTTCTTGCCCCTGCACCTCAGTTCCCCAACTACTTCCTCTTTTGGTCTAATCAATATCTCTAGTCAGACAAATTGCTTCTGACTTGCTTACTCTGAAGAAGAGCGTGTGTGTAAATTCCAACTGTATGAGCTGTCTTAAAAGTTATGTTATCCCTTCCTACAAACATTACCTGGCTCTCAGTTACTGTGGTGTTCACATAAAATAGGGGGTGTCATTATGGCCTGATGATCATGGTACAAAATACTGATGAGACTAAAAGGCTGTGCAGCAGGAGGTGCCTCCTCAAGCTCTTAAACGTGTTTCAATCCCTTTGGCAGTGAGAAGATTTCCTGGGCCACAGCACAAAAATTTATCTGCCCTTTATTCTCCAGATAGATAAATTTGGGTGAAGAATATAGAAAGCCTTTGATTACCATTTTCTGTCCTGAACGTTTTCCCAGTGCAAAGCCATTCCAGAATGGAGCAGTTGTTTAATCTTCTTTCCCATTTCTAGTCTACTGTTCTGCAGATCAGCACAGAATGTGAACAATTTGTTGGATGAGCCAGGGGATCAGTGTCAAAATCAGGAGTCTGAGCCTTGGTGGTGAGAGTGAAGCTGAAGGATACAGTGCTCTCAAGTGTATTGAAAAGCTGTTTTAATTGCTCCTGACCACAGCCAGGTGACTCCCCTGGGATTGGATATGGGGAGCAGAGCACATCAGCCCTGCTGAGGGGCACCATGGACCCTCTGCAAAAGGGGAACATGAAAGTTCCTGCTTATATGTTTGGCATCAGGTTTTAATGAGGTTTGCAAATGCACTAAGCTTAGCCATTCGAACATTTTTCTCAATGTTTTTTTCAAGAACATTTTTCAACCTTTTTTTCCCCCAGCTTTTACTGGAAATTGGCTTGCTGTTATCCTGATTCCAAAGCCTTGGGATGAGAAGTAGGTGAAATGTTTTCATTACTCTTAACAGACTGGCCATGGTATAAAGAGTAATGTAAGAGACTTTACTCAGCATTTAACAGAAATATCTTCTCAACTTGCCTTGTTAACTTACCATCACAGACAGCACTTTCAAGGCATTGATTAGCTTGGAGGGCTCTCCTGTTTATTAAAACATCTTCCTTTCTCTTCTGTGGCTACACTTCAGCATGTTTCCTCACCGTGGGATAAACAAACCTTTCCACAGGTGATCAGTACAACATATGGCCTCAAATTAGGAAGCAGTGAGACCTGGCCATTTCCCTTCTTGAGCAGTACCTTGCTCCAAATGAGGCGTCACTGGAGCGAGAGTGACCCTGTGGAGAGGCAGAGGAGCTGCTCCTTAGATTGCTTCAGTTTCATTTCCTGTAATGTCGTTTGCTGCAGGGAGAAATAGGTGTTGTGTTGAGAACTCAGCCTGTGGAGTGGCTGAGACTGTGTCACAAGCCTCCCTTATCAGAGATGGTTGAACTGAGTGCCCTAGAGGGGAGACTGCACGGAAATGCCTTGTTTGAACCTCTGGATCTTGATGCTGGAACCTGGAATTCCTTGTGAGAACTTGCTGGGTCAAAGTAGGAAAAAAAGTGTTTGGTTTGCTCAGGGCAAAACAAGAAATATGGAAGATGGGAAGATTGAAGACTGCAAAAGTTTCACATAAGCAATGAAGAGCCTGGTTCCTTGGGGACTATTGAAGGATAAACTTCTGAGGCACTTAAGGCATGGTCCTCGCTGGCTGTATTCCCAAGCAGATATTCCCTCTTCCCTTTAAAGCCTGCACTACAATCCTCTGACAACCTGCATTACATTCAGCAGGGCCATGTAGTGTTACATCATGTCATGTTGGTTTTTCTCCCCACTGCCTGGTAACAGGAGGTGACATTGCATGAGTGAGCTGATGTAGCTGTGGTGGTGTGGGCCATCACATGAGCTGAAGGCAGGAGAGTGTAAAAGAAGTTAAGCAAAGAAAAAAAAACCCAAACCCTTGCTCTTTGAAAAGTGGAGGATTCAAAGCAGACATTGTTGAATTATTAGCAGAAATTTCAGCAATTTTTCCTGGGGAGGGGGGAACTTACCACAATCTATTTCTGGCTTTTTAGGGTTTATTATCTTAAAGTATTTGCCAATGTCTTATAGAGTATTCTTAAATATTCAGCTTACTTGTTATTTTTGGCAATTAATCTCGGAGGACATATGTTATAAATTCTGCACCTTGGTCAGCTAAAAATAAACAAGGGGTTTAAGGTTGTTTCTGCTAATTGCAGACTTCCTCTTAAGAAAACACTCATGACCTGTGGTGGTTGAATCCAACAGAAAAAAGCCTTCAGGAAGAATTTGCTGATGCTCTTATCAAAAATGTCTTGAAATCTTATGTTAATTCCAACAGCTTTGGGTAAACAACAGCACTATGGGATCTTTAGAGAAGCAATCTATAAATTTCTGCTTTAGGAACCAGTGTTTGCCTGTGCCACTGTTCACACAACTCCAGCTGCCACCAGCCCAGAAAAAATCCTTGGGGACTGTGTCCAGTGACAGAGTTTTGGGCTCAGTCTCAGGGGTGTTATCTTGCACCTTTCTTCTGTGCACCAAACCTCACCCCAGATGTGCCAATAGTCCAGGTAGTGGAGATGCTCCTTTGACATTTGTGTTCAGGCAGTGGGTCTGTTTGATTCAGAGCAGAGAAATGAATTCAAATATCCCCTTGGCTGGATAGTGTGTTGGGCTAGGTTACCTCTCTGCTAGACCAAGAAATATTTACTTATATAAAGTAAATTTAAAAAAAAAAAGAAGTTAGGAAATAGAGATGTAGTTTTGGTGAGGTGGTCTAAATGTCATATCTCATTCCAGTGGAATTCTGCTCTGAAGCAGGTTTTTAAATGTGAAAAATCAGTTTTTGGCTGCTTCAGCATGGTTAAACCTGTCTGACTTGACCACAGACTCTGCAGAACACGGGAAATCTCTCTTATTTAAGGGCTTGTCTAAGCTGATTCATCTCCAAGAAATTTTGAATCAGTCTTCTAATAAAAAGCTCACTGTCCTTTTATACTAAAAATGAATTCCTTACAAGTCCCATTATTCTGAATTCATATTACTTTTTATGTGTTACTGCACTCTCCCAATGAGACACTCTAATGTGGAGAACACCTCTAATTTCAGGTATCTCCCTCCATGTTCATTGACATATTCCTGATAAAGAGCTCAGAGAAGAGCAACAATGTACTTAGGAGTGCAAGTAAATGAAATTACACAGAAAAGTTAAGATCATACAGTGTGGTATCTGAGTAAAGAATGTGATTAAATGGTGGGATACAGTGAAGAAGGTTTTAGAAATACCTACCAAATATTAGTTTTGGGGATGGAAGAATTATTTACAGGTAGAAAGTTTAAAGGAGAGTAACATAATGAAGCGAAGCAAAAGTTGTTTCAAATATCAGCCAAACTTCTGACAGTGAGAATTCTTGTGTTATGATATGATCTCCCTGGGCAAGGGGCAGCAGTTCAGTGTCTGGTATGATTAAAGCTATTCCAGGTGAGATATTAAAAAATTAATAATATGAAACAACCCTCAAGTGACAGGAAGATGGACTGGAAGATGCAAGTGGTTGTTACCAATCTCAAGATCCCATGGTATCATTGCACAAATGTAGAGCCTAGGAAAAGAGATGTTTTTCTGTATTCATGCAAATCTTAGTGGTTTGACCATTACTGTGTAGTTGTGTCTTGGCTGGGATGAAAGGAGAGGTGGTACCTCAGCTGGCCTGAGCTCTGAGCTTCGAGATCCAGACCTGGGAGCAGCCATGTGTGTTGGCTGAGGTGTCTGAAATGCTTCTGTGAGAAAATGGAGAACAACAAATGTAGTAGCCTGTCACTCTTCTGGATGTCGGAATAACTGATTTCTCAGGAAACTGCTAACCAAAACCTGCCTTATTTCCACCACCCCTGCAGAAATAGCACTTGTTTGGTGGCATGGCTTGTGACATATGACAAACTTAAGTGATTTGTGCAAGGCAGAGTTGACTTTACAGCAGGGGCAGTGTATAAAACCTGACCTTGACTCCTTTTAGCAGCTGGGCTCTGATGTAGTGGCTGGGAGTCTGCTGGACGCAGTGGGCAGTGGTAAATAGCTGCTAACACCCAGAGAATGGTGCAGAGTGGATCCCCACACAGCCTTTATGGGGAACTGGCTCCAGCCATTACAGGGAGCACTGATCTTTCCCCCTGGGGCTGTTGCAGAGCTGTTGCTCCCATGGTCCTGGCACAGAGAGTTGCAGCATCTATTGGTCAGTGCTGTGGGCAGCAGCACTTGGTGCAGTCTGTGTCCCTGCTATGACCTCCAGCCACCTCCTCTGACACTGCTCCCTGCTCTGAATCCCCTTGTGCCTCCTGGCCCCTTCCCTTGCCCTCTGTGACCCTCCCTGCCACCTAATAAAATTCAGAAGACATTAGAACTCCTTCTGAAGAGCTGTTTCGTTCCTCTTCCTGCCAGCCAACAGCAGGTCTCAGCAGCCAAGGTCCCTGGTGCGTCAGTCCTGCCTTCAGTATTGTTAAAGTGGACCAGGATATACTTTTCCCACCCAGAACAGAGGGAAGTTTGTGTTGTGTCAGTTGAAGGTAACATCTCCAACTCCTTTCAAGACAGGCAAAGGCTAAGAGAGGTTTGATGAAGCCCACAGTTAAAGCTGGGAGCCTGCTGGTCCCAGCCTGCCCAGGGGATGCAGCTGCCACTCCCCTGGCTGGTGCAGAATTTCAGGCAAGGGCGTTTGAATCAGTATTTCATTCAATGTAACTGCTCTGACTTGACTTTATTTGCAACCTTTGCTTGACTGTAGAGGCTGCTGGGTGTGAAGAGGTCCCAGTGGGGTTTTAAGCTTGTCCACATGGGAGAGCTCATTTTATAAACACAAGATGTGCAGGCACTCTGCTTGGGAACTACATAAATTATTTAGAAGTAAGCAGCACTTGTGATCTGAGGAGAGCTCAGCAGATTGATAAGCTGACTTTGGAGAGGTCAGCAGCTGTGACTGAATCACTCCAGGGTCTCCATTTGGGGTCTCTCCCATGTGCCCCATGCTGCAGTATGTGCTGGCAGGGAGCACTCCTGTGAGAGTGGAGCAGCAGCTTTTGGGGGCAGATGAGCTGATGCTGTTAGAACAAACGATGCCAGGTTCAGTCTTCGAACCTGGCCACTCAACAGTCCTCAAGTTCTCATCTGAATCTAAAAGACCCTCAAGCAGTTCTTGAGCAGGTCCCACTGAGCACAAGTTCAGGCTCTAAAGCAAACTCGTTTGAAAACTCTTTTGCCTCTTCTTTTTTCCCTTCCTATTTTACCTCTTCCCCTGGTACTCCCATAGCTGATGCTATCATCCTGGTTTAGTCCCAGACTAGTAATTTCACACCTGCTGTTGTCTCTCTGGCCTTTTGTTATATTTTTACTAAAAATGTCAATTACGGACACAATTATTTGCATTGCTGAAGAGATTTGCACAGTGCTCTAAATTTCCCATGTGTACAATTCTTTTAATTAAATTTGCATTTTAGTTGCATCTTTCCCATGGTTTTGGCTGGTAGCACTAGTCTGCAAATGATGAAGCTCCATTTTTTCAGGATTGTGAAGGGTTTTCTGCTAACAGGTACATTTCTCTCCATGTTAAGCTATCAATTTTGTGAGATGATCATTAGGAAGTGATAGTCTCTTTTGGAGGTTGTAAGACTCAGTAATCTTTGGAAGTTATGACATGGCTGTTTCCATATTGCTGAGTTGCAAATTTGCATTTTGCTGAGTGATAAGTTTTGGTTTTGCCAAGTGTTGAGCTACAAAAAATAGCGAGTTGTGCAGTCACAACTTGCTGAGAGCTGGGGATATCTGTGGCGCTTGGGGTTCTGAGAGACAGTGATGAAGTTGTTCTGTGTAGGCTTTTAAATGTGTTTCCATATGGGCCTCAGCTTAATTGCTATCTTGACAAAACATGGAGCCACAAATTCTTTCTTTTAGATGTGTGAGTAACTGATCTCTTCTAAGGAGAGTATCTCTCCCTGGAGATATCTCTGTCCTTGTCTTCTACTGGGAAAGGAAACAACTGCATTGATTTCGAGGGATACTGGATTTGGCTGCACAAGAATCTTCTGCATTTTACAAACTTTTAGTCTGACCTCTCTTGTAAGGTGGTGACCTAAACACAGCCCCCAGCCCATTCACAGGGAATGGTGGTGTTCAGCCCTTCTCACAAGCTGATTTTAACGTTGCTCCAGAGTTCCCCTTGGAAAGATCCATTTTAAGAGCACAGGTGAATGGTGAGCATCCAGGGCTAGAGAGTGCTGGAGTGCTCAAATGGTCCTGATGTCGGCCAAATGAACTGGATCATCCAATTATTTTCAATTACAATCCCGATCCTTTCCTTAATGTTTTCCTATGCTGATATCTGTGTTGGTAATGCAGCCAACTCTGGCTTTATGATCCCCCTTGTTGCAACGTGCTGTGCTTAATTACTTTGCCTCAGTAACAAACAGACATTCTGAACAATTAGACAATAATATGGAAGCAGGAGAGGAAAATAGCTCAATACACTTTCATTTTAATTATGCTGATAGTGCACCCCATGGTTTTGAATCAATGCTGGAATAATGTTCTTTTGATAGTCTTCAATAACTTTAAACGAGATCTAATAAATTTGTATTTTTATGTGAAGTTTGGAAGGAAAAATCCCTTGTCGTTAATTTTATTTTCAATGGAAAATCACAGCTCCCATGATTTGTACATTTGTGTTCTCATTGAATGTCCATCCCCATCGAACAAATCACTTAAACACCTTAATTACTGTACCTGAAGGGATTACACATCAAGCACACGTTTAGTACTTTCCTGAGTTATTGCAAAACCAACCCTCTTCTCTTTTAGAAATTGGTGACATATGAAAAATTATATTTAGGGCATTTTGTTCCTATACACCATCACAAACTTCTATGTATAATTTTTTAAAAAAAAGCTAAATCTGGCAGTAAGCAGAATAAACTCTTTGCAAGTAAGAAGGAAGGCTGGTGTCATAAAATGAATGCCCAGCTGCTTTGCTCTTTAAAATTAAATTAATCTAACTTGGGAAAAGCTGCTACCAAGGCGTGCTGACACTAACACACAGTTTTGCTGTGTTGTGCAGCACAGCCACAGGTGTATATTTAGCTACCTACATTTTCTTCACTGATACCCCTTTAATAAAACAGGCAGCACTAAACCAGTGAGTTTCCACAACGTTGTGCCTGGATCACACTCCTCTTCTTACTGTTTTAGACTGCACAAAGTTTTACACTTTATTTGGAAAAAGAGTTTCAGCAGAGGTTTCATAAACAATTTTAGAGCGTCTGTATAAGCATGGGCAGGATGCACAATCAGCCTAGGGTTTATAAAAAGCCAATGAATGATGTGTAGCAGCCTTTGAAAATGGTTCTCATGCAAGTGTGTGACATTGCCTATCACATAAAGAAGGCTCCAAAGTTATTACCCACTGCTGAAAACCTTGGCTATGCACCCTGAAGCCCTCACTGTGCTAGATCAGGCTAAACCAACATGATTATTTCTATTGCTGCTCAACATTGTGGTTTGACTTGCACTTCTCCAAAATTGAGTGTAACAGCACCACTGCTGAGACGGATCTAGCTTGTCAAATGGTTTTACAAACATTAATGTGTTATGCTAACCTTTGTATCAGCTGAACACAGACCCCAGACACTCAGGCAATAGCATTCCTGCTGGAACCTCCAGACTGAATTCTCAGTACTTTGCTTTGTCCATAGGATCCCTTGAGCAAAAGTTTTGGAAGGAAAACCAGAGATCTGCTTGATTTACAGTGATTAGGAGGACAAGCTGCTGCTTTTCAAGCTCCAAGTGGTTTTGTGCTAAGCTGTCAGTGAGAAACATTATTGGGTATCACCTGAGTTTCTCAAGCACAGTGTTAGTGAAGTGCTTCCTGTGATATGGAGCATTTATGGATAATATTTGTAGAGTAATTGCCATGCAATCACTGCTCCACTGCCAAAGACTTCAGTCAGTTGCTATGAATCTTGCAGTAAAAAATCCTGTTATGAACAGTGCAATGAAAACATCACAAGTGTTTGGGAAAATGATGTGAGGTCAGTTGGTTTGATTGGACTTGATGTGGGTATTCAATAGAATGCACTGTTGAGAGCATTTTCATTTCAAATCTGAAAAGTGGGAAGCTTCTCAGAAGAAAAATGAAGCTGGAAATGCAATTACCAGTATTCATGTTATCTAGAAAGGAACAAGAACTTGTTGTCCTTTGGGTGACTGCATGGGTTGTGCTCTTTTGGAAAAGGAACAAAAAATCCAGATCCAAAATACCAGTAATTTTTTTTTTTCTTGCTACATGGCAGATTTCTGATAACCATTCTTATCCTTTTCTTGAAAGATGCAGTCTTTTATTTTTGTTTGTGGAAATTACATTCCTGATGGCAAATCCAGCTAATCTCTTCTTTGAGTTTTCACCTAACATAGAAGAATCTTATATCTAATCTAAATCCAATGTCTTATATTTTTGATTTTTCTTATCTAATATTGAACAGTGTCCCATTGTATTTAATTTTAGTTCTGAGAGTTCATTGCTTTCTTCTGCCTGGTGATAAATATTTACTCTGTGATGCTTCCCTGTGGGACACCCCTTCATCATAATTTTTAGCATGTGTTATACAACTTTTTGATGATTTCCACTCAAAAGCAGTGAGAAAGATCAATAGTCAGCTGCCTCTTGTAACTTTTAGAAAGTTGAGCCATGGTGTGGTTTTCCTGCTGTTCTGCAAACTCTGCTCTTTCCCAAGTCTCTGTGCTGAGTCACCAAAAGCAGGATCTCATCGTGTACCTTTTGCTATCTACCTTACTGACCTACATGATAGGCAGTGTTTTCCTCCCCAAACTGAGCTGTCAGAGGAGCCAGCTGATTATTTCTCAGTAAGTTTCTGCAAAATGCTCAGCAGTGTTTGGAGGAATTTGCTGTAAGGTGGCTGCAACTTCCCCTGACCTTTAATATAATTTATTTGGTTTTCACCAAGGCTCTCAGTCAGCAAAAGAACCATTCTTACTGGGCTGATTAACCTGAGGAAGTGTCTCACTTAGACGAGGGTGGAAGTTAGGTGAGGGACTTCTTTGGCAGAGGGAATTGGGCAGAGATGAAGCAGCCAAAGGCTGGCTGGTGTGAAGTGAATTTTAATGGAAATGGGCATTTTGGTCCAATGTCTATGGCAAAACATCTCCTTTGACATATTATCACATTCAGTGCCTTCCCCTGAGTTCTCCACAGAGCAGCCAAGACTGACATGGTCAGCAAGGACTGGTTTTCCATCCAGGAAGGCTGGGGATGGAGGTCTTGACCTGCCAGGGTACTCCAGAATCATAGTGGGAGTTTTTTTTCAGAGAGGAGCAAAACCTAAATGCTGTCAATGCTGTCCTTTCTGTCAATATTTATCCTCGTGGAACTGATTTATGGGTTTGTTTCTTTTATTTTTTCACTTCCTTTAAAAAGATTTTCGTTCATCCAGAGGAGTCAGTGCTTTGGGGATGCTGTGGCTCTGAGTGATGTGGGGGTGTGCTGTGGGACACATTTTGGGTTTGCTGTTTTCTGACCTGCCAGCATCTGCAGATCTCAAGGGTGGACTTGGAATGCTCAGTCATCCAGACTGCCAGGCTGGCTCTGCTTGTGCACAGCGTGTTCTCTGAGAGTGGATATGGTATTCCACTGAGATTCTTCTTTTCTTCACAATTTCTTCCTTTTTCTTGATGTGCTTGACCAATTTTCAGGGGCTCCCCTTCTTAAAGAAAGCAATTGGAGAGTCTTGCTCTGCAAGGACCTGGAAATATTCTTATTGCTAATATTTTCTTTATTAATTTTATTTCTGAAGACTTATAATCTAGTATTCAACCTAGCCCACGAGTTAGAAACATCAATTTTTGCATTTATCTGATAGCTCTGCTGTAAGCTGGTGTTGTTCCTGTAACATTGGTAGAATTCCAGTGGGGATTTGTGCATTGTATTTGGGGGGACTGCTTTATTCTTTCCTTCACTGATCTGCTTTTTTCATCAATACTTGTCACAATGTCATATTTGCTCTTTCTGCAGAACACCAACTCCTGGTCTGAAAATTCCATATTTTACGCTCTGCTGAGGTAAGGAGTGGATTTCCTCCTGTTGTATAGGCAGAATCTGCACAAATATCCTCCCTCAGCCACTTGGAGGTATCTAACAGCTTAAGCAGTTCATTAGCAGAGTACCACAGTTGTTCCTGTTTTCTGTTGGCAGAAGGGGCACTAGAAGAAGTATTAAACACTTTTTTCACCCTTTGCTTTTGGTGCATCCACAGAAACAAGCCCATATTCAGCTCTTTGTGCTGAGAAAACCAGCATTTTTATTCAAAACAGCAATGTGCTTTTGCATTCAGTAGATGCAGAATTGGGTGAGATAAAGTGTGTAACATGAACTTGCAGGAATCAGCTCTGGGGGTGAAGAAGAATCAATGACCCTAAACATAACTAAAAATAAGCGTGGTGCTCTTTGAAGTGTTTGCACTGTCACTCTGGAGTAGCTATGAATACAGCACAGGCTGGATACTGTCAGCTCACACCACCACATGATCTGGAGAGAAATTGTATTTCATACACATGCAAGGATTCCTGCGGCTTTAGGTAAAGACTTTGTAGCTAAGTTGGCAAAAATTATCTGGAAAAATATGATGTTCCATAGCTGATTAGCTCTGGAGCACGTGATAGTAGAGTCAAGACATGGGATCCTTTGGAAACAAATGAGCCTAAATTTTATTGAAAATTATTGATTGTCATGGTCAGAGGTTAACGAGGTTTGTCTTTCATTTAACTCCCCAGCTCTTGGGAGAATAATGAAATTGCCTGAAGATACAGACAATTCAATTAAAATCAACAGATGCGTCAAGCATATTAGAGTTGATTTCTGGTACTCTATCAATTTCTTGGGCATTTTAGTATCTTGGGCTTTTGAAGAAGTGTGTGAGGGGACATTTTTTGAAATGCATGGCATCTGTCAGTTTGTTTTCTATATATTTATCTATGAGCCTCTGATGCCTGAGTGATAGAAATGCACCCTAAGAGAAAATTATGTGCATTAGACTGGCAGAGCAGGATTGATTAGATAAGAGTGCTGGGGAGAGGGGATGCATATAGAAGGGAATAGGGCAGGGGAAAAAAATCAGAAGATGACAAGATTATTTTTCTTTTTTGTACTTAAAAACTTCATTATCAGTTTCTCTAGCACACTAGATAGAGCTAAAACATGCCTTTCATCCCTTCCTGTTTAATTTCTGGTATTGTATGAATACACCCAAAAAAATAGGGGTGCCTGAGGGCTGCAACACTGATGGCCTTCCTCTTCTCTCTGTATCTCATTCCAGTAGCAGGATGCCTTTTTTCCCACAGATTTGGAGGAACTCAATACCTATGAGATCGCTGCACCTCTGACAAACCTGGGGAAAGCAGGCCATGAGGCTCCTTCTGAGAGAGAAGATGGTGCAGTTTTCACATTCTCAGTGCTGGATGTCATTTCTGCATGACAAGAGAAATACTCATCCTTTCAGCTGGCTCTGTACTCCTTCAGGTTCCCAAGCACTGAGGGAATCCCTGTCTGCCTCTCTGTGGCAGCTGCATTTCACAGCCTTATCTCTCAGCTGGACCAAGTGCCAGAGATGCTGGTGGGATTCCAGGGGGAACCTGGGGGCTCAGCAGGGCACATCACGTGTTCTAGCTGCTTCTGCTCAGGGAAGCTGCTTTTTTACCCAGAAATAACTTCCATTCAGCTTCCCACACTGCTGTTACCCTAGCAAAAAACCTGAGAGTCTGCTGAAAACTGCAGCGCAGTCATCTCCACGAAGAAGAGGAAGCTGAAAGTAACCCCTGGCTTTTTCCTCCTTTCATTTCTCTTCCTGTGTAGCCTCCAGACCATTTTAGAACAAAATGAGAAGAAAATAAAGACAAAACCAAATGCCTTTTGCCTTAATTTTGCCCTGTCAGTATCATTCATTGCCCAGGGAAGGGAAGTATGGGGTCAAGATGCCCTTTTTGTCTACTCCAGCTGGATTAGACACAGGAGTCCAGCCAACCCAAGCAGTTAGCATGTCCTTGATGAGTTTCAAAGCTGCAGGCTTTCCCAGGTGCTCTTTTCAGAACAAGGAGAAATGCACTGGGGCTCTGAGCTTGCAGTGGTCTGTGTACAAGGGTGTCCAGGCCACACAGAGATCAGAGCCACACAGAGGTTTAAGTTATCCTGGGGGTTGCAGGAAGAAAAATGAAGTGCTGAACTGTAGATTTTGCTGTTTGATCTTAGTCTAAAAGAAATAGGTGTGGGTATCTATATAAAATATCCCTTTCTTCTGCATTTCCCTTATTTTTTCCCCCTGTTTTGAAAGTGCAGAAAGTAATTTTCTGCCTCAACTGTGACTGACTCCATTCTGCCAAAGCATGGTGGCACATAATTGTTATCCTCTTGAGTATGAATTGAGGTTTCTCAGAAAGAATTGATTTGTTAAGTAGTTGAGAAAAAAAGGAACTGGGAGAAACGTAACCTTAGTATGTGAAATTAGTTACTCTGTGGTGGTTATTCACAGAAGCAGAGCAGAGTTACTGACCAAAAGGAGCTTAAAAGTGGGTGCCAGGAAAATCTCAGCACTTGCTCAATGCCCCAGTGGCATTCTGGCTGGCTGAAACGCAGAATAACATGCTCCTGGGTGAATTTATGAAGGCAAATATTTGGACAAAGAAATTTAATGAGAGCCTATGGGGCTTAGTAAATGAGGTTTGTGGTGGTTTGAAGGGATTGTTGAACATGCTGGTCCCTAAGGAACTCTGCCTCTCTCTCCCTCTTTTTAGTTCTTGAGCATCTTCCTTGCATAATTGGGCCAAACCACTCTGCAAGTTTGGTTTAACAAATCCCAGAGCTCTGCTGTTCCAAGGGGAAAAGGTGAGTGGGAGGGCTCGATCTCACCATGGCATGTGCCTGAGGTGGGACCTCCACCCTGTTGCATGCTGTGAGCAAACCACAGCGGAGTAAATGGACAGGAGGTGACTTTGTACCATAATTGTTGCAGGTGATGAACTGAAAACACTGATGTGTGGAGGTCCAGGCATTGTGCTCCAGTGGGAGCATTATTCAGCCCAGCAAGGTGGTTCTGAGGGCCAGCACAGACAACTGATGTTTCTGCAGTGTTTTTGACCTTTTGCACAAAGGAGTAGAGAAGGTGCCAAATGACTGCAGCCTGGTTTTTGTCCTCTCTGTGGGCAGAGGCAGCAAAGAGAATTGTTTCCTCTGAAACCAAGCTGATTTCTTTACAAAAGGCTGCAGGAAAGCCTAAAAACTGGCACAAGGTCTTTAGAACTTAAAATTTCACCCCTGTGGGATACCAGAAGTTGTCTGATAACCAATAAGGAAATTCTTAGCCCAAATCAGACTGGAGTGGTTAATAAATTGCTTTTTCCTTTTCATGCTGATGACCTATGCTACGTGGGCCAAATTTCTGTTTGATGTAAGGTATTTCATCATAAAGCTTATAGACATGGAGGAAATCTTTGGACTGTGGGACAAACCAGGGTCATGTCAGGGACATGCAGACCCACACGACCACCAGGATGATGGCTCTTCTTAGTGCTCTGAGCTATCTGTTAATAACAGATTGCTGAGTGATGCTGCTGCCTGCAAAATGGAGGATTCATGTTAGAATCTGCATCTGTTGCAAAGTAGTTTTTGAGAGGTATCTCTTTAAGTACACTTGATCCCTGCCAAATGCTTCCTATTATGGAGTGGGCGATTCTTCATGCAAAGTGAAATATTCACTGTTTTTCAGTTTGAAACCTTCCCAGGATCAGGACAGGACATGTCCTTTATCCTTCAGGGGTACCCAGAATGCAAGCACAGGCAGTAGGCAATGACAGTGTGTGTGATGTCACGTGTGAAGTGAATGGGAGACCAGGCAAAAACACCTCCAGAAGCTGTTGGGCAGAAAGTGAAGGACATGGCTCAGTCCCAGCCTTACTGCTGGGAAGGTTCTGCCCTTCACACCCTGTCCCTTGAGGATGTTCATTAAACTGTCATGTTTTTGGGAGAGTTGAGAAGGACTTGATAACATTTGCCAAGGAAATTATTATTTTGAGGGTTTTCCCCCTTTTTTTTGTTCAGCTTCAGCGGTGCTGGTGTGGTCCAAAAGGTGGATTTCCATACACAACCTGCACTGGCACCCCCTGACTAATCATGACCTACAAGGAAACTGAATTTAATTAGTCTCTCAGAAGCACCAAAAGCTGAAGGTGTTATTGCTCTCTGGTTTTGTTTCTCTGGTGTCCACAGTAGCAGAATATCATAAAAAATCAGCATTCATGCTCTAGCCTTCAACAGTTACTCTGTGTGAATATCATGAATGCTATTTCATCATCATGGAGATTAACCAAACGAAATAGAAAGGTCAAACAGTAAAAAACAATTAGATAAGCATTTCCATCTACTGAAAAAATCAATCAAGAATGAAATTTGGTTTTCCAATTCCAGTGACCTCATATTTGAATGCGTCTCTCTGAAGAGCTGAAAAGACAAGCTGTTGCTGTCCTGCTCCTCCAACAAAACACATTTAGGGAGCAATGGAGAAGTGATTGGTTTATTTCAGAAGTTCCAAGCACCAACACCTTCTTCTCAGCTCAGAAGGGGCTTCTTGGTTGGCTTTGAACTACAGGTGTTTACTTGCCATGGTTTGCTGACACATTTTGAGGTTTCCCTCACACTGTGACGTTGGCCACAGTTGGAAGGGGAGGGTCCATGTGGCCACGGGTTGTCTCTGCAGCACTGAAGAGAATAACCAGAATATATCTTTAGGAAGGGAATATAGGCAGCAGGGCATGTGTGAAGCAACCCTTCTCCTTCCATCTGCTCCTGACTGGGGCCCAAGCTTGGTGCTTTTGCATCACTGTATTTATTGGTCCTGCTAGACCTGTCCTCCATAAAGGCACACACATCCTTTAGGAAACCTCCTTGTTCTCTTTTGCCTCATCCAGGTGCATTGATGGTGCCCTGCATTTGTTTCTTTAAACTTTCCTAACAATCCCTCATGGTTTTCTGGCCGCTGTACTTATTGTTGGGGGTTGGCCTGAGTTTCACTGGGAGCTAACCAAAGGCTCCAGCATCCATACACTGAGCGGCAGTAGCCAATGTAGAGCCTATTGATTGGCATGAATAGGTGCTTTTCCCAGCATTCAAACCTCTCATCAGCAAAACTGGATTTCCTCTTCCATTTCATCATCCAGTTCCTGAGTACTGCAAGTTCCTTATGCAGCCCTTTATGGTCTGCTTTAGATTTGATTATCCGGAATGATTTCGTATCACCTGCAAAACTTTCTTTTCACTATTCATCTCTTTTTCCGGATCATTTATGAATAGAAGTGTACATGTTCTAGTCCTTAATGATCTACCTTCTGAAACATTGATTTCTGCCTCTGAAATTTGCCTTTTTCAAAAGCATTACAGAATTCAATAAGAATTGAGAACTTTCACGGAATCCTTTTGGGGCTGTTTCATGAAATACATATATTCAGTAGCAAAAACCATCAAATACTACCACTTCTGAGCAACTGCCCTATAATTTTTTTGATAGAGAAGAGCTGCATGTGTGAAAGAGGTTGATATTGAATGTGTTCAGTAGTGAATAAAAGTGACAAGTGAAGAGATTTTTTTTTTTTTAACTTCCCAACCCCTGTTAGTAGGAAAACAGCCTGAAATTCAGGGCCACAAAACTTTCCACCTGTATGTTTACTGTTTTGGATTAAAGGGATTTTCATTTACGTTCAGTTTGACAGACTTGTGCTCTCTTACCAAAGCAGTGAAACCTCTGTCCCTAAGTTTGGCAGAAATAAGCAGCCTGGTTTTACTGAGCTGTCCAGCTCTGCTAGAACATACTGTCTAAATGCATAGTTTCTAAATACAAAGTACAAAATTTATGGCCAAAATAGTTATTTCCTCAAGGATAAAATTGTTTGGAGCTTCTTTTCCCACTCCCAGGAAGATGTGGTCATTCACCTTTCTGGTTGTGTGCCAAGACTGAGATCTCTCCCCTAAGTGACCAGGGTCACGAGACTACAGAATCTTGAAGCCAGCAAATCCAGGCTTAAGGCCCCCAAAACTTCATTACTTACATGTTTCCTATTAGATGTAATCACCCTGAATTGCAATTTACCTTCATTGCAGATGACAAAAGAGGAAAACAAGGACTAAAGTGTCTTTGTGGGACTATATTGAAAATCAGCATGGATTTATCTGGATAGCTACAAAATAACAACTGGTCCTTTCTTGTGTTTCCTTCACTAACTTCTATTTCTGTACCCTTGTTCCAACCAGATTTTCAGTTTTGTCACAGTGCATGTTCTACCTTGTGCCTGAGAATCACAATTTTTTTTTATTTAACTTTTGCCACATATCACCATCGATAAACTATAGATCAGCTTCTCACTTTGACACTCTTGTAAAGAAAATCTGAGTTCTGGTGTCATTGAGCCAGTGGTTGGGTGACAATCACAGTTAATGCCACGCCTATTTCAAGTGTGTCAGGGTCACTTGTCTAGATCACACCACAATAAAACCTACTTTGAGCAGATTAAACCCTATTCAGTCCCTATCACACAGCAGTTCACTACAGATGCAGCCCATTCTGACACGGTACCCAAGTCTTGAATTTGTTTTTATAATTTACAGAATTAGTTCAAAGGACTGAAAAATATAAGAGTGATATGTCAGCATTCCCTGGCTACTTAACAATCCACTGCTGTGGCATCAAATAGTTTATTTAAGGCTTCATTTCACTGTTACTCAAACAGATGAGCAGTGATAGCTATCATACAAGCCTAGTTACTGCCTAAAGAATCCAAGTAGAGCAGTAACCAGACACAAACAGTATCTTCACCTCTCCTGAAGCTGATCATTTTGGTGTGTCTCAGATATTTAAAAAATACCAGGTTTTTAGAGTAGCAGACAGTTGCAAGGTGACTCTGAAACATGAATGCTTTCGTAACATGCATAATGTAAAAGAATATAAGAGGTAATGACCAAGGGACAGCTGCCTCACTGAGGGCAGTCACAGTGTTGGTGCTGAGACCAGTCAGGCTGGAATTTTACCCTGCAAGTTTAGCATAGGAGCTGTATTTGTCATTAATACCTTGGCTCCATCAGCTGAGAGTGAATTAATTCTGCATTAGCTCTTTCCAAAGCTCAGAGCAGTTTTCTGGCAAGTCATAGTCCTGGAGAAGCAAACTTCAGGCTGAATCGGATTACCATGCGAGTCCATCCACCAGAACAGTAATTACACCATGGTGATTCTGCCTTGCCTCTAATCCTGTTTTCCATTCTGTAGCTCATCTATCTTTTTTTTTTTTTTTTTTTTTTTTTTTTTTTTTTTTTTTTTTTTCAGTTATTTCTGATTTAATTTGCTATGCTTAGTGCCTCCTGCTGGCCTGTCCTGAGTGCGAGCAGAGCTATTGTTTCCTGTCAGAGACCCAGCAATGGGACACTGGGCAGTAGGATTTGTTTCCCATCTAAAAATTCACAAAATGCCTCCTGTGCTGCTTTGCTGGTTCAGCTGCAGAGCTCTCTGCTATCACAGCTCTGGTGCACTGCTGAAGAAGTCCAAGCACTTCTCAAAAGAAGTGTCAGGGGTGGTGACACTGCCACGGGACTTTGATAATGCCCATTTGAAAAGGGCTTAGCTGCAGCAAATGACATCGGTACATGTGTGCCAGTCTGAAGTGACACATCTCTGGCTTTAGGACAAGGATATCAGCGCCATCTAGTTAACTAGGGAGTTGGGTGCAAAATCCCTTTAAACAAAGGTGACACTTCTGGTACCAGCTGTGACAGCTGACCTTTCCTCAGATCATTGCACTCCTAATGGATCTCTTAACATGAGCGGCACTGACACATGACAGAATTCCTCAGACGCTCCGCACAAGTCCATTAGATGTTACAGTTTACTGTCAGCTACAGTCAAATCCTGCAGCTGCCGGGGGAACAGGGCATTGCTGCAGGTGATGGCAAGAATATGTCACCAAACTAGTACTGTGCACCATCCGGGCGGCTGGCACTGTCAGGAGCTCTCAGGCGGAGAAATCTGCCTCTCAGGATTGGAAGGGACAGGCGTGTGAGAGCAGCTGAGGTGGAGACAGAGTTATTCTTTGGTTTGTGTCTCAGAGACGCAGTTAACTTTCCTGGTGTTGCTGTTGGGAGAGCCCTGGTGAGACACTGATCTGGTGGCTCAGAGTGCTTACGGGCAGAAGTGTGGCTGAGGGAATGTCAGTCCACAGGGTGTGTGCTTAGAGCGTTGGCTTGGGGCATGATGCTGCCCTGTGCTCCTTCCAGAGCCCATACCTAGCATTATTTGCATGGGTAAAACTTAAACGTGTTCTCCTGGTGAAGTTTTGCTGTATTTCACCTTTTACTCCGTAACAAAAACCATTCTGTGATTCTGTGGCTCTTGACTATGAAATCCTCCCTGCTTGCAAAGGGATCTCCTGGATTTACTTCTGGTTCACTGGTGCTGGGTTGGACTTGATGATTTTAAAACACTTTTCCAACCTACACAATTCTATGACTTTGGCTTCTCAGTGGAGCTAACGTAGAGGGCCTCTCCTCTTGCCTTTGGAGGTCCTCTCCTCTTGCCTTTGGAGGTCCTCCTCCAGCACATCCTGCTCATCTCCTGTCCAGCAGCAGACACTGATTAGATTGTAGTCATGGGGGAGTGTTTTTCAGCATTGCTTGAAATGTTTTCCAAGATCTATAGTAGGTCATGCCAATCAAAAGAATTAATCCACTTGCTTTGGATTACATTGGGATGGGTTTAGGAATGGGAGAGTGATGGGCTGTTTTATCCAGAATGTCAAGAAACTTTCTACTTGCTGGTCACCTTTGTAAACATTGCTGTTGGCAGGGCTGGGGGTTGTCGTTGAAGCCAATCTTTTTTATATTCAGTTATTGCCTACTTCAGTGAAATTGTGAACTTTATAGATCCAGAGATCCCCAGGACCACGTGTAACTGATTTAGTTAATCAATTAGCTTTTATGAAATTAATCTTCCTGGATTAAGTGGGAAGCCCTGTTGTGGGCTGTACAAATTAGGGAGCGCTGCTTGTACTATGGCTCTCCTCAGACTACGGTCAAAGCTCGGGGGATATTTTAAGAATCTTATTTTTAAGCCTTAAATACTATTTGTGGCACAAGTAAGAGAATATTCTTTCATTACCTGTCAGCTTCCTGCATAACAGCAACAGAGCTGATGAGAGATGAGTCCAGTTAGTGAATCACAGGAATTAGAAAGGGCCTGAAATTTGAAATATCCTTCACAAGTGCGCTCTTCAGAGTTGCAGACAATGCATATAATGCATGCATTTTCCCTGGGTACTACTTGGGAATAAAATATGTTTAATTTCAGCCTTGTGCTTGTGAATTTCAGTTTCTGCAGCAGATAGCAGTGAGAGCAAAGTCCTCCTGCCTTCCCCTGCTGCCAGCCATGCATTCCCCCCCCCCTTTGCATATAGCTTTAATATTAATGCAGTCTCACAGTGAGTTGTATCTGTCTGATGTAACTAAAAACAAGCTCTGCAAAATAAATTTAGCTTTCAGTCAGTGTGCAGCTAACCCTGGAGAAGCGAAGGGTACGAGCTGCTTGTTACTGAGAGTGAGCAGGGAGAGAGACAGGGCAGCCCCTTCTGGTCATCACATAGATTGTAGATAATCAGCTGTGGAGTTTTACCTGCACTTCAGGGATTTATTTGGGGCTTCTTGGAAAAATATGGGCCCCTTTCTTTGAAGTTTAGGGACTTCTCTTGGAGTTTTTAGAAATGAAAATATGATGTCTCCATTATAATATATTCCTGCTATAATAAATATGAGTAACTCCTTCCACTATAAATGCATAAAAAGGATTGTGCAGGCAAAATAAACCTCTTTGTGTTCCAGTAAGAAAGGCAAGACAGAAACTTTACAAATACTTTAGTAAAGTTTATTTTTTGATTCTTCTAAACAGAAATTGACTCTGCCTTGGTGCAATTCCTGTCATGGCCAAGTGCCTTTTTCATTTGGTGGGGTGGGTCTGAACGTTCTGCCCCTCTGGAGTGCACAAGGTAAGCACAGCACTGATTTCTAGAATAGTTTGAAAGCCATGTGGGGTGTTCCAGTAAAGCCAGATCAGGTGCTAAGAAATGATGGTGCTACCTGTCTACTCCTCAAGTCTAAAGGCATTAGGGCATTTCTCTAAATGAAATATGTTCACTTCATATCATGTTGCAATACATCACGTTGTAAAACAACATGACAGCGTGTCAGGATGTGACAAACAACTGGTGCGCTGCATTAAGAAATTTAAATGAAAATTAGTTTAGACCATTTTTCTTCCCATCAGCTGGAAGAATGAGGGCTTGATCTGACATCTGTAGATCAGTTAAGTAACAGAGAGGAGCTGTGGGCTTTTATCCCTCTGCAGTCCTCTTGCTGGTGGTCTGTATGGGTGGGCATCTTTGGACATGTTTAATTAACTGATGGGACTCTCTGAGAAAATAGGATCCAGTCTTGGAGAAAGGAAAACTGGGAGTTATCACTAACTTCAAGTGCTGTTTGAAATAGATTTTGGTAGTTTCAAAGAAAATATTTTCATATACACACACTATTCTGCAGCCACCCCGAGGGCTCTGTCTTGTTGAAGAGATAAGAGCTTCTACCTTTCATCTCTTGCTTGGTCTGCCAGACTGTCTGGGTTAAATTTTATTCTTGATTATTTTGGGCGTAAGCAGATTTAGTTCCTTAAAAAATATCTGCCTTTATTATGTTAAACAAAGAGCAGAATCTCATCTGTAAAACCATGTATTCTAAAAATTATATCCAGCCAATCTTATTACAGAGGGCTGGGACAACTCCTATTAATATTATGGTACAATGAAAAATGGCCAGTTCTTAAACCTTGTGCTTTAGTTAGGAAGCCAGAATCTTAGTTAAGATTCAGAACTCATTCCTGCTTCCAAGTCCATGACTGCTTAGTTTAATTAATGAAGTCTTATGAAAAGCTTCAGGAAAGGCTTTAAAAAAGTCAAAGTTTTTGGTGAAGATGGTTTTCAAGACTTTGCTGACCCTTTGGAAGAATTTCAGGGTTGATTTTACTTTATAGACTTTGTGCTGCTGATATCCATTATGTGATTCTCATCTAGATACTTTGTAATTCCATTTTTAATTGACTTTGAATTAAGTATCCATTTTTTCATTCAAAATCACTCTCTTATCAAAAACTCCCTAGCCATTCTAGATGGCACTTAATTTACCATTTCAGCAGATTCTTGCAAGAGCGATATCAAATGTTAACATTTTGCAAACTTGGGGGGAAAGAAACTTTTTAAAAAGTAATTCTTTGAGAAACAGCTCATGCAACTTGTTTCAAAAGTTACTAGAATAAGACAGACAAACAGCATGTTTGCAGAAGCCTTGTTTCTGTAGGAAACTCAGCTGAAGGCAGAAGGTCTCAGACCAGCTGGACACCTGATAAACTTCTGATTTGGTATGGAAGAGTGTGGGAGTTGGAGAATATTTTTACATCAAACGATTCAGAAGAATCCAAAGCAGCACAAGTCCTTTTTTAATACAGAGAATTGGGATATTTAACATTTAATGTGCTCTATTCAAAATTAAAAACATATTTATTTATTTATAATTTCTTGGCACTTGGACTTTCAAGACTGATACAACTTTAGCCAATGTTTTTCATCTTCCTCAAAGAGAAGAAAGCAGATAGGTATTACAGACCATGCCCTCTTCCTTATCATTAATTTAAACGGGATCAAGATCTGACAGAGAGCCCTGAACCTTCTCTTGGTGTAGTAGGTGACTTGGCTGATAAGCTCAATTCTGGGGAAATCCTTGCAGGAAAAATACTCTCAGGAGGAGCTTTGCCTAAATCTTACAACAGCAGTTGGGAACTTCATTAGAGCTGGTGAAGGGGATGGTAATCACAGCACTTGGAACAGCAAGTCCTCCCCTCAGGGATATGAAAATCTGTGCTCTAAACAAGATTTCTCCAGGAAATCTTGCAGAATTGAGATTACAGCATTTTCAGTGTGGTTTTTACCTCACTTTTTGAGGATAAACATTTTATCTGCACCTCTAAGTACAAACTTAGACTTGTTTGTTGAACTAATGTTTGCAAATTTTTGGCGTGTTGCTCTGCAGGCAGGGAGCCGTAAGGGTAATTGAAAGACTGAAGTTAGTGTTTAGTCCTTTGGAAAATGCTTTTTTTTTTTTTTTTGTGCACTCAGAAACAGCCATTTTCTACCCCTAATGTATTAGCCATGAAATAAATGTTCATTCAGGTGATCTATTGATATTTTCTGGAGATTATAAAACCAGGATATTGTAGCACAGCGGGGTTTTTCTCAGTTGGTGTGTAGGAGACAACCTGTCCCTGGAATGGAGCATCCTAAAGAAGGACCAGGGAGTCCAGGGAATAGTGCTGCTTCTCTTTCAAGGACCCCTTGGAAATGCCTCTTCCAGTGCTGCAGGAGTGCTTTGTAAATTAGGAGAGCAGTGGTGAGGGAGCTGAGCTGGCACTGCTTGCCCCAGGTGACACATTCCAAGGCTTAGGACATTGGGACAGGGCGCTTGGGCTGTGCCTGATGGATCTGTTGAACTGGTTTCACCTCTTCCAGCAGGACAGTCAAGATTTGAAACACATGTGCCTCTCACTGGGTTCTGTCCTGGGTGCTGTTCCTGCTGCTGAACCAAAGAAATCATCTCTGCAAGGAGGGATTTCCCCATGATCTAGGGGCAGGGAGGTTGCACCCTCTGTTCCCTCTGAGATATTTTTGGGAAGAAAACTCAATAAAAAACACCCTTGCAAATGTTTGGGTGATATTTGGAATAGATGGTTGCAACTTTGTAAAGGTTCTCCCTTTTTCACTTTGTCATTATGAGTGCTATCATGCAGAGTAGTTCAGTCCCTGTTGAAGACAGTCCCTAAATGTCAAACCTGAAAAGATACAGCCCTTTAATTAGCAGAGCCATTTTATTCCATGGATGCTCCTTAAGAGCTTCCCTAAACCCTGTAATTTCTGCTCTGATAGATTGAAAATTTTTTTATGTTCACTTCTAAATGTCTTTGTTTCTTCTGTAATGGATTAAATGAAGTTTTAACAAGGCTTATGGTGAGATTCCTCATCATTAAAATAACAAATGGTTGAAAAGCTGCCTTCTGTCTTGCAGAAATCTAACAGCATTAGTGGACCATAATCCAGCTGGTAACTGATTGCTGAACAACTGCAAAACCTTTCATACTTTGAGATGCTATCAGTACATAAAATATGTTTTCATGAAGTTTACTGAGCAGCTTATTAGCAAAGGTTAAGGCAGTGGAGCTTCACAGATTCCACTTAGCATTCAAAAATATTTTATCTGAGCATTTCAGATTTTTCAGATTTAATTGAGTTTCTTTAATCTATTCTGGACACATGAAGGTAATGGTTCCTGAAAGATGTGCAATGTTTTCTGATTCTAGCTCAGTGTTTTCCTGGTTCTAATCAGATTTGAGAGACTAAAAGTACTTGTAGCCCCCAAACACAGATCATTTTGTTTTGTTCATATTCTTAAAGTCCTTTTTTCATCAGAAGGATTCTCTTGTCTGTCCCTGGAGCTTTTGCAAAACAGTAAAACATTGCCAGCATTGTCCCAGCGATTCTGTCCTCATTTACAGCTTTCCTTAAAATCCTCCCTGGTGAATGTGCTCCATCCTAGCTGGCTTGCCCACATCCCTCCTGGCTGGAGGCCTCATTCTCCATTGCATTGCAGATCTTTGATGCCATTCCTGTAGCACAGGATTGTATCACAGAGCTGATACACTTTGGGATTTCCTGGAGCCAAGGGGAAGCACCGGGTGATGCAGGGCTGCACGTTCCCCCTTCTTCCCAGATGCACAAGAAACAAAGGACACGGCTGTAGGAAAAGCACACACGCATCCTCCAGCAATTCCTCTCTGCCCTTACAGTTTCTTGGGCTTGTGGGAACCCAAGCACAAGCTAAAGTTGTCCTGAGGCTATTCTTGTTCAAATCACAGATCAGCAAGGAAATGTGCTTCAACCCACTGCATCTAATTGAGGGACAAGGCTGGAGCAGTGCTGGGAAACACGACCTCTCTTATCCCTCTCTCTTTTTGACAGCCCGAGCCTTTCCATCAGGCAGCTGGAAGCAATCACTGGAAGCTCCTGCTCAGTCCATCTGTCTGTCTGGATCCCTAGACTGTGAGAACATCAGCCTGTGGATGCCTTTTTTAATCCATCTCCTATTCTGTACAAATCAAAGCTCTTTTTCTTGCTATCACTATGGTCTCCTCCCAGTTCCTTTCTGGACAGTGCCAGCCTGTTCTCTAGTTTAATCAAGCCTTTTGTAGTGTGTTAGCAACAGCATAAAGCATTTCTTGACACTTCTTATGCCTCCTGGACAATGAGTGCTTGACAGTGAGTTTTATGGATTGTTGGCAATGGAAGTTATGATTTCTCAGCTCGCAGCTGAAGAATGGCACCACACAATTTCCTCCTGGAATTGCAATTTTCCTTTGTTTTCTTTAATAGTGATAAGTGGTGTGGGTCTTGCTGACATGCTCTGCGCACCAAAACAAAACCAGTGAAGGGGAATTTTGTTACTGTTTTTGATGCTGCCAGGTACCAGACCTTACCATTCAGCTTGCTGGATGCAGCACATTCACACCTATACAGGAATTTATAAGATCTATGTACATTTTTGTCTCATTTATTTGTACCTCTTGGATGTACAAAGGAGTTCTGGTGTCAGAACTCAGTCTGAGGAATTTAGAAATCTAGTGAAACTAAGCACAGTTTACACTCTTCCTTAAACATGAAGAAACTGTTACAGTTCTGTAAATTTCTGTAACAAACACCCTTGAATTTTAAAACTTATTCTTAATTTCTTAGATAAACCTGTACAGATGATTAAAAATATTTTCATTGTGTTCTGGCTAGCAGATCCAGAGACATAAGTGTTGAGGAATTTTTACCACCCAGGATTTGCATTTGAAGCCATTTCATTAATTTCATGTTAGAGACTATAAATGTCCTATTAAATTTTAATTGAAAGACTGCACAAAAACCTGTAGCTATTACTCCCCCAGACTTGTCTTTCTGATGTGGCAATTTCAGAAAACTACAAAAAATTGAGGTTTTGGTTTTCTTTAGAGGTGCTTTGAGAGAGCTCCACATAAACGAGCTCCAGGGTCACTGCGGTGCTGTTTTGGGACGCCTTTAAAAACATGACTGGCAAGAGATCTCTCAAAATTAAAAGTCTCTGCACAGATAAAATATGACAGCCCTGTCTACTGTGATTACTTCTGTTCTGCAGAATCGTCAGTCATTCCCAGTCATTCCCTTTGACTTTTGGAGTCATGCTCTCCACGCTTCCTCTCCGCTGCCTGCCCACCCTGGGGCAATCCTGGGACAAGACAAAAAAGGTCTCATTCAACTCCATGGTCATGCCTCTCCTCCCCATAATTTCTCTGTCTGCCTTCCTATCTCCCCCAGATAACAAATTTGATTTTTACCTCTCTTTACCCGGTGTGTCTTAAAACGCAAAGACACTCAGCCAAAAGGGATAAGGTATCAGAGAAGAAGGATTTTCATCTCTGCCCTTTGGCTCCAGAAGGGATATATAAACTCTAGCAGGCTGCAAGAAGAAACCCCTTCTGGGTAATTTTATTTATTTATTTATTTATTTTCGCTAAGGCAGGTCTGCACTTTGTAGCTTTCTCCTCTACCATGTCCTCATGACTGTCTTCAAATGTCAGAGGGAAGTCATTGGTTTTATCTCCTTAGAGAAAGTCAGTGCCTTTTGCTCCAGGCCTGGGTGCCATCTGGCCTCTGCTGTACTTGAGTCTCTGAGCAGCAGGAGGTGTTTGTGTGGGTCCAGAGGGGAAAAAGGGAAATATTTTTATGTCATTCCTAAAACTGTTCTAAACTGCTGACGATCTGTGTGTTAAAAAATAGGTTGCAGAGCTTTAAAAATCAGGAATGCAAGTAAATATCTGTTTACTGCCTTGTTTCTAGAGGGGGAAGTGGAGAGAGGTCAAGGGATGAGGGAAAGGCAGCTAGAAGCAAAGATTTGTATTTAGGTTTAATTGGTGAGGTAAGCAGTGGAGATACCCAGGGGCCTGAAATGTATCCAGTCCTGAGAAAGTACAATTAAGACTTTGGCAGCAATACTGATCGACCTACTTTTGGAGTAAGGGCACGGGGAAGTGAAGGGACAACCTCGACAGCATCTCCCCTGTGCTACTGCCAGTCTCTTGTGAGCAAAAATAGCCAGACCTGGCTCAAATGTGGCAGCTGCCCTGTGCCCAGCAGCTGGCCTGGGGCAGGAGGAGGGGGAAAAACACTGCTGGTCTGTGAAATTTGTGGGTTAAATTTAGAAAACGGTGGAGTAGAAATTACACCTGCAGGAGAAGGACCTGTTAGAGCACAGGATGGGTCCTTCACCTCTAACCTCAGTGTGCACAGCTGACACCCCTGTTCACAGCTTTGGGACAGCGTCTTCTTCAAATCCCCAAAGGTTCTCGGAAGAAGCCTCTCAGTGAGCCAAGTATTATCAGCAATGGAGGAATTTACATCTTTTGAGTTGCTGAGCTCTGCTGTGATTCCCTGTGCCTGTTATCGCCTCAACATGGCTGAGTTAAGCAGAAAGTACTATTTGATCACAGTTGGATTTGTGGACAGCTGACGCTGTTGCAGCTTGCTGGGAGCTCATCCCGTTGCTCCCTCCAGTGCCAGTCTCCTCTTAGTGAGTGGGATGACAGTGACTGGCTTGGGTGAGGAACTGATCAGCCAAGCTCAGTAGAATGAGGTTAACACCCAGGAATTTTGGTAGATTCCAGAGCATGGGAAAATGAGCTGGTGGTACGCTCACCTCCTCTGAGGAGTCACATCTAATTTTATAATTTCACAATGAGGAAAACTGGTAGGAAGCAGAAAGACACCGTGAGCTGAGAGGTACACGTTGGTCCTGCCCTATATTTCCAAGGCTTCTTGGTTTTCGTATGTGACATTCTGCCATTCCACAGGTCTAGAGAGATTGCGAAGATAAAAGGATGTGAATCTCATCTCAGCTACGTGCCTGCCTCTCTCAGACACTTTGCCAGAACTACTTGTCTCTTCCTGAGAAAGACATCAGGAAAGGGATGTGTTTCAGGTGCCTGTCACTCAGAACAGTGGTAACAAGCTGTGCATCCCTCACTGTTATCGATCATGAAAAATGCTTTACGTTAGCCAAATACCCCCTAAATCTCGACCATGTTCTGTTCTCTATCAAGAAAATTGATAAAGGCATCGCTCTTCCTCTGTGGCTTCCTATTGCGCTAAGTTCACCTTGCGTTCAACGTCATTGTTGGGAGCCTGTGAGGGATTATTGCAGTAATGAGGATAATTCATAAAGGGGCTTTGTGCTGTTCAGAGCTATTAGTGCCTGAACTACACTGGGGGCTATCCCAGAGTGGGTGGAACACACTTTTCCATGAACTCGGGAGCGTGCAGGTCTGGGGCTTGGTGCATGGAAATTCCTAACAGCATTAGTGACTCAGGAACACCACTTCAAGCCTGCTTCTGGATGCTGCTGCAGTAATTGAGCATACTCATTATTTATAGGCTCCCAAATTAGGCATTCATGTATGCTGTGTTTGGAATAAATGGAATCAACAACATGCCTTTTGGTGAAAGAGCCGCAGATGCAAACAGAAGCGTTCACAGCTTTCAAGTCTTGTGTTTGTTTACGTCAGTGAATGTGGACTGTTAGAACAACTTCCACCGCTGATTATTCTCAATTAAAGCTTGAGGAATTTTAAGAGGAAACTGTCACAATACTGTGATCAGGGATATTATAGCCTCTGGATGCAAATTAGCCACCAAACTTTCAAACAACAGATTTACAGGATCTGCTTCAAATTAATTGCCAACTGGCCGGGAGCACCTCCAGCTCTCGGAGTCTGTCTCCATGGTGGATGGAGAAGGTGCTGTGAGGGTGTCCAGGCTGCTGGGCTGCAGGTGGTGGTTTGCCTGGGAGGAGAAAGGGATGGGGACAAGTTTCTGAAGTCCTTCAAGAATCTTTTCCCCCAGAGTCTCACTGCAAATGCTGGATGCAGCTCGGGTCCAGCTGATCAGCTCTCTCTCTCTCTTTCTCCAGCCATCCCCCCAGAGCACCAGGCAGCCCCTGAACACTGCAGTCAGGAAGAGGAAAGTAGGAAGCCAGGTCCAGGTTACACCAATTTATTCCAGGCAGACCAAAGGTGTGTTCTTAAAAAATGCATGGTGGTGTGGGATTGAAACAGAAAAGACTTGTGGTATTCAGGACTGAGGTCTGAAAGACTCTAAGATGCAGAGAAAATTTACCTGCTGTCTTTTTGCACTGGCCAGTAGCTGCTTCTCCTCCTGTCAGCATTTAAGCATTCTGTAAGCATATGAGTAAAAGAAAATACCATTTTTAACACTCTTTCAAGATATAAACACTGTTTCTTAGATTTGTGTCTAGTGTATAGCCAGTAGAGAGAAATAATTTTTCATTCTCCTTTTCTGTGGCATGAGATCTAATAGTTACTTCAGATGCTTAACAATTTGTGCATTTATTTTTAAGGCAATAAGACAGAGCCATTTATTCCCACAAAAGAAGTCCTAGTAAATTTTGGCAGTTAGTGTTTTTATCCTAATACACACACTTTATTATAATTTCTTATGGGAATCGAAGTAATTTGCCTACTTAATGTTATCTTTAGTAAATCTAAATAAAAGAAACTCGAGCAAGATCTCCTGTGGACCTGTGGCAGATTTATGCTTTCTGTGCCACAGTCATGGAATACAGGAGTGATGTTGGTTTTTATTTTGCTCCAAGAGCTTTCGATATGCATGATTCTTACTGGCATGGGCTGCAGCTTAAATTCAGGATGGTTTTAAAGACCACCACCAGCAGCATTTGGTTAATAGAGAGCATAGAGAAAGGATGAGTTGTTTATACTTTGGTGCCAAAGCTTAGATCAGAGGAGAGTTTGAGTCCAGTGGAGTAGTTGTTGATAATTTGAAGTTATTAGTAAGTACCATTAGTGTAGTGACCACGTAAAACAATGCAGTATGTGCAAACCACTAATCAATGAAAAAAACATAACCCAAAAAAATTAAAAATCACCCAAACATCCTCAAAAACCAAGTAGTATGGGAACCTGTGAATGTTTTTTGGTGTTTTCATGAAATAAGGGAGATTTTAACTAGTAGAAAGCTTTCTATCAGATAGGCCCCATGACTTGGCAAATTGTGGCTCACAGTTGCCTCAGACTGAAACACTCTGTATGGACTGTCTGTGCAGCCCTTAAATGGGAGCCTGCAGGGAAAGGAAAGCATTTAACAGATCCCACCTGTTTCAATGATAAATCAGAAACCTCAGCATGAGCAGCCTCACTGGAAATCTCTTCACCTTTGCGTTGGTGTGTTTAGCCCTGGGACTGCATAAAATAACTGCATGTGAATGAATTGCTGTTAGTTTGTGTGTTGTTTGGTGCTGAAAGAGTAGAATGATAAGGGCAAAATAGGAGCTGCAAGGGAGTAGCAACTAAAAGAAGCTGTTTGACACCTTCTGGCTCATCTTTCCTGTGTATTTCACATGCAACACAGGGAACCTTGGGACAAGGGCACAGCAGTGAGTGAGTTCAGCACTGGCACATTTAGGTGGAAGCAAAAGCAAACCAGAAAAATGCTGGCTTTTGTGCATTGTCCACCACAAAGTCCCTTCGTGGGTCTGCTGTGGCCCCTAGTTTCCCTTCATCATAAACCAGAATAGATTAATTTCTCCAGCTGTGTAGATTGTAGAGCAATACCAGTAGTTTTATGTTCAAGTTTAATGCAGTAATCAGTCTTTTAGAGGATGATAAGCAATAAACAGCATGCAATATTTGAAGACAGATGCCCTACTATGACCTACAGTAGGGTGGTTGTGACAGAATAGCCAAGATGTTGTTAAAATGCTTAATATTTAATTTGAAAGTTATGAAAGGTATTATGCTATTGAGCGATTAACAGCATCCCCACTGAGACAAACTATTTTTGCCAGACACAAATAATTTCTTCTGGCCTCTTGGCTTCAAAAGAGACAAGAAAAGCAAACAGTTTGCAAAGTTTATGCATGAATATAAATTATGCTAGGAATTAAACTATCAGCTTGACCCTGTGTTAATCTGTGTGTGACACAGCTTCGAAGAGCCACAACTCCATATCAGAGCAGCAGAAGCTCTAAGAATAGAAAACATCATTTCATGTTTGTTTGAAATCTGTGGTCAATTTTGATTTAGTTGCCATTGTCATTCTTTTGTGTTTGTTCTCTGTAAATGTTTCTGTGCTCAAGGTCCATTAATGAAATGACATCCAGGAAGTAAATATTTATCTAAAATAGTCACCAAAATCAGACTGTGAATCCCATAGAATTTTTTGGTATTGTCATTCTGTACTATTGTGATGGTTGCAATCCAAAATGCATGCTGGAAGTCCCAGGGAGTCATACAACATTTATATAAATTACAGCATAAATGAGGAATTATGAAAAATTGATTGCAATGTACATTATTCAATTAATTTGCCAACCAAGATTATTTGCAGCTGACAGGCTGAGCAGATGCACCGAAGTGACTGGATGGCCACCAAGAGAAAATGTTCAAGGAAGATTGGTTTTGGATGCCTTTAAAATTAGTTCAGATTTCGACAAAACTTTGATACAAACTTCTTCAGTGACTGGTAAAGCCAAAAAGCAAAATGTTACCAGTAAATGCAACTTTTTGTCCTTAAATAGATTTAATTTTTTTTTCATTTCAGAAGGGACTGTGATGTTCATCTCACCACATGTAAAGCACCAACCATGTAGCTTATCATCCACAACATTTGCAGTGAGCTTCTGGTTTCTAAACAAGACCAAAGGCATCCACTCCCCAGGCAAATTGGAATAAACTGATGCTCTCTTTGTAGTGGAGGGACAGAAGTTTTTAGATCTTGCTCCAAAGGTTTAAGAGTGCTGCTCTTTTTCACATGTGTGAAGCCCATGGTGTGTGTTATCTACCTGGGAAAGATGGAGATCAATGGGATCTGTACTGCAGCCACAAAGCATGTTCAGCTTGAAACCATATTTTCAGGATAACTTGAACAAAATATTGTGTTTTCTTTTTTGAGGGGAAGCTTTGAAAGAAACCTCACAACGCCATTCTCTAAGTGATAAAGTACAATTGCTGTGTAAGAAACACATGGTGGAAAAGCATAAGGAGGAGAAAACTTGGCAGAAGCAACAATCCATAATTTAGAAATGATGCCGTCTTATCGTGTTCTGCAAATGTCATTCCCACCAGGAAGTTAAATTACTGCACCAAATCATAGGCAAAGAGAGCAAAATTATGACCCAGAAGTGTTGCTCTCACGTGGCTGGGGGTGCATTCCCCAGGCTCTGTGCACAGCTGGATTAATGCCTGGGAGCACAGTCCTCGTGCTGTGCAGTCCTTGCACGTGTACCAGGGCACACGGGGGTTTTCCATCTCCCACCCTGGAAACTCTGCTTTTTCCACAGGCAGAATTATTCTTGCTCACAAGCTTTTCTTGCTTTGTCTTCCCAGGGAGAAAAGATGCTGAGGTCAGATGGTTTTTTTTTAAATTAAGCAAGACACAATGCAAAGTGCTTCCAAGGAGTAGACTAAGGAAAGTGATATAAACACCTCCCATGTGGGCAGTAACTAGAGGCTTCTTGTTGAAACATGCAAACATTTGGTATGATTGCCTTTCCTTGGGTTCTCTGCTGCTGTAGCAGCAGTTAATTTGTGCTGCAGGAGCAATTCCCAGCTCTAAGCAAGGAATAGCCGTCCCAGGTCTTACGTGCCAGGTATAACAAGGTGTTTCCTCTTCCAAGAAATTTCATGTACCTTTACCCCAGCAGATTCATCTGTAACTGTCCCTCCCTGCCTGAGGTCTGACCTGCTCAGGTATAAGCCAGTTCAAGCATTGAACCTGGCAAGATTCACCTGGGCAAGACTGTATCCATGTTTGTACCTGGATTTAGGAGCCTAAGCACCTTAGCTCAGCCATTGCAATGCCATTGGAGTTGTTTGGTTTTTATCCCAGAGCTGGATCACATCTGGCTGGATAGAAGCACCAGCTGTGGGGCTTAGGTCCTCCTGCACCTGCCTCAGAATTGTGCCTTTGGGAATAATTCAAATATAGCTGCATTTTCAGGGGACAGAAAAATGTTCACGTTAAAAGTGTTTCTTAATTAACTGCATCTGAGTAAATAATTCACAGTGAATAATTAACTGATGGATTTAGCCTGTCTCTTTTTCCTCCTCTTTCTTTTTTTTTTTCCTGTGCACAAAATGTCCTTGAAGAGATTGCAAGTTTCTTAACTTCCTACAGGAGCGTGTCTGATATTTTATCTGCCATTTTTATTGGATTGTTTGGAATGGGTCCCTTACTTGCCTTAGTGAGACTTCTAAAGACAGGAACTGGAAAACAGAAGTAGTGCTATCTGCAGGACAACTCAAGCACCCATGCTAAGGGGAAGAGGAAATTTTAAGATTTAAACACTTTTTTTTAATGGGTAAAACTCATTTCAAGGTGCTAATTCTATGTCTGTACATAACATACAATGGTATTCCCTTTAGTGGGCATTCCCTAAAGCACAGCAGCTGGATTCCAAACCCAAAACATATTCTTTTTGATCTTCATGGACCTTTTTCTATCTGAAACCTCCTGGCAGAATCAAGGCCTTGCTAAACAAAGAGCCTCACCCTGTGCAGAGGCAATGTCATTACTCAGTCCAAAATTACCCTGCAGGCCAGTGTTATCCCAGAAACTGTGTTGCAGGGACAGCCAGCTGAGTCTGGGCAGGTTATTCTGTCAAGAGGGTGGGCACTTCGTTTTAGCTGGGAAATCATCACGTTTTGGGATTTGATACTTGCTGCCAGCTCAACCCATCTGTCTTTGTGATGTTGCTTTTGCAGCAACATCACCCAAATGTAGCAGCTCCTCTTGCTTGCAGACAGGCAGATGCAGCCTATTTGCCTCCTGCCTGTATTAGCAGAATTTTTTGCATAAATCTCTTTTGGGCACATCACAGTGAAGGGGCCCTGGAGCATAACCCAGCTGACTGGCAGCTTTGTGTGGCTTAGGTGACACCGGAATTTCGCCTGTTGCTGTGGGGGCAGAGAAGAGAAAGCAGCCGAGAGGCAGCAGGTTCAGTGATGCCTCTGGGTCGATGTGAAAATGGGGAAAAGAAAGTGGCACAACAAAATGTTCACGTTTGGGGTGTGGGTGGCAGCAGATCTTTCACCCCATCCCTTTGGGCTGGTAAAAAGATTCTTCTGAATTCCTGGTGAGGAACATTTTCAGGCCTTGTGACAGGGGCTGCAGGCACGATGTGATCCCAGCTTCAGCCCTCTGAGCTCTGGCTCGGAACAATATGGGCAAAAAATGCCCCAAAGCTAAAGTACTCCTTGTTGGATTAGCATAACGAGAGGATAAAATAAAGTAGAAAACAAATTTTGCAGAAAATAAAATTTTCAGCTGCTTTGTGCACCATATCTGGGGCAGGGAGTTCCAGCATCCTGCTGGAGATATCAGCCCTGTAGCATCCGGTGGCTGCTAAGAGGAAAGGCTCAGCCATGTGGGTTAATGAATGTTGTTTCTCACACAGGAAAACCAACAGAGAACAGCATATGGACTCTGTGACAGGAGTGACTGTAGGGTGCTGGACTCCACTGATTTGATAGTTTTCCTTACATCCTCCTTAGCTGTAAAATTCTAATAAAGAAGAAAGAGGTCATTATATTAATGGTGTTATAGGGATTGCAGTGTGATCTCTAGGACTCATGGGGATTCCTCTGATGTCCAGAATAAATTCTCTTATTTTCTAATGACCATAAATGACCTCTCTCCAAACCTGGTATTGATGAAATAGCTTTAATGTTTCAACATCAATGCTCCAAGCTTTGCTGAACAGTGACATTAATCTGATATTGCACAGCACATGGGGAAGAACAGCCAAAAAATATGCTGGCACTTATGAAGTTATGCAGCTTTCTAGCCTGACAGCCTTCATGCTATTTTCCCACCAAGTGGAAACAAGTCGTGGGATACAAATGACAGAGAGATTTTCCCTTAAAACCTGATGGAAGGAATTCACAAGTGGTTGGAAACTGCATATCATTTCAAAGGCAACATTGTAAACAGAGGAAGTTTTTGGAAAAGTTGATGTACCTGTGCTCCTGTGTTTGCTTCTGTCAGGTTACAATCTATTTTCTTTTTCCTAGCAAACATTTTTGATTACTTAACGTATCTTAATTAATATGCAAACACAGACATGGATTCTCACAGCATAAAAACAGAGCCATTGGCTGATTTATGATTTTAATCAGGTCAGCCTTAGCTGATATGCAGTAAGAAATAATTAGCTGGCTGTTTGTACACAGAATTGCATTGTACCTAACCCCTAGGAGTCTGCTTTTCCTGACACTTCGATCTCCTGCTGATTTTGTTTTCTTAGCATTCCTTCTGGTCTCGAAATAGGAGCATGTAGTAGTTTGCCACTTCTGAGATCATTGTCCTCAATTCTGAATTAAGGGTAGCTTGGTCATTTGCAGGCCTTAGGAACTGGTCTGGTATAGAACTGGCTGAAATACTGAATTAGGAGTTTGACTAATCATCACAGTGGCCAAAAGGATTGCCCAGGAAAGTCTTTTTCTGGCTATTTCAGAGCAGCTCTTGCTCACTGCTTTGCTGTTTCTAATATTACCAGTGTGTTGCAAATGCATCTAGAACTTTTTAAAGTACACCTAGGGGCTCAGAGAAGTGTAACATAGACCAGACAGGTAGGACATACTGGTATTGACTGTTCCCCAGCTTTTCAGAAACTGGGGCACAGATCCAGGCTTCCCTCAGAAAGGGAAATTCTGCAGTTACAGAGTGACTGACTGTTTCCCCCACTCCTTTCCCAAAATCCCAGCTGTACCAGTGTCCCTGGCAACCAATTATGGTGCTGCTTCTGTCCTGCAAAAGAGAGGTTTAGCTTGCAAGGTTATCAGTTTAATCAGTTTTATCCGTGTACTTTGTGTGCCTGGCACTACCTCTGTAGCTGCTGGACATTTTATGTCACACTGCACCATGTGAAGTGTAAATCCTGTTGGTATGTGACTCTTACCTGTTGCCTCCATGCTAACATAGGAAATTTGCAAAGTACTGAAACTTGTCTAGAATCCTGAACTTCGTTAACCCTTTGTGAAAACCCGTAAGCCTCTTGTGTTGGAGCCTAGACAGAGGACATGGTTTCTAATGTTGCTTCTCTGCAAACTAATTGATGTATCTGGCACCAGCCAACTGACATCAAAACATTTGTACAGATGTGAGGCTCTGTCTAGACTAGATAATTGCTTCCCCTTTTGGCCTGATTTCACCGGTTGCCAAGTTGGGTAACATTTAACCTTGACTTCTGGAGGCACAGCCACTGCCCAAGCCCTCCTGACGAGGAGCCATCCAGCAAGTTGACATGACAAGACCACGTTAATCTGAGTCTTCTGCCCGTGAGGCTGCTCACACTGCGGTCAACGCTGATGCAGCTGCATTAATCCTCTTTCTGTCCATACATCTTAATTCACCCTCAGAGCATGGCTAAGTTCTGTTGTTAATTGTTTTCTCCCTGCCTCTCCCTGTGAAGTGAAGTTCATTCTGTGAACGACACCGATGCAGCAGGTTAATAACTATTGATGTTGCCACGTTAATAACGGTCTTGCTGCCCATGAATCTGAGCCTCCCCCTCACAAGGTGCTGGACACGACCTACTTAATCATTACATCTCCCTGTCCATGGATCTCAGTTCACCCTGTGAAATGTTAATCATTCTGACTGGCTAATCACGACAATTTCTCACTGTCCAAGGGTGTGAGTTCAGCCTACTAACAGCTCCAATGTCCTTGTTACTCCTTGCAATCTCTTGCTGCTCACAGACTGCAAAGGACAGGGATGTCTCTGCTGATCACTTCAATCCTTCGCTGCCTGGAGGCTGAGGAGCTCCCCGTGCTGTCCAAGCGATGCCCAAGGCACTTTATTCTCCCTCCATCCCCAATTCTGAGCCACTGCAAATCCTTCTCTTCAACAGCAAAGTTTCCCTGGTAACTGCCTCCGTGCCAGCTGTGTGCCACCTCTCCAGAGTGACACGTGGAGCAACGGAGTGGGTTTGCCTGCAGAGCAGCCCGGCTCTGTGGGTTGGATGCTGAGTTCTGAAAGGTGAGCTCCGAGCACAGGGATAAACATTAACTCAATGAGACATTTCAGCTCCTTCTGCTGAGCTGCACCATTGTGCTGGGTAGGTCTGATAGGACTGTAAAACGAAATAGGTGTTGATGTGGTGCCACACGCTGTTCCCTTATGCTGGCTCCAGCATGGGGCCCGGTGCTTTTAATGAACACTTACAGCTGTTAATGCCTCTGCCTTCGGAATCATTCTGGGAGCTGAATGGACATGGAGGGGGAAGATCAATCACAACTTTAGGGCACTGTGAAGTCCCAGAACTTTCCTACCTGCGCCTGCTGGATGTGGTTGTGACTGAAGCTTGGAAAGGGCATAAGGGAGCTGTTGAAACCACACAAATTGCAGAAGACATTTTGTGAACTCAAGCCCATGTCTTTAATGCAGACTTATAATTGCAGAGGGGCCTGGAACTGCATGTAGTATTTGAACAAGAAACTTGGCTCATTGTCAGCAGGTTTTCCCCACGTGCTCTGTACAGCTCCTTCCAGAACTCCTTGAAGTGCTGGTTCTCTCTGGAAAGCCAGCTACCTTCGGCTGCAGGTAGAATTGAGCAGCAGCTTTAAAGGAAGCTGCTGAAAGCAGCTGGGTGAGCCAAAGAGGTAGAAGTAACAGCACGAAGCAAAATCTAAAAGGAGCCACCTCCGTCTTCAGAGAGCCACAGAGACAGTGTTAGCAGGCATCTTTGGGAGGCAGAGATCACCTCTCCTGCTGAATCCCAAGTGCTGCCCTTTTCCAGATGCTTGGACAGCTCACTGCAGTTTTATTAGATGGCACAGTAAACTTGCTGTCAAGTTTTTGTTTAATTTTTAAATTTATTTTCCCCCCTCTCATCCTCAGATTGGTTTGGGAGTTTAGTTTAATAAACAGGCAGTTAGCTTGATTAAAAGTGGCATATGTTTTGCTGTGGCAGAAGCAGACTCAGGGGCATTTCATGCATGTGCTTTGAGAATAAAAAACTGTCACTTTTGGGTACAATGCTAAATAACTTTTTTCCCCAGCAAAATACTGGGAGTTCTTCCATGCTGATGATTTTATGTTTTATGAGAATGCAAGGGAAAGGGAAGACTCGTGTTTTGGAAAACAAGAAAGAAAAAGGCGGAGGGAGGAGGATTTATACCTAGTGAAATTAATTAAAATAAAGCAAACCATGAAAAGGTGAAGCTACATGCAGCAGAAATGCTGAATTAAAGGGACAGCAGTTAACAAAGACTGATCTTGAAGAGGTTTATGAAGACATTTCCCACTGGTGTAATTGGAGGAGTACAGAAAACCGGTGCTGCTGCTTTTGTGCAGTGCCAGGAATGAAGGGAGCAGATACATCCTTTTATTTGCTCATGCTAGGCTGTCTGGCTGAGGTTGTTAGAGCAGGTGAGAGGAGCTGAAGTTTCCATGGTCCTTCCTGGGTAATGAGAAGTGACGGCCCCCCAGCACCTGAGCTGCTGCTCTGCAAAGGGAGGTGGGTAAATAGACCAAATTTTCATTATTGTTTGCAAACATCTCATTTGCAAACACAAAGTGGTTTCTTAGGGCTGCACTTCTGGGATGCCCTGAGCACACAGCTCCCAGTCTCTTCCTTCTCTGATTAGCTCTGGAGTGAAGCAGCCCAGCCTCAGTGCCCCAAACAGCTCCATTCCTTCACACAGATTTAAAGCATCTCCATCACTGTAGCAGATATACTGTGCATGGGCAAGGAAGTCACATTTTTTAAAGGAGCTCAGGAACAGAAGTCTCATTCCTAAAGATAATTTCAGCCATGTCTGCACTGACATAAAGCCCAAGACTAGGAGCCAGCCAGCTGTTTATATTCACCTTAAATCTTAAAGTGTAAGCTTTTAAATGCTGTGGGTTTTTTTAACCAGGCCAAGCAGCTTTCTCCAAGCCAAGATCAGAGCACACTGACTGTATTTACCACGTGTAATTCATTTTAAGGAGAGCGACAAAACCACTTATCTCAAGAAACATGAAAGCTGGAAAGAAGAAATGGCAGTAGGGACATAAAGTATGAACTATCAGAGCTTTCCTCATAAGTGTAGCTGTATGAGAAATGGAAATATTGAAGTTTCCAGTTTGGGTGTGTTGCTCTGGATAGCCCCTGGGAGAACTACAGTAACCAGAGTGATGTAGCATCAGGAGAAGGTATAAAGTGATCCTATTAATGCCATTAGGATTTGTTCTGTGGACCCACCAATATTCATTCACTGTCATATACACTGAAGTTTTTCTTGTGCTGTTGTATTTGTATCCCACACCTGACAGGTGACTCTGCTTTTCTGAGGTTTTTCTATTTTAAATTATAGCAGGATCTCTTAGTACTGTAGATATGATAATTCAGGTGTGATAACTTCTCATCCCTCTGTGGGGTTATCTTGTGAAATCTGTTAAGCCACGTGTTTCTGACTCTGTTCCTGGACTCCTCAAGATAAAGGCTTCTTGGGTCTTATTTAAAAAGTAAATGTTTATTTGTTATCAATAGCTTAGGCTCACCAATTGCTGGCATTTTGAACTTACAAATAGCCCTGACTAGGAAATATTTCTGCATTGACCATCTAATGCTCATGGTTCAAGAGGGAAAGCCAACTACTTAAGTGGTACTTAATCCAGTCCCCACAATTTCCTCCATCCGAAACCTTGAAGTAGCTCAAAATCAAGAGAGAAAATAAACCAGAGGATCTTGTGGCTTAAGAGACTGGAAGGATTTTCTCCAGCTTCCTGACACTGCTTCAGGATTTGATTCCACAATTCCCTGCACCTATCCCTTCTTAATACAAAGACTTCCCAAGTTATTAAATTCTGTACTTCCCCTCGTCCTCCCCCCCGAGAGCTCTGCAGACACGTCATGGCCAGGCACCAGCACCAGGTCCTGCCTTCCAAAGGGTCTCACTGGTCAGTGCCACCCCAGACCCATCCCTTCCCCAGTGCATCCCAGATGCACACCCAGTGCAGGCTCCCCACTCAAATTTCAGCTTCTCCAATACCCCAAATCCTCTTTCTAAGCTGAACAAGATAAAATAATGAGGAAAATGCCATTTGTGCAGGTCTGCCCCTGCTTATTTCCCTGTCTTAGACTTCTTTGGGGGAAAAAAAAAACCTGCAAAAGAAAAGAGAGAGAAAATCACCATAAACAGAGTTATCTGTAACAAATATATTTAGGAGTTTGGTGCAATTGAAAATGAGGAGCCTCTTGGGAAAAATACGAACTTTATTTTGATCTTACATTAAAACTCTCATAGTGTGAATTTGCTTGGATTTGCACAGGCCTCTGCTAAATTACTTTAAAAGAAAATATCATTTCCAAGCCAAATTATCTGTTGGGATGAATAATTTTCCTGATTTTGAATGGATTTTTTCCAGGATAAAATCTGGCCCATCTTGCTTAACCAAATCACAACTTGGACTGTGGGCCTGGAAACAGGACACATTTGGATGTTTTAACCTCCAGTGAATAGCAAATAGAGGATGCTGATGTCATGCAGTGCAAAAGAAAATAAAACAATATGTGTAATGAGCTGATTTAAAATGCAGCTTTGAAAAAAATCACTTTCCATTTTCTCACAATCCATCAGGGCATCAATAGGTCTTTTATGGCTTCAGCACATTGTTATTAACAGTGCAGAAAAATGCAAATCATAGGCTTGGGGGCTCCATAAGTTTCCTGTGGATATTCCAGGAAAAGTAAAATGCAGGTTAGATGTGCAGTGGTACAAGGGAAGAGAGGGCAGGGTGGGAAGCACCCTGATGAGCCCTGGGCAACCTGGAGATGCTCAGATTGTGTCAGAAATAGTTACACCCATGAATTAACTTAACCCAGTGAAGCTCCATGTTGGTTTCCCAGTTCATTACTATGAGTGGCTTTGAAAAATTTGGTGTAATTCATCTGCAGAGAGAATAAGATGAATTCCAGTACAGCCATTCCTAACCAGAACTTCAACTGGCCACAGTTCTGGTTAAAACGTCGATTTCAAAATTTAACTTGGATTTGCTCTCCTGAGGGCTCCTGTGTGTGGAAATCCTGATGCCTGTCACTATGTCCACAGAACCTTAAAAAAGTCATAACTGCCAGTGGTCCTGTCTGTTTACATTTCCTGCAGCTGGTCAGTAAATATTGTACCTATCCATCCTCCACCCAGTGAGGTTGGTGCGTTTTACTCCTGGCTTTGGAATGCCATTCAAAGTTTACTACAAAAACATTATCAAATAGATCTTTATTTTGTTTCTGATGTCAGATCTTATCTTCTTTTGAACCAGAGCAGCTACCCACTCATTGGTTATAGTGCATTTTGACCTTGAGGTCTCTGGTGATTACTAACCTATTCATAAGGAGTACTATGGACTGCAGGAGTATTTTATAGCCTTTAAGAAGATGTTCCTCTAAATGCTTCAATTTAAGATCCATTAATAGAGATTAAAGAAACTTTCTGGTCTCCTTTACATTCTGGTTGTTTTTGTCAGTCAACGCAGTATAAAAACATAGCTACATTTTTCAATATTAATGATCAGCTGTAAAAACCTGACATAACATTTTTAGAGCACTATAACTAATCTTTTTATTATCAAGTTACAATGGTTTGCATCAAATATGTATCATCTGTAGTTAACTTTAAAGATTCTATAACTTGTTGGTGGACTAATTAAGTTTATAAGTATATGGGTTTGTTGGAAATACTTAAGACTCTACATGGAGGATGTAAAACTGCCTGCCAAACTTTTCCTGCTGGAAGAGCTCTGACAGTGTATCTCAGTTCACAGGTGGAAGCAGAGCCTGGGAGTTGAATTTGCCTGTGATGTTAGCTTAGGGCACAAACCTGTCTGCTGGGATGGCAAATTGAGCTTATCAGTCACTTGACCCACTAATAGAGCTTAAAATTCTCCAGTGCTGGACTTGAGGGGATGCAGTGTTGCCTTGAACTCCTGGGAATGTAGCTTTCAGAGGTCTTGCATAGTTACAGTCCTCTGGGAATTTTCATTCTTGAGGAAATAAGAGGGAAAGGGGAGAGGAGACAGAGGGAAGGATGAAAGAGAAGCTCTGTGGACTCATGGGTAATAGACTACAGGAAAGCAAAATGGGCTGAATCACAGTGCCTTGGCTAAATTGCATAATGGAAGTGCTGGAGAGATAATTAAAGCCTGTTTTAAACTGCTTCACCATGCTTATTCTCAGTGACTTGCCAGAAAAAAAAATGGTACAGGCTCATCAGCAACTGCTTTTCTTGTTTTACCAGAGCAAGCTCTACCCTCTGATACTTTGGCAGCAATACCTACTCCGCCTTCACACAGCATCCCCTCTTAAAGGTCTGGCAGGGTTTGCAGAGGAACCCCTTGGCCCCTCTGGGGTTGCTTTTGAAGGGAGGCACAGGAAAGGCAGAGGGGCCTTCTCTGCATCCTCAGCCCTGTTGGCTGGGGAGCCTGGCTGGTCACACCGTCTGTGCAGGCTCGAAATATCTGCAGAGCTTCTGGGGAGGGGCATGATTGAAATATTTGCTTGGAGCTGCTGTAATTGTCCCAGCAGGGCCCCTGAAATATCTTTTGTGCGTGAAATTGAACCACTTAAAAGTATTGCAAAGATTTGACCCCGTGCTAGATGTACCAGTGCTGGCCCTGGGAGCAATCCTCAGTATCCCTCATATTCCTGAGGTACTTTCTATGTTTTTAGGTGACTAGGACCAGTGATACAGAGGTATGAATGAATAATCTCACTGTTGGCTGCATCCTTTTAGCAGACATAAAAGTTAAAAATGTGACTTGTGAGATGTCACAAATTGGAGCTTAATTACAATGCACTGAAAAAGCCCGAGCGATCGTGATTTCTGAGCTTTCAAACCAAAGGGGGGGACTCACTGAAGCAATTTCAGCTGATTACCGATATTCTGAACTTGCCTTGTCTAAGTGAGTTTAATTTATTTCACCTGTCATTTATCTGCTTTTGAGAAGCATAATTGCAACATTTGTTCAGAGCTATAAGCCTCTGGAATGGCAAAGGGATTTTTTTTTTCTCTATGCAAACATTAAAAAACAAAAGGGGAAAGGAAAGACTATTTTTGAGACAGACTGCCACACACACACATGCCTGTGCACAGACACATGGCCTCTTTTAGTTTTTCTTTCTTTATTTTAATATCTTAAAAATATATATATCTCTGGGGGAAGCTTAATAAGAAACAGCCAGCTGAAGCAAGGATTTTAGGAGGAAAAAGAAGGCAGGGGACTTGTGCTGTAGAGACAGCAGTTCAAACAGTGAAAAAGAGGACACAGCTGTGCACATCACAAATCCACAGCTGGGCAAGTGGAAAGAGAATATTCCCACATCTCCCCTTATAAATCTTCCCTCAACTTTCAGATCCCTTAGTTTTCTGTTGTGTGGAATAATTTTATATAGCAGGAGAGAGAGTTATTTGCATTTTGCTCCTCCTGCTGCTTGTGATATCTAGGTCAGTTATACCTTCCAAAGCCCCAAAAAAGCACTGCGGATTTCTTCAGTGTCCTTCGTAGCAGGGTGTTTTTCTTATCCTTCAAAGTCAAGGATTTTCCAGGCAAAAGAACAAGGGAGGTCTTAGCAGCAGGTGCATAAACCAATATACAGGGAAACACAAGAGGAAAAGCCAACACAGACTCTGTGTCCAAAAGACTCCCACAGCAAGGTCTGAGGAGAAGGTGAGAGCAGATTTGTTCTGATAGCACCTCTCTGGACCTCGGCTGAGCATCCAAACAAGCCAGGCTTGGACACTCACTGTAACTCTTCTGGGAGTGGGTGTAAAGGAGCAAAGCACTGAATCACCTGCAGCTCCAGGAATCACGGATTTCCTTCCCATTCCTGACTACAGCTAAAGACCGAGCAGCACAGACGCTGCTTATTCTGTTTCTCAAGGTTCAAGTGTGAACACAATGGCCAAAGCAGGTTTGGTAGAAGAACTGTTCAATGCAAGTATAAATAGATGAAAAGATTTTTGGTTAAATTTTCCATAGAACTGTGAAAACTTTGTACTATAACATCAGCACATGTTCAAATGTTGAATATTCAGATTCCTATTAAAACTGAAGATAGGCTTGGAGGCTTTTGGTGTTCACGTGTCCCTGGGTTTTGATTCAGAATAAGTGATCATAAAATCTGTGTAGTGCTGGTCTACAGCTGCAAAAGAACAGGTGCCTCAGCTCATATACTGGAAATTGTGCTCCAGAGTTGAACCTTAGTAATGGAAACTAGAGAGTTTTGCCTGTTCTGGCTAAAACAAGACATTTTCCTGCAAAATGGAACACTGAAGTGCCTTTTGCTTGAATAATACACGTTACCTAAAAACATTTAAAAGAGCGTTTTCAGCAGCCACTTTTGGTGTGCAGTATTCCAGTCCTTCAGTGCTGTAGTACACCATTATCAAATGTACCAGAAGAGAGGGAGAACATCAGGGTTCTCCCGGGGTGAAGGAAACATGGTGAGATAGAAGAGAGCAAATGGCATTGTGGCCACTTCCAGGTTGGAATTTCTGTCTTTGCTGCTATACTCGAGTGGAAAATTACCCTTTAGTTCTAATAACTGTAGAAATGCCATACTTTGGGAGCACATATCTCCAAATGGAAGGTGGCAGCTTTGGAATGAGTGTATATATTGTGCTAGGAAGAAAAGAAGTTGGGGATTCTGTCATTGTAGTAGAAGTTTGTCAGTGGAATAAGAGTATATCCAGCAGTGTAGTAAGAGTAGATCTTTCTCATGCCAAATCTGAGCAAGTTAATGTGCATTTTTTGTTGCACAGTGGGGCTGAATACAGTCTCTGGTATAATGCCAGTGAAGTTAAGCCAAGAATAAATTATGTTACTGATTAATTAGCTCGAGAAATCTGTGGATAATGTGGGAGACTAAAGAATGGGCACGTGGAATTCACCATATGATAAAAGCTCCCCTGCTTGTCCTCCTTCCCCTGTCCATGCTTCACATTGAACAAGACAGTTTGCTTCCCCAGAGGTGGCTGGAAGTTCTGTTTTCCACCAAAAATAAAAAGAGAAAAGTTTTGCAGTCTATTTCAAAGACTTTTTTTAAAATACTGATGAGAAAAATAATAAGAATGAAAATGTGTTAATTTTCTGAGAGCTCCCCAGAAAAAGAGCGAAAGCTGATAACTGTTCTCAAGTTTCTAGTTAATTCTTTTTAATGCTTAACTTGAAAAAAATCTCTAAAAAGACAGATTAGGTCTAGACTTTGTAGTTATAAACACCCTGAAGACATTAGATGCCAATTTATAACAATGAATCATTTCTGTTTCTGAAAAAAAAGACTGTTTTGAGAAAATATTTTTAGCAGTTCAAATCAGTGTTTTTCAGCACGAACTGTAAGAAAACATCTAAAAATGACCAGAAAGTAGAAATCAGAGTAATCTGAACTCATTTTTGCCCAGAATCTGTAAGCTTCCATTAGTGCGTGGTGGGCTAACACACAGGGAAACATAATTATTACAGCACAAAATAGCAGAGTATTGACACTCTGTCATTGGATCAACCAGATCTGCTCTGGAGGCTCAGGGAACAAACTTCTGTGGTAAAATATGATGTCTTCTTAAAAAGCTCATTAATTTTCTCTCTCAGCATTTATTTTAATAACTTCCCGTACCCACAACTTGGGTGCAGCTTTTTTCCAGGCTGCCTGTACAACACCACGTATGAGACCATTTTAGAGGGGATGCAGATGTCAGAGTTGGTGTCCTTGGGTGACAAGGGACAAGTGGCAGAACAGACTTGAAACATGCCTTACAGCAGACTAATTATCTCATGTCTGGGTGCCTATCTACAGTAATGTAGACAAGCCTTTAATTTGCTTTTCAGTACAGTAGGATGGGTCTAATTAAATATTGTCCATTGCATAACACGGCCAAAAAGCCAAACAGGACCACAGTCTATCAGAATTGCTGGCTGCAGCCAGGTTGCTGTCTTAGCCTAAACTGTTACGCATGTGCAGTGATTTTTGGGGCAGATATTATTTTTTGAAGCTTAGGAAATTGCTTGTGTTCTCTCTCAGTGGTCTCAGAGGTCTGTCAGGGAATGTGGAGAGCCGGGGAGATGTTTCCTCAGTCCAAAATACACAGGTCAAAATCCTGCTCTTTATTTATACCAGGACACAGACTTGTGAATTTGCATTTTCTCTTCTTTATAAGCCACTCTTAAGTCCCTTTAGTTTTCTTGAGTTAACCCCTAAGCTTGTGACATTCCAGGAACCTCCCAGCAGCTGTGAAGTGTTACCCGGATTTTTCATTCCAGTGGTTTAAGTAGTTAATGTCACAGGATTTTCTGCTCTATCGTAAGCTCAGTGATAAGGCACTTCAATTTATTGTCCCCTTGTGTAAGGGATCAAGTGTCTAACTGAGCTATGGGAGATGCCTGTTGGTTTATGGATGTGCCCTATTTCCAGGAGTCACGACTGGTCTGGCCATTTCTCTTGTGCCTCACTGGCCACAGCCATGGCATCATGGATATTGTACATCACTGAGGTCTGCCCAGATACTTCTTTTTTTACCCACCAGCCTCCAGACTGCCTCTCCTTTTCCTTTGCATGCTGTCTTCCCCACTTGCTCTCCTTCCAGCATTTTCCTGGCCCTAGTATATCAGTCTTGTACTCGTATGATTCCCACTAATTACAGAGCTACTTGCTGCTTAGTGCTATCACCTCTTTTCTAGGTAGTTCTCTAAAAAGACCATTAGCTACAAATACATCATCCTTCAGCTGTGGGCCTCAAGTCCACTCAGTAAGCATTTTATACAGTTTTAAGAAATGAGGAGAGAAAAGGCAAACAGCAGAGGAATACAAAAAGGATCCTCTGGGAGTAAGGTTGTCAGAAAGTCATGGCTACTTCATAACTCTGGGCATTAGTCATTCTTCTTGCCATGGGTGGTCCCAATATGGGTTGAATTTTGAATATTTTTTTTTTCTTACTGTTCAGCAAAGATGTGACATTGTGGAGTGCTGGGGGAGAGGTGAGACCTGCAGGTGCTTGCCCTCCATGCCATGAGAGGGATGAATCTTTCTTACAAACCTGAGATCCTGCTTGTCCTGTGCTTATTTTGTTGCCTTGTGGGAAACCCTGACTGTGCTGGGAGCAGGGTGATGCAGGTGGGCCTGGAGCAGGGTTAAAGGAGAAGTTTGTCCCTTTGTGTGGCAGCTGTGGACTGATAAGGTAGAAATCTCAAGGCAGGAAAAAGCAAACGATGTGAGCCAGATTAATTGCTGCAGTAATTCAAAGGAATGAACTGAGAGCAGTGCTGCAGCTGCTGGTGGTGTTGGGATGATGGAGTGGTCACCTCCAGAGTGGGGAAGGAGATGATTCTGTGGGTTTTCCTAAAACCTACCAAGCTGAGTGGCTACAGTGAAACACGGAGGTGTGGTTCCCTCCTGCTTTGTGCTACTCGAGCAGATGGTGGGGAAGCATTGTCCATTTCACACCCCTCGCTCCTTATGTGCGACAGAGCATCCTCATGTGCAAACTCTTATCCTGGGAAGCCCTGTAGAAGGCAGAGGCTGAGGAAACCTGCAGCTGTGCCAAGCCTCCTGTGTTATGGCTGTGGAGCCCATGCTGAGCAGAATTGCTGACCCAGAAGTCTGTGCCCCTCATTTTTATGTGCCCAGATGGTCCCAAAGGGCTGCATTTCACTGTGTCACTCCCGAGCTCAAATTACACCCACAAGCACTGCTATGCATTAGCTGAAGCTCATTAGAATGAAATGGGAAATACACATATTTCAAAAATATTTTATTTGGAATACTAATCTTAATTTAGAATTCATGTTAAGCCTTTGAATCCCTGGCAACTAAAATGAAAACACACTGAATCATAATGAAATATGGTGCTACTGTATTCCATTATAAACCACACCAGCATGGCAGCAGCCTTTTCTCTTACTGAAAATAGGATTGCTTACATTTTATTTTTATTTATTTTAGGGGAACAAGTAAGAAAGCATTTCATAATGAAATCTAGCTGTTAGCTCATATCTTGCTGCATGTAGTAGTAGCTGTGGAGAAGAGAGAGGGGAACTGGTGACAGCACAAAACTCTAGCAAGTATTTTACTGCTTGGTATTTTCATTCTGGACAGTCTGGGCCTCTGTCTGGAGAGCCAAAAAACAGAGAGCAGTGTTGCAAGTGCCTTGCTGGGGGCTGCAGTATACAGCTCACCGGCCAGAGAAGGGATCCAACATGCTGTATATCATCACAACACCCAAGGTAAAGAACCCCGTGGTGATAGAGGGGAATAACACATGCTTGATGCTGCTTTATGGCAAACAGTTGCTGTGCAGCCATATATAACCCTGCAGGAATTAACACACCACAGGCTTCACCCTCCACCCTCTTGTAGAAACAAGCAGCTGTGGAACGGGGATTATTGAGGACACAAATCGGTGTAAAGCCTTTCTTATCCCTTCCCTTGACAGATGTAAGATTGGCGTTGAAGACTGAGGCTTGGTTGCTTTGGGAACTACAGTTCAGAGGTACTGATGGAGCAGAGAAGAAATATATAGCATCCTGAGTGGGCTGAATCATCCCAGTTGGTTCACTCCCCCTTACGCTGAAGCACTTTATTTTTAACAAACAGCCTGAGATACAGAGATTTAAGGCCCAATAATAGCATGGTATGAATGAATCAGTCTAGTAACACCAGACACTGCCTTGGAAAAGCACCATACTCGCCTTGATAATTACTAATTTTAAGAAAGTAGATTATAGCAAATGCCCTATATTTTAAATTCCTGTTTTCATGATGAGGGTTTCTTTTGCAGGATATGGCAGAGAAAATACCAGTCTTTAAGAATCAGGGGAAAATGTAAAGAGTAAAAGGATAGAAAAAATTTAAACACAGCAGTGTTTTATTTGTGTTGTAGTTCAAACCAGCTCCAAGTTGCCTGTAGCTTATGAATTCTTTTCCTCAAAGATGTTACCGAGAATTACCCAGATCAGGGGAGATGTTAAGGGCAGTCAGGACAGGATGTGAGATATATTCTCTGTTCTCCTGCCCAAGATGTCAGTCATAAGTTAATTTTCCTTTGGACTCCAGATTTCAGTTAGTTCTGCTTGCTGTGTCCTTCATCCCGCTGGATAAGCACCTGAAATACCCCCTTGCACTGTCTCTGTCCTCTGCCTCATTAAAGAAGTGAAAAAGCAGGAGATGCTACAGAGAGGAAATAGGAATTACAAGGGTGGAAGGGACCTTGGGAGATCATCTAATCCATCTCTCTGCCTCAAAGGAGGTGAACATGTAATTAACTGCTCCTAAGGTCTGTCTGCCTGATCTATTCTTCAGAACTTAGTGCATGGGGATTTCCATCACCTAAGAGTTTAGCTCAGTATTTCACTACTTTCATGCTGGAGAATTTTCCTGAGTCTCTAACTAAAATCTCCTTTGCTTTTATGTAAGCCCCTTGCGACTTATTTTCATGCTTTTCTCATGCTTTTTCAGAACTTTTGTTATTATTGTGGTTCTCCATTGGACTTTTTCTCACTGGCCTCTAAACTTTCACCAAATGCCCAGGTTAATCTGTCAGTGCTGCTCCCAGCACTGAGAAAAAGAGGAGAATTATTTCTTAGTTCATTTCCAGGTAATGGCTGAATCAATAGCTTAAAGATATTCGGTGCTTCCACAGTTTGGTCACTTAGCTTTTCATTTCAGATAATTCCACTAAATATTAATCTAGAAAATTTTCAATTTTCCCTTTTGGAGAAACACCGCTTACAGATTTTTCCTTAAATTTGCTTTTAACTTGAGGAAAATAGACTCATGTGAATCCACTTACAACAAAGTAACTTCTTATAAGTAGAGTTCCTATCTGAATTTATTGCTCCCCTAAAGTCAAATACTAAGCATCTTCTTTACCCAGAGTCCATGCAGCAAAGAAATGTGTTGATAACCATTATCAGGTATCTGAGGCTCTCTGTAAGAAGCAGCATTTGTTTTCCTATTTCCATCTAGAACATTAAAGCCTTCCTACTACAATTCCAGTAGCCATAACTGCAGTGTCATTCATATCTCTAATAACATCATACAGCTTTCTGTTCATCTCATATCAGATCTAGCAGTGACTCATCTTGTTTTTCATCTCTGTCTTCAAAGAAGGCATCATTGTTCTGAAGATGCAACGATCAGCTTATCTGAAGTGTCCTGAAGAGATATTGGCTGTTTTAACAGCATTTTTATCAGCTCTTTAATTACTTGGAATTTTGTCATGCAGCCCGTGAAGCCATGTACACATCATGGAGAAGATTCTTAGTTTCCCTCAGGCTGCTAGAGCAAACAGGGGGTTTGCACAGAGAGCTGCTTCAGCTGATCTGCTGCTGCACTCCCAGGTACCACCCCAGGGAGAGATGTCCTAAAATACTGTGTGGGTCTCTGGACCCAAGGAAACACCCAGCTGTAGATCCATTTTCCCTTGTTTAACTCCCCTGAAATGCCTCCTAGTTCTCTGCAGTATGCTAGCAGAGAATCCCACACTTTTAAATGCTCAGAACATCTTGTTCTGCATTAATCTGAATGTGCTTTAAAATCCTTACTTGCCTTCCTTACCTTTAACCTTACATCTTTCTCTGGGCTCCATTCCCCAACCCACTGCTCATATATTTCCTGATGAAAAGTTGGGGACTGAGGGACTGAAGTTTCTGCATTTTAAAGCAAACAATGCTGGCCAGAGACTGTCCCTTGCTGGCACAGAAGCACCAATGTATCAGCCTTATCTAACTAGTGACAGCCTAATATTAATGTAGCTAGAGAGCCATTTTGTTGTTTATTGGAGACAAAACTCCATCTGAAGTCCAAGAATGGTTTTGCCTAAATAAATGGTGTATGGTAGCTGCAGATAAAAATAATTATCTGTCTAGTTAAAGTGAAACATGTAAGCAGGGATTTTGTGGGGTTTTGAGCTCACTCTTGCTAGAAAATCAAAGTTTAACTCATCTTAAACAACCTGATCCAGGTTTGTTTAAAGTTATGAGTTTTCCTGCATGGCAACAACACCTGGGTGTTCTGCACTTCTGTGCAGAAGCCCAGTGAATGGCAGCAGAGAGGTCAGCACAACTCTGGCCACACAGTGGGATCCACAGCTTTCACCCAGCGCAGCTGAGACCTGCAGAGATTGCTGTGGGTCCCTCCTATCACCAACAGAAGGAATAATTTGGCCAACAAGGCAGCAAGGATAAGCTGCAATGCAAAGTGCCTAAATGTTTTCAATTCTCAAGCAGGATGGTTGCATTTAGCTCCAGGGGCTGTGAATTCCAGCAGTTTGCTTAGCTCTTCCTTGAGCACTGCCCACGGAGAAGCGCTGCTGAGGGGCAGCCAAGCAGCTCAGATGAGGTGCAGGATCATTACCTTGGCAAGGAGCTGGACCAGCACAGGGATCCCCAGCTAGTTTGTCTACCCAGCTTTGTATAGAGCATGAGAAGGTACCAGCTAGAGCTGGTCCCCTCTCCTTCATGGGTTTTTAGGATGAAGTGTTGCTGTCTTTTCATCACTGGGGTTAGCAAGTGTATTTTCAAAGAGTCCAGCTAATTCTTGTCTCAGCCCTCTCCTAGCCTGCCTACTGCCTTATCTTACAACTCAGAGTAAACTGCCTTATCTTACAGCTCAGTGCTGCAGCACTGGAGCAAACCTGCCTACTTCTTTCTAAAGCCTCTTGCAGTAGCAGCTCCAGAAGACCCCTGGAAAAAAGACTGACTTCCCTTGAAGGACAGCTCTTTTTTTTTTCATGGGACTGGTGGAATTATAGAGCTCTTTTTTCCCCAGGAGCCTTCCTTGAAAACTGAAAAATAAATTCAAAGAAAGGTATGTCCTAGTTCAAGGGCAGAAGATTGAGGTTTATGTGAGGAGTACTGAAGTGTGTGCATTCTGGCTCTGTGTGCAGGAAGCCCAGCAAACTCACTGCCTAAATCTGTAGCTGAGGCATGGAGGAGACAGAGATATCATTTTCTGCCTTTTCACCTTGCCCCAGAATCTTGGTAAGCTGAGGAGACAAAGGTAGGGAGTATCCAGGCAAGGGCAGGTAATCTGTTATCAAAGCAGGGGAAGGAAAGGAAAGGAAAGGAAAGGAAAGGAAAGGAAAGGAAAGGAAAGGAAAGGAAAGGAAAGGAAAGGAAAGGAAAGGAAAGGAAAGGAAAGGAAAGGAAAGGAAAGGAAAGGAAAGGAAAGGAAAGGAAAGGAAAGGAAAGGAAAGGAAAGGAAAGGAAAGGAAAGGAAAGGAAAGGAAAGGAAAGGAAAGGAAAGGTCAGTTATGAATCTGTCCCTCACACTGTGAATACAGTCTCAGGTACCCCCCAAGGACAATTTCAGCTGACTTCTCTGAGAATTGAGACCTCCAACAGCAGGCACCAGTATAACTTTAAAGATCCAATTGTTGGAGTTCAAAGCCAGTCACACACACATCCTGTGCACAGGAGACAGGTACATGTGACACCTTAGAAGAACAATGGAAGCAAAAACCAAGGTGCTGAGCAACCCTAGTTTAGCATAGAGAAACTGTGTCTTTCCAAGAGTCCCATTCTCCTCGGAGTGTGTACAAGATGGTAAGGTTTTATCTGGACATTCCAACTGCTCTTTGCTTTTCCCCAGGTTTTCTAAAGGTTTTCAAGCCCCTTTAATTCCACAGCATGATTGGACCAGAGTGACATGAAAGGGGACAGAAAAATCTCTGATGAGAATGAGAATGGTTGTCCTGTCAGGTGTGATTATCACCAGCATGGTTAAACACCTTACCAATGAAGACCTGCAGGATGTGCAGGACATTTTAAAAAGCCATTCTCTTTCCAGTCACGCCATCTTGGTAAATTATCATTTCAGTAAATTAAGCAGAATGCTGACGAAAAACGTAATGTGGTGGAATCTGGCCATTTTGACAGCCAAGCAGTCTATAATGTCCCTCAAAAAACTCTTGATATGATGATGCAGCTGAGCACCACAGCCATGTCCATCCTCCTGCAGGCTGCACACCAGAAACTGATGATCGCAATTAAAATTTAACGGTTCTCAGACAATCATAACAAAAGCAGATTTGCTCAGCATTATCTTTGCCTCGTGGAAAGGCCCCTACGAGAAAGTTCAGCAATCCTAATGGAATTACAGGCTGCTTTCTGGTCTCGTGTTAGCAGAGCTTGTGACAAGATGAGCCGTGAGCAGGGCAGCCTACACTGGGTGCCGTCAGCGGCACCGCACAGAGCCACATCACTGAAAGCAGAGTCAGAGCTCTCGAGCTGTCATGTACAAATCTTGTTATAATGAGAAGAGCATTAGTAATAGAGGCTGGAATTTTCAAGCTGCCTAAGGGATTTAGATGCTCAGTTCCCATTAAATTTAATGGGATGCAGGCCTCAAAATCCCACCCACAATAAATTTTTACCAACCGTTCCTTGTGCAAAGGAAGCAGAGGGGAGAGAAAAGTAGAAAAGGATGGAGAGAATCAGATATGAGGGTGTTTCTTACTGGGACAGAAGGCCAGCTGGGTGCTGTAAAATAGCACCTAAAAGGGGACTAAAATGAAATATGACACAGAGGTCTCATCTAATACTCAGGTAATTTGGGTGTGGACTCTACTCCAACCTGCCCTGTAAGGTGGATGGGAACATAATCCCCTCTGCGCTTTGGGACTTCTATTTCTGGACTACAGTCCTACTTGCAGTCATTAAAGTACATTTAAAAATGAAAAATAGGTAGAGAGACATAGATGGGATAGCAGTGGTCTTGGGAGATATGTAGGGAGAGGATGAAAGGAGGCTGTGTTACACCGGTTCACTTCTCTAATTCGGTCTGGTTGCATTTACTTCTTCAACCACATTTATCTGTATTTAAGTCAGGTGCTTTTTTTAAGTGTCAAAAATGCTAAAGATTAACATGTTTCTTTGCTAACTGTGGATCCCATTATTTTGCTTCCAGGAAGCCACCAGTTCCTTGGCCCAGCTCTGGCCCACCTAAGTTCAGGCCCCAAACTTGGCAAGAGTCATGCTAAATTTCCTCCAAAGAGAGGAGGAGAATGATGTACTGATGGTTCAGGCCTTGCCCCTGGGGAAGAGAGGGGTTCACCTCATTCAACTTCACCCACTCATATGTTGGGCACCAGCTCGTAGATCTCTGCCTAAACTCCCTCCATAGACTGTCAGGTACTCAGCATTTAAGACTGGTATTAAATACTTACGTATTTAAGATTGGTCCCCTGACAGGAGCCTACAGTTCCATGGTCCTGGCTCGAATGAATGCTCACAGTTAGCCAGGATGCCCAAATAGTCAGTGAAGAGTGAATCCCATTCAGCTTCAGTTGCAGGTGGTTTTGATCATTATTTTCATATTTGCTTGTAAAGAGGGATTCCCTTATGCCCCTTCTGTAAGTTACCTGCCAGAACCCCAAGTTAACAGAAGAAAACACACCCCAGGTGTTGACACTTCCAAACGTCAACCTGTGACTTGTATTTCAATTTTTTTCCCAAATGGGAGTCTGTTATCAAGATGGTTAAGGGTGGGTTTTGTTTTAGTTGTTTTGTTTTAGTTGCTTGTTTTGTTGGGTTGTTTTTCTTTGTTGGCTCTTTCCTCAGCTCGATTTTCCATCTGGAAATAAATAAGGATAAAATGCTCCTTTCACCCTGTGTTTGCCCTGCCTGTTCAGCATGAGTGATGTGGAGGTGGGTAGGAGGGATTCCAGGCAGCCTGCTGCGATGTGGCATCTGGAGACACAAACTTGGAGGGGTTCCCAGGAAGGGAGTATAATATTTGGCAAGGAAAGAAGGAGCTTAGATGAGAGAGGGCTGTGAGGTTTCCCCCTCTTCTGTCCCCGTCCTGTTGCTTATTTCTGCATATTTGTTTTATTTCTCAGCCATATTAGAAGTGTAAATTACACAGATGAGCTAATGAGATCATCTGTGCCTGTGCCATTTGGGGAAGTGGGAATCATGGAGATGCTTTCTTCCTTCTATCCTTTCTAATAATTTACCTTTATTTTGAGACTAACGATGTTCAGATTCTGCACGCTCGGCTCTGCAAGCCTGGAACAGATCCTATGGCATTTCTTCTGTGACTTGATATATATTTCTCCTTAGTGTTTACATGGCTTGCCATTCATCCCAAGTATCTTTGTTGCCTTATGCCATATGTATAGGGTGAAGTTGTGGTCCATGGAAGTTTTGAGTTTATGGGAGTAAGACTTGGATTTCACCCATGCAGAGTGTTAGGTTAAATAAATATGAGTCACTGTGAGGAAAAATGGGGTTGATAGGAATCTCCTTGTTCTTTCTGTCCCTAAATTCTACTGAGAAATGATTGTAGGCAGTTCTGGGTAAATGTTCAGCTGGCATAAATGTGGGCACCTTCACTGCAGCATGGCTGATTTATTGGGATGTGACCCTATGTTTGCAATTAAGATTATGTCCATAGAACAGATGGGTCAGAGTGATGCATTTGCTTTTATGAGGCTCTGAACCAGATTCTCTGCAATAGATCATTCATATTCCAAATTGATGCCATCTTGCTCTGAATGGAAGTGGTGAAAGGGGCGATTTCTTGCAGGAGTTGACAACTTTCAAACTTTAACACATGAAGTTGCTTCTCTTGCTTAATGTTTATTTTGCATGGAAGGAAATCAAGGCTGTATGACATTTTTAGTTTCTGTGCTGAATTTACAATTCCATTTTTAAACCGTTTGAAAGATGCTCAGTTAGTAAGAAGCCTTTTGGTGGGAGGATAAAGACAGTTCTTTATTCAGCAACAGTGTGAAGAGCTCGGTTGTGAATCCCTCCACAGAGACACCGTACTTACATTCAGCCTCACTGCTGGTAGTTGCCTCATACGTAAATTCTCAGAAATACACAAACTCCAGTTGGGAAACACACACTGAGTTTCTCAGCTGAGACAGGGACATTATTACTTAAGTGCTCTGATGCTGGAAATGTGGACTAAGAAGTAATATTTACATGGGAAAGAGGAAATTTCCATGAGATCATCAGGCTACTGTCACATTCCCCATTACATGCTGCTTTTAAAAGACCTGTCCTGGTCACTGGAAGATGCTGCTTCTGCTGAGGCCAGAACTGGCAATGCTGGTATCTTTTGCTCCTTGAATTTCATTACTGTCACTCCTTTAGGAGTAGAATAAATGGTTGTTGGTTCATTCACCTCAGTTGTCAGTAGATATTAGAAGACATGAAAAGGAAGTACTTAACAAGAGAGATCTTCAGTATCAAGAGAAAATGATAAAAAGATAAAAATGCCTTCTATAGCACAGATCTTTCTTCTCAGCTTTGCTCCCCACCAGCCTGCTCTACCTTCTTTCCTTTCTTGACTCACAGGTAATCTAAAAAAATGAAGTGAAATTTTGTTACTCTGCATTGTGAGGGGTCTGTTCTCTCCCTCCTGGGAGGGGAGGAGGGGAATATGGAATGCCTAGTCCTGCCCCATGTCTTCTTCCAAATTTTACTTCCTCATTTCTTGCACTGGGATACTGTAGGGAAGAGAGGGAAGGAGAAATTATATCTTTTCATTTCTCTCCTTTGACAAACACTCTGATGGTGCTGCTAATATCAGGCTTTAGTCTGCTGTCCTGTTTGGATGCCCTCAGACAGCAACACTGGGAATGCAGAGATTAAACTGAGCAACCCCATTCAAGGTCACTCACATGGTGAGACTGGGCTGCTGGTCATTTGGACAGTGCCAACTTTCCTCTTTTTAAAAATTCTGAGTAGGAGAGCAGGGAGTGATTATGGAATTACCCCTTCCCTTCCAAACAGAAGGGTCACATCTTGTCCCTGTGACTTCTAAGCCTTGGGCAAGGAAATGCTAAGGCAGGAATAATATCAGGAAGGGATGGCTGTGCTCTGTGATTGGGGCCTGAGTGGAAAAGCCCTGCTCCTTTCTCTGTCTGAGTGGTCTCTCCCACCACCCAGACCAAGGTGTTTCCTATTTCTGACTCTGGTGAAGTTCAGACTTGGCACAGAGGACAGCAAGAGCTCAAAATAAGGGTTTCCCTCCTCAATCCAAAGCACAGTGGGACTTCTTCTCTTTGCATATGAGTCATTTGAATTCAGAATGCTTAACCTACGGCAGAAATAATTCAGATTTGAACACATTAATTGTGTCAGGTCAAAGGAACAGTTGTTTTTTGCATGGATCATTTCAGAATATTTTTTGCGGGTGTTTGTAGCAAGCAAATCACAGGATGTAGTTGTTGCTATAGCAATAAGCCTCCCTAAGTGAAGGAGGTAGGGCAGCCCCCCTCAGACAGACACCCACCAGTTATCACTGCAATGGAGGTACCTGCTATGGTTTAGTTACCAGGGATGTGATAGATATCAATACATCCGGATTTCTAGGAGTAAATGGATCCCATGGGACTTACGTAGTTCTAAAAATACTCCTTTGTTTGAGGTTTGAGTCACCAGTGAATCTGAAATTTGCTGACTATAATTGCATTAATTATGCTAACAAGTGATTTTTTTCAGTTGTGTATGATCTGAGTATGGGATGTGTAATTTAGGTGTGTGTGATGTGTTGTAATTTAATTTGGAAGCTCAGCGAAACACAGTAGCTTGGAGAGCCTCTGTGATAGTTCTGCAAACAGTCTGGACCAAGCAGGGCAGTTAAAATAGCACAGCTATGCACAGCTTTAATTCTCATGGAAAATATCCAGTAAAATATCCTTGAAATATTTCATCTGGAAGTCAAAAATTAAAACATAAGGAACACTTACATAATAAGGCTTATAATAATAACAACTGTTTCCTGGTGCCACCTTTGTTTAGTGGTTCAAACAGTGATCATGGCACAGAGTCTTCAGGGAATGGATGCTTTGTTTTTCAATAGTCTGTGGGCTGATCTCAGCAGATCAGCCAGGCAGGGCTGCCTGCATACACACCATGGGAGGTGTCTAAGCCTTGTTCCTCCTGCTTTGTGAGAAAATGGGTCCAGTCCAAATCCTTCTGAAGTCAAATCAAGGACGGCCTGGAATTCTTTGAAAGGATCACTTGGATTGTGTCCTGGTAATGGGATTTAAGGCTTGACCATTCAGCTCAGCATCCTGACTTGTTCTCTGAGTCATTCAAGTGATTCTGAATTTATGCTGATATAAAGAGAGGGAGAATCAACCCCTTCTTCCCAACATTAGCACATAATGAGGAACTACCAGCTCAGTTCACTGTACTGGTGGTTCTGTTTCCTCCCATCCCTTCTCTCTCTCATATTCTTCAAATACTTATGTTATGTATGAAAAACAGATCCTTCCAGATGACTCCTGTAGGTGCCATCTAATTTGTGGTGATGATGGGCCAGTGGCTGTTGGAGAAACAGAATGAAAGAGAAAAGGAGTTGCAAAATTGCTACTTTTTGTGGGCTGCTTGCACTTGCCTCTAAGTGTTTATTATCCTAGATGGCAATCTCACTGATTCTTCTTGATGTACTCTGGCACTAATAAAGGAATTTTGCAATATTATTACAGCAATTTTAAATCAATTCACTCAGTGAACGCCATCGTGCTCCAGAAGTCAATTATAGAGATCACGTAAAAAAACAGATAATGCAAACCCAGCCCTGCGTTTTCATCATTATGCAGAAAGCAAAATAAAAGAACAATGAAGGAAATGCACATTAGAAAACCAGAGATGCTGTGAAGGGAAGGGGTGCACAAAAGGTGATGCTTCTGCTGCAAGGTTTTCTCCAGGCTTTGGAGCATTACTGACACCACCACCTGCTTTGCCCTCCCCTCCAGCTCCCAAGGGCCCTTCAGGCAAAAACAACACATCTCTTTATGGCTTTTCTTCTAGAAAAGCTCTTGCTGAAGATCATCATGAAAGCATCCAGGAGCCATGTCAGGAACTCAGGCAAATTAAAATACACTGCTTGAGGTTAATGGTGGGTTCATCCTTTGAGGCCAACAACAAGCCAGAAGCTGATAAATATAAAGCACATCCCACCATGAGAGGTAGATGCCTACTTTTTTAATATTATGGTTCATTCCCTAGGCACTGAAGGTCCACATAATTTTCAGTTTCTTCTGTCACCATGTCCTTCAGAAAAGTGATTTTTTTCTTGTTGTTAAGCCTCCCGGGAGCATTAAGAGGATATCTATTCTTGTGGCTAGAAACAGTGGCTGGTTTTTAATTTTAAATTCCCTTTTCCTCTCTTTTACAGAGAACAGCTTGGAAGGATTTGGGGTTGTCAACTTGGGCTTAGTGCAGGGGTAACCCTAGAAATAAGAAATAGAGTTCATTTGTAATTGTTCATGACTTGAGAAATTGAGTCCTGATCATTCAATAAAAACATTACCTAAATTAGGGCATCTATTAAGCAACTGCTGACAAGAGATCTTTGCCAAACAAGCATAATAATGGCCTTTTTTCTGTTTTTTCTGTGTTACAAAGACTCTTCAGCAAAACCGTAGTTTATCTATAAAAATGTGATTCTGATTCCTATTTATTGTCACACCTCTGGGCAGGGGGGAGTCTGAAGTTTCAAGGCAGATAACACCACGCCAACACTATGATAAACAGCCAAGTAACTATGCTTTATCTTTGGTGAAAGATAAGATGGAATAAGGAGTGTGATTAACAGTTGTGCTGAAGATTTATGTAATCAATTTGGAGAGCAGGCCCATGTGTTGTCTTGACAGGATAGTTAAGGTAAAGTTGCAAGTTCAAGCAGCTTTGACCTCAGTAAACTTGCAGTACAGCCAGGGAGCCTCTCTTGATTATTCCCTGTTAAGGTTTATAGGATAATGAAAAGAAAGCAGAGGGGAAGATAGAACATAAAATGTAATTGCTTTTTCCTCCAGCCACCCCCTCCAGAAGCTCTGCTGTCACACAGGGTATGTCCTAGTCCCTGCCAGTCTCTGAACCAGGGTAGGTGAGTGTAGCAGCAACAATTTTGCAGAAGAAGGGGAGGATAAAAGGGTGTTCCTTGGCTTTTTGGTCCCCATCAAATATGATCTCCTGGCTTCTCCATCCAGAACACGTGTGCTCATGGCACCTCACTTGTAAACACCAGTTTAATGGGGTTTTTTCATTTAAAAAATGTGCATGTGTAGACATGGAAGGGCAAGGAAGTGAAGCTGGAGATACAAGTCCTCCCTGGTTTCCATTCAGGTTGGATCCACCTGGCTTAGCACACAGCCCACAGTCACTTGGATGGCAGTGCCAGCTCTCAGGGAAGGGAGTGAGAAGGCCCCAGGAACAGAAGTAACATAGTTAGACAGACCATAACATCACTCATAATTGCACCAGTACAACATTTTAGACCACTTCCAGGAAATGTTCTGCTCTCCTTCCCCTTATCAGCCCCTGTACGTCCTGGGCTGATAAGAACTTCTCAGCAGCCTCCTGTTGCCTGAGAAGAGGTAAATTTGCTCAGCCAGCCTTGGGGCAGAAGAGGCAAAGCTGCTGCCACGTTGTGCTCCCAGCAAATTGGCTCCATTATTTGTCCCTGATGGAGATGTGTACAAGGGAGAGGAGGGGAGAATTATTGTATATAAATGTTGCAATATACACAATTCCCACTTAGAATTGATTTTTCCCTTGTGAGATGTGCTGTCTCATTGAAAGAGGGAGAAAAGTATAATTTTAAACCTTACTCCTGTAAGAGGAATTAAACAAGGGGGGGGGGGGAAGGAGCTGAAAAAGAGGAGGCATTATCACAGGGGGGCTATTAATCATTTTCTTAGGAAAATATATTCCTGCTGTGCACCTTCCTAAACTGGTGAAGCAAACCTTCCTGTATCTGCCCACTGTAATATCTACTACTGAGCCTCTCCAGCTCTTTTTCTCTGCATTCAACACCAGTTTGGCTTGTTTGTTTCAAGTGGCAGATTGGAAAGAAGTGGAGGTTACCTCTGACAGAATTGTCAAATTAAATTTATCCTGTTCCCTGTACCTTCTCCAGGAGTCCCCCTATTTATAGTAAAGTACACACAGCACATAAGCATTGGTTTTCAAAATCACTTTGACAGCAAATAATAAATATAAAATAATCTGCAATACAATATGCAATTGACTTGTGTGCCTCCCAGTCAATGCAAGTGTTATCCAGCATATAAAATTACATTGCAGGCAGAACATCCTTTACCTGGGAATGACATACTCTGATAAAAAATAAATAATAATAATAATAGACCCCCCCAAGTATGCACCACTGGGTGTCTTGTCTAAACGTGGCTATGAAGAATGAATGTGAAATTAGCACTCGATTAGAACCGAAGGAAATGCAGGATGTGAATGTAAAGCAAAGGACTATATCAGTGTCTAAACATGAATGTGACATTTGGATGGCTGCATAAATAATCTCCTTGTGCAGCATTGTTCAGAGAGGAGATCTGCCACAGGAACAAGAGAGGGTAGGAGAAGTCTGGATTTAAGATGGTTTTCTCAAGTGGAAGACCTGTCCTTCACTCCTCTTCCCATTCTCTGTTTCCCCTGGGATCAGCAGGGACCTGGGAGTACTGCAGTTTTTTCTTCCTGTCCTATTTATCTATTGTCACTGTACAAGATTCATAGCAAGTGGTTTTCTCTGAATTTTTCCCCTTCCACTTTCCCCCTCAGGTTTTCCACAGAGTTCAGACTGTGGCTTACTAAATCTTCTGAATGGGTTCGTGATATTTGTAGTTATATCTCGCTCTTCCTCCCTGGAACATAAAGTGATGAAGGTGGAGTGTTGGTCATCCCTTTCCCACAGTCAGGCACCAGCAAAAGAGCATTTGGCCAGGCCAGGCACTCACTTCATGCCATGTAGGATCTGAAGGCACTTTTCCACTCCTCTCAGCACTACATGTTCTGCAGCTCTGCCCCTGTCACCAGACAGCTTCTCACCTCCCCCAGGGGTTGCTGGTGTTCTCAGGAGCACCCTGCACCCATCCAGCCCTTTTCCCAAGCACCAGGCTATGAGGGTCCTGGGTGACTTCTGTCTTTTGTTTTCAAGCCACATACTCCGAGTATTCCTCTGAAAACAAGATAATGTCTTTGCTTTGCTATTGGTTTTGACTGTGAGAATTAAGATGGGACCAACACCTTTCTTCCTGTCAGCTGTCTCCAGCCAAGACTCTGTGTATTATTTTTGAGGTGTTGTGTTTATTGCCAACTCCACTTAAACAACAAGGCAAGCTAAATTCACAGGGTTTGCCCCAGATGTGTGTGATGCCACCTTTAAATCGGAACAATTTGGGATCCAAGAAAAACACTCATTTTAGAAATTGGTTTTTGACATCTTCCAAAGCTATCAGGAAAAGTTTGCATTTGTTACAGCCAACTTTGCCATCTACTTGACCTTAAAGCCAAGAATTTATGTGCTGCTTCCCAAAATAAGTATCAGTAGGTCTGGGAGAATGCCTTAAGGGTGTGCAAGCCAAATTGTACCAGTCAGAAAGATGCTGTTTTTAAAATCAACTCTACGGGTGAATCTTCCCATCACTGTTAACGTTTAACATATCCCCCTAAGCCTGGATGCTCTTTGAAGCAAGTTACCAGCTTAATTGGGACTCTTTTTAATAAAATTTAATGCTATTTTTTTAATGAAGAAAGATGAAAAGTTGCCTAGAGGGGAATCTTGAGCACAAGGTATTTAAAGAAATTATTCTTTGAGAATGTCAATCTCTTATCTCGTTCTTCACAAATCATTTAATGAAATAACATTAACATTTCACTTCTAGTTATATTAGCTTCTCCCCTTGCACACTTTCCTTTATTTTTGGGGTTTTTTTTTCTTCTTTTCAAGGAAAAAATAAAGTCCAACAAGGCTCTTGAACAACAATCTTGTGTTATTAAGAGACAATTAATATTGTCTCATTCTTGCAAATGGAGTGGCATAGTTTTTTTCCAGGCAATTAGGTAGATAACTTCCTCTTGCATTTTTTAATGCTGATCTAAAGTTTAACAGGCTTGGCTTTGCCAGTTACATAATTACTGCAAACTTGGGCATTTGCAGCCTGACTCCAGACACAAACAGCCCTATCACTGCTCCCTGTAGGCAAAAAACCTAAAACAGGAGACAGTTTTCTGCTCCAAATGGAGATATTGAGCACTATCCCTTTAGATTAAAGAATTATTTGAGTTCTCCTGCTCTCAGTACCTGCCATTGAAATCAGGGCTTGATTCCATGAATGGGAAAAAGAGGCATTAGCTTTTCCCTGGAATTTCCTTAAAAGCCCCAGCTCTCCATAACAACCTGTTAGGGAGTGACAACTGTTGTATTTTGAGCTAGAGAAGGGGAACACTTGTGGTATCCTTTCCTTAATGAAACATTTTACCTCTTTGCCATTTCATAGAATCACAGAATGGTTTGGATTGAAAGGGATCTTAAAAATCATCTTGTTCCAACCCCCCTGCCGTGGGCAAAGACACCTCACCCTATCCCAGGTTGCTCCAAGCCCTGTCCAACCTGGCCTTGGACACTTCCAGGGATGGGGCAGCCACAGCTTCTCTGGGCACCCTGTGCCAGGGCCTCACCACCCTCACAGGATAAATACTTCACTTGTTATTTTGGGTCCAATGTCCCCTTAAGTGAAGTAGTTGTTCAGTTTTGGTGCCACAGGTGTTGGACCAGTAGTGCCAGCAAGTCCATGTGTGTTACTGCAGGTCTGATCAGGAGGAGGGATGGGCTGTAGGAGCAATGAGAATGATAAATCCAGCCCATTAGCTTTACCATCCACAGCAAGAATGTCTCTCTTCCAGGCTTGCATATAAATAATTGTTTCATTATTTTGACCAATTCATAATGGTTATTCAACTTTCAACACATGAGACACTTCTTCCCATATTTGTTAGTGCTTTCTCTCTGTTCTGTTTTCAGCATAAGAGACAATGGTAAATAATTTCCATAGAACCTGGCTTAGCCCCATTTCTCTCTATGACTTTTCCACCTAATTTCAAGGCTCTGTTATTTTCTGTAATGCTGTAATATGATCTTCATGGTTCTTGCAAGCTTTAGGAGAGAGTCAATTATATGAGAATTTCCTGAGCAATCCCCAGTTTTGTCTCGCATTCAAATCACCACACACATCCATAGGAAAGAGAAAAAAACAAGTCATGGTGTTCCTTCTCCCAGCATACTAATTTAACTCCTCCAAAGTGAGTGGGAATAGCTCTCCTTCAGCACAGAGGGAAATTAATACACATCCTGGCATCTGACTGTGATGCTGAGACTCCTGATCTGTCTACAGTCCTGTTGACTTTAAGGTCAGGTTGAAGGAGTAGGATGTAGCTTTGCACTAATATAAAGCTGGTTGACCTCTCTACAAAAAAAAAAAAAAAAAAAAAGAAACCTGTTTTTAAATGATGGAGGTTTATATAGACACACATATAATACAAAGACATTTTTAAAATAATTTCTATTTTTTATGCCCAAGAGAAAACAGGCATCACTGCACCGCAGGATGCAAAGCAACAGGGTCAAAAGAGAGAAACTTCTGTCTCCATTCATATCTGAAGTCCTTCAGGATCCTTCTGTTTGTGAGCTCTCTCTCACTGTCATGCATTCAACGGGTCACTCAATAAACATCAAGTCAAGCCCTTTTCCAGTCTGCCAAATCTTTTCTGCCTGCCAGGCTGGTCTCCAAAAGGGTCCCCTCACATCCACCCCAGCCCTGCCTGGATTCCTGCTTCAGAAAAGACTCTCCAGCTAAGTTACGAGCCAGACAATTAACTACATGGCAAAACATGAAAACCACTCTTTTGCTTCCTAATAAGGGCTCATAATAACTACGCTGGATTTTTTCCTTTTTTATTTATTAGGGTGTCATTTAATTGTCATCAGCATCCAAAAGACAAAAAAAGGCCCCTAAACTCAAACTGACAGAAAATTCTGGGGGTTTTAGGTACTGTGAAGTAACGATTCATGCATTTACAGTTGAGATAATGATAGTCTAATACCTTGATCATATTGCATTTTACATAATTTTACATAATTGTTCATAAGGGCTACAATTATTGCGACTGTGAAGTGTAAAACTACAGGAAGAGAATGAAAAAGCCAACTCAAATTAATATGTTTAGTCTGATTTTCTTGTACTAATTACCACTGGGAAAACACATACTTTAACCTAGCAATGTTTGAATGTTTTTGTACCACAGTGCTGCCACAAATGAAACAGTACAAAAAATACAGTTGAGGTTTAACCCCAGCTGGCAGCTCAGCCCCACGCAGTGGGGTAGGGGAGACAATCAGAAGTGTGGAAGGGAGGAAATGAGGCAAAGACAGGTTAATAGACAAAGCAAAAGGTGTGCACACATGCAAAGCAAAACAGGGAATCCCTTCTCCACTTCCTGTGGGCAGGCAGGCTCAGACATCTCCAGGAAAGCCAGGCTCTATCAGACATAACAGGGACTTGGGAAGAAAAATGCCATCACTCTGAAAGTACCCCCTTTCCTTCTTGTCCCCCCAGCTGAGCATGACACCACATGGCCTGGGATATCCCTTGGGTCAGCTGGGGTCAGCTGTCCTGGCTGTGTCCCCTCCCAGCTTCCCATGCACCCCCAGCCCCCTGAACCGTGGGCTGAGGAGCAGAAAAGGTCTTGGCTCTGTGTAAGCCCTGCTCAGCCCTAACAAAACATCCCTGAATTATCAACACTGCTTCCAGCACAAATCCAAACCACAGCCTTACAGTAGCTACTATGAAGTAAATTAGCTCTACTCCAGACAAAACCAGCACAACAGTGATTGCCTTCCCATGTGACAAATTACCGAGCGCTGTTAAACGCGCTCACAGGGCCATGGAGGTGTTCCAGCTTCCCAAAATATTTCTAGCAAAGTGAGAGTGGTTATGAGTGATTTAAAGTACAGATAGTGCTCACCTGTATGGTTTTTAAACACGTTATGTTTCTGCTCTCTGCCATACCACACAGCACTCTGGCTGTCAGTGCCGTGAGGAATGTGATGGGTTTGTGTTATTTTTACCATTTTCTCATTGCTCTAATTGTTCCCCAGTGTTTCTGAGGAAAAGCAACGTTCACTTGCAGGAAAAGAGGCAAAAACCATTCACATGGAACACCAAAGCGGGTCTGAGGAAGGAGAAGCTGGGAAAGCTGCTCACTTTGGTAGATGCAAATTTCTGTGCAGAAAATCATCCCTGTGCTGGGCTTCCCTGTGTGGTGGTTTGCAGGCACACACACACACAGACTCCCAGTGCAGGGAGGCACCTGCAAACACAACTGCCCACTACGTGCACCAGCACCAAAACTCTCCCAAAATAGCCTGGCCAAGAAATCCTGCAGAAGCAGCAAACACCATGAATGGCAGGGGGCTGAGAGTATGAAAAGATGGGCTCAAGGGATGGGGCTAGCAGAGATCAGTCCCTGGCTACTGCCAGGAGCCAGAGCAACGCTACCCCTTCAGGGTGAGCTCAGTGTTTGTCTGAAGGTGGGCTCACATTGATATGCCAACCTCCACGCTGAAGGCATTGAAATGCAGGCACATGTTTGCCTCTAATTGTTTGGGGGAGAGCTGTTGGGAGCACTGACTCTTTAAATTGCCTGTGCTAGATCCGTCAGAGCTTGACCGCCAGAGCTGTCATCCCCATTTAGAGTTGTGGAAAGCCCACCAGACTAAGGTAGAAACAGGTCTTGGGCATGGTCTTCACCCTATGCAAGGAATGGATTTTGCCCAGAAAGCTGCAATACTACGGAGTGCATCAAGGGCATACAAACTGTGCTTCAGAATGGTTTCCATTTAGAAGGAACAATACAAGGCAGCAGCAGAGACAGGCTTCTGGTGCACAGAAAACCACTTGTGTGCTGCCTTTGTAGCTTGTTGGAACAGTCTTTAGGTGTGCTCAGTCTCTTGTAGTTCAAAAAGACCCTCTGGCTTGTTCTTGGGTGGAAAAGGACACAGATTTATGTGCCCCACCGAAATTGTTTCTGAGGTGTGGGAAAACATTGCCTTCTCTGCATCATTTCCTCTGTGAGCTCAGGAGCAGGGTGAGATCAAGTACTGTGGGCACTGACTCGTCCTCTTCATAGGGAAAGATTTTCTCACAGATCTACTCAGACCTGTTGGTACATTTCTGTTCTCCATTGGCTCCTGCAGCAACGGGAGGGGGGAAGATAAATAAACTGTGACTGTGGAACAGAAAGGCCACCATGGCAATCGAGTTTGCGCTGGGGTTTGAGGAAGGAGTTAATTTTCTCAATAATATTTTGAGTTTAAAATCCTTCAGGATAGATTATAACAAAATTTTCTCAGTCCAGTATCTTCAGGGGCCCTAATGACCATCAGAGCAAAGACTTCGTGGTGACACTTCTCCGAATCAGCTGTGTTATCTCGGAGTTAGCTGACCTCCTCTTTTCTGATTTCCCATCCCTCAAAGGCAAACAGTAACGCGCTGTCAGTACAGCACTTGGACTTCTCAGGACCTGCTGTTCTGGCAGATCAGAAATAGATTTCTGTGCCCCTCTTATGTCAGTCTTCAATCTCTGGAGACTGACCTGCACAAGTTTAAATTATCTCGTTCAGACAGTGTGTAAAAATTAAAGTAATCAGCTCGTGTGTGATGGGTGCTGCGCTCGGTGGTCTCTCAGCCAGGCTGGAGCTGACACTGCTCTGGCTGGGAAGGGCTCAGGTCTCTGGGTCTCCTTGTGGAGGGCTGGGATGGGCATAAGATCCTGGCTGAGGCTCAGGAGATCTGGAGCTTCCTGCAGGACACACCAGGGATGGGATCTGCATTCAGCCTCCCCCTGTGTTTCCCTCCTCACCTCCCCACCCTCAGGGTGATTGCTGACATGGTGCTTTCCATTTGACTGACAGTGACATTCCTCTGCACTGAAGTCCTTTTTGCTCTGTCAGAGGGTGGTTAAGGCAGGAGAGAAACCCCATCACCCCTGTCTAATGTGGGACACTCTCTGTGTGTCCCCTGTGCATATGTTGACTATGAGAGGGTCACAAAGCACAGGAGACACTCCTGAGCACGCTGGCATTCCTCCGTGGCACAAAGGGTTGGCAAACAGCAATACTAGGTCAGGTCTCGAAGACAACAAAACTGCATTCTCTGCGTGTCACCAAAGCATTCAATTCATCCCTCTGCGGGATCAGCACTTGTTTTATTCAGTGAGACAGTTCCTCTGAGCTATCAGAATGACAGGAAGCAACCAGGGTGAGGAAAGCATCTGGTGCCCAATTTTAAAAATGCTACACTTAATCTAATTTATTAATTTGGTCTTGCGGTCTGCAGCATTTGTTGGCTGTCCCTGTGTCCTGAGATTTCTTCCTGCTTGCGAGAAGAGCCTGCCTAGGAGTGAGCACCCACCTTTCTCTGCTTCACGAGCTCAGCCTGCCCTGCAGGGCTCTATATGGGGCAGATTAGCACAAACTGCTTGATGGTGCTGCAAATTTCCCTATCAGCAGCGTGTGTGGCTGGCAGTGCTGCGCTGTACTCCTTAGTTACACGTAAAGTTCTTCTGAAGCAAGAAGACAAAGGCAATATTCTCTGTCGTCATTCTCAGTTATTTCAAAATTGCTACCCACAGCAGAGCATCATCAGTCATTAGAGTCACATAGAGGAGCATTATATTCACTTTGTGGTCTCCCAGCTCCATCGCCAAGGACATCACAGCCACAATGAGACATAATCAGCGTGCTGTTGCCAGTTTCAAGACATTGTAATTTAGCAAAAAAATTTCCTGTGTTCGGAGCTCTCTGAAGTTGGAAGGAGTTACTCTGAATTCCTCTGCATTCCTCTTATCAGGCTGGGTGTTGGTGGTGTGGAGGGAGCAGGAAGGCGTGAGGCCCCTCGTTAAGATGCCGCTGTGACGCCCAGGAATTGCAGGGCACGTGTGCTGCATGATATCAGGCATGGCTGAATACGACAGGGGACAGCAGGAGGGAGCTGAGGAAAAGCCTCAACCTAGAATGACCTTGCTGTTGTGAATTTTTAACTTGTTCTTCTCCCTGTTGCGGCTATGAAAAAAAAAGTTACTACACACAAAAATACTCTTTTGCACAGAAGTTTCTGCGGGGAGGCTTCGAATGACACAAATGGGAGACAGCTGATCTGGTCTCCCAGGTTTTTCCAGATGGCATTTAGCTGTTCTGATCTTCATTCCTGACTGGTGATGGCATGATGGGCGACATCAAGCAAATCCCACTCCTCTGTGCCTCACTTTTACTGTGCAGTATTGTATTTACCCAGGATTTGGTGAGCTAAGGAGGTTTTGAAAAGCTCTTTTAAGAGCTGGGGAGCATTTGACCACTAACTGCACACTGGAATTTCATTTGGAACGTATCTTATGGCAACATTTTTTAAGTTGCAACCATTTAAATGCTGTTTTTTACTGCTAAAAATCTGCTAAGAGTGGGGCTCAAGAAATTCTCTACCCTGTCTAAAAGAAAATAAAAAGTGTGAATTTTCACAATCTGGAAGTGGGGCTGTTCCCAGCAACTTCCCTCTCTGCTCCGGAGAGAGATGATTCCCCACTGCTACAAAAACATTGCTTCCCCTGGTCCCCTTCCAGCCTGGCCAGGTTGGGTCGTTATCAGTTTTGATTACCAGTACTTTGACTTTATTTACCCTCTGTGCAATGCTTATGAGCATTTGGCCATGCACTTAATGTATGGAACTTACTTTGGGGTCCTCTGCATGAAGGGACATAAACATAAATGCAGACAGATTTATTACTGTCTAATTTAATAAAAATGTCAGCAAATAAATGTACATTTGACAGGGGAATAAATATCAAATAGGAGCAGAGCAGACAGTGGAGTAGGTTGTAAGAAATTAACATGAAGCATTTTGGTTTGACAGCGACTATAAAACAAAATTGTACTTTGGAGACTCTGGGAGTCATTTAGCAGAGGTGGAATCGCTTTGCACCAGCCGGGCACGGGGAAGCGGGTTCAGGATGAGACCACATCGCTACAGAGGGGAATGGTTTGTGATCTGTCACTTCCATTTGTAAACTGACATTTAATGCGAGGGGAGCGCGATGCTGCCTTGATTGGTTTTCCGAGCAGGCTGCGGGCTGTGCCTGCACGTTGCTTGGCAGCAGCATGGCAGCCCGGGCCAGGGCCAGGAGGCTGCTCCTCCTGCCCGACTCCTGGACCTGCTTGGCCCCCTTGGCTTCGTGTATTTGTGCCTCAGGGTCAGGCAAGGAAAAGATGTAGTCTGTGTTTTGGACCCTGCCGCATGTCAGTTTGCGGAGAGATGTACCCAGGGTGAAATAGGAAGGAGAAGCTGCAGAGATCCTCCTGGTGCCCCACATGCTCACATATCTTGCATTTTAAATGTTTCCTGGCCACAGCCCTTTCCCTGTGTCCGGTGCCAGTTGCCTCCCAGGGCATTCACCAGCAGAGCAGCAGAGCCAGTGTCCTGCTCCGCTCCTTCTGGCCCCACAGCCGAGTGAGCTCACCAGCTCCTGAGCTCCAGTTAAGCCTTACCTGGAGGGAGCTGGAGTGTTCCAGCTGTGGGTCCCATTTCTGTGTCAGATGGACTTAAAGAGGGCTGTACAAGGAGAATTTGAGGGCTCCCATGGACATCAGAGAGCATAGCACAGCAGCTGACTGTGATGCTAATGGACTCCTCTGGTGCTCTCCATCGATTTCATCAAAAGGAAGAGTGTTAGGATGCTGTTCCTAAAGAAAGCACAAGGCAGGTTTTTTTCTGTAGCAGTGAATAACTGTTCAGGTGTCTTGCAATATTGTTTTCACTTTTTTTTTTTTTGTATTATTCCCTCTTTCCTTCATCTTTTGGGCTTAGGTTTCTCACGAGCTTCCCAGGCAATTACTGAGGCTGTAGTTGCCACAAGCATTGTTCATTTCACTTTATTGCAGAAATGCACTCAAATGCTGGGAGTGGTTTTAATGGCCCAGTCGATACATGGTGCTTATTCCACCTCAAGCATTACAAAGAGATTTTAAAAGCACACTTGTTCATCTTGATGTTCCCGTTAAGTTTCTGAAGTGCTTAATATATCCTATGTGTTTCTTAACATTTCAGCACAAATCCAATATCCTACTTTCACTGTAGGCATGGAACCATCACTCACCGTGCTGGGGATCATATCTCAACGTGTGGATGCAGAAATTCAAGTCAAACAAGTTTGCACAGGGGTAAAAGTGCAGTGACTAATGGGAAGGAGCACGTGGGAACAGAGTTTGCCTCACCATAAGTGGAATAGAAGCTAAAAGTCTTCCATAGCACATGTTGGGGGGAGTGGAGAGTTGTGGAGTGAAAACTTTTGCTCCTAAAGTTCTGGAAGAATTGATGTGTGAAATTGCAAATCTGGTAGTAAGAGTTTTTAATAAATCTATCAACTCAAGGGTGGCACTGTGTGACTGAAGAATAGCAAACACAGTGTCCGTATTTGAGAAAGGGAGAGTAATAGGGAGACCAGTGTGCACAGGCCTTTTAGTCTGGCATCAGCTCTACTGAATCAAAATTTCTGGACAAAATTACATTCACTTTGTGATGAGTTGTGGAAAGGACACAGCTTACACCAGCAAAAGTATCATCTGCATAGGTAAGAAGCTTTCAGCATCCTTGTTTGTTTGTTACAGCCATTTGTGAATATCTATGCTTTAGAAATGTGAATTAAAACAGAGACACGCAGATGGGGGTATTAGAGAGATCAGGAGAAAGGAGAGCCTGATTTATAAGAGAAGACTAAAGGAGCGTGGCTTGTTGATGATAGGAAAATAAAGGCTTAGCAGGGTTATGATTACTGCCTGTAAAAACCTTAGGGAGAAAAAAGGACTATTTGCACTGGAGACCAATAAAATCACACTGGAAATCAAAATAAGTTTCCTAGCCATTAAGACAGGAAGGCTGGAACAGCCTTCTGGAAGGAATGACAATGAACAGAATCCCAGCTACTTTCCAGCCACAGCTCAGGAAGTTTATGGAGAGGTAACACAATGTAGTGCACATGATAGAAGGGACTGCACTTGGTGACCCCAGGGATGACTTCCAGTCTGTATAAATATGCAGGAACTCCATTTCAAAGTCCTCATTAAATTTTCTGTGTATTTCTTTTTCCTTATCTTCTTTTTTAAAAAGGATTATCCTGTAATAAACAGGGTGGTGCCATCTGCCACAGTCTCTGGCACAGAAGGGAGGAGTTGCTGTTTTCATGTTAGTTAGCTGTATCGAGAGGGGTGGGGGGAGGATTTGGGGCTGCTTCCATCTGGCACTGGGGCTGATTGAAGGTGAGAGATGATCTCTTGAAACTCAGTGAAAAACAATGGATAAAGCAGATGAAAGTTGTGAAGTGCCTTGAAAATACAGACCAAGCAGCTTAGGTTGGATGTGGCCACTGAAGAGAGGTGAGAGGAGGGCTGTGTTAGAAGGGAAGGACATAGTCTGAAGGGAAGGTAAGAAAATTCTCTTTACAGTGTTGTTCTCAGAGGATACAAGCAGGGCAAAATGGCAGTTTTCTGTGTTAGAGGGAAGAAAATTAGAGTTGATCTGTGGTGTAAGATGATGAGACACTCCACTGTGCCAGCAGAAGGATGGCCCTATTTCAGCAGACAGAACTCCTGTGATGATACATTGATCTAGTGAGAGCACACAAGGCAGATCAAAACTGATGCCCAGGTTCCAAAGCTGGGAGAAACTGAAGTATTTCTCCAAGGCATTGGTCTGCTTCCAGCACTGACTATTCAAGTGGAGCAGATTAGCAGAAAAACCTGTCTTTTAAAGTATTTGAAGTATGGTTGCTGCAGGCTCAGTTCCCTCCTTCTGGGAGAGGAAGGTCCCCAGGAGGCTGGGCTCACTCCTGGGAATGTCCTGTTAGACCCCATCCTCTGGCACTGGGAAGGAAGAACAGGGTCCTGACCATGGCAAGGCTGGTCTGAAAGTCATGGGGAATTGAGAAAAGGTCAGAAGAAAAGTGTGAAATCTGGGTTTATTTGTCTTGAGTTTGGTCCTTAGGGAGTTACATTTTCAGATGCTTCTCTCCAGGCATAAGAGGCAGAGATGTCTGCTTTGAATCACTCCAGCCTTGGTTCTTCCTCAGAATTAAAGACTCAGAGGAGATTCTGAACTGCCAAACTCCTCCTTTCATTTTTCACAAGTCTCTGATGCAGACTCCTCTTGTCTTCCCTGGTCAGGACTGCAAGATTTGGCTTTTGTAGCATAGTTGTAATGAAAATTCCTATTGATAGTCACCCACATCCTGTAGTCCTTTCTTGTATTTCTCCTTTATTTTGAGAGGGTTTGCCTGTAATGCTGTTGATCCAAAATTAAGGGTGTGATGAAGTGGATGATTAAAATGGCACCGAAAGCTTTGTGCAGAGGAGCTCAGTCAGGCCTTCATTAGCTTAGCTTAAATCACTTCAGGCTACTTTGATTCTGAGCAAGTTCACAGAGGATTTTTGGATTAGTTTTCCCACATAAATTCAGGCAAGCCCTAAAAAAAATCAGTAGTATACACAGCATTACTTTAAGAAATGAGCTTTTAGGGCTCCTTCTAGGAGCCCTTCTAGAGAAAAGTATCTCTAGAGACCTGAAACTCTGCAGGTATGAACTAGCAAAGGGGGGTGACATGAGAGTGGCAATGGGAAACCACAGCCTTTCCTCCTCCTTCAGAGAAGCTTTCCCCTGAGCTGGCAGAGGCTCAGGCTCACAAAGAGGAGGTGACAGGAAATTAAAACTAAAACTCCAGAGTATGGCCTGTGAGAAATAGCAGTTTCAGTTTCTGAGCTGCAAGCCCCTGCTCGTGTTCCTGTCTGACAGTCCAGATATTGCTCCTTTTCTCAGTTTCTCCAGGTGTAAAATGGGGTAAAAAATATTGATCTCATTAGGAAAGTGCTTTGATACCAGGCACTAGAGAAGTTCCAAGAGTTCATCCTGTTAATGCTGCTGCTGTTAATCAATCTGTGGTTTGCTTTACTGGAGTAATGACCCATTAATATTATTTTGTTGACTGTACACATGATCTTTCAAAGCAGCAGTGAAATGTGCTATTAAGAGCTCCAGACAACTTACTGGCCTAATTTATAAGCAGATGCAACCAGTAATAAATAAGAGATTAAAATGAAGCAATGGTCGAGCAAGTTTTTACATAAAGAGCTCTAATTTCCTCTCGCTCTCTCCCCAGCCATCAGAACCTCTCACGCTTCAAGACACAGGTCTGTGGGTAAGGAAGTGGCTTCTGTTTCCATTATTCTGCATCAACTGCTTTTGCAAACACCAAATTTATGTATGAGAATCAATCCCTCAAGCAAGGCCTCTGCTCATACATCCTGGAGATGTTGCTGGGGAGTTGGCTCAGGGATATATGCAGGTTTTCCACGTGGTGCAGCTTTGCTGGAGCTGCTGCAACTCCCAAGGCTGCTTCCCAGGGACCCTGAGGAACCAGCACACTTCCTGTCTTCCAGGCTGCTACAAGCAAGACCAAGAGTGTTTTAAGCATGATGTCAAAATAGCTAATACAGATTTAAGAAACACTGTGATACACTTTACCTCTCAGTAGGGAGAGTTTGATAGTGACCCTCCCTGCCCAGACACTGCTGAATGTTTCATTAGCTGAGAAATGCAAAGTCGGCTTTTCTAGCACAGACTGCAGAGGTGATGGGGGGGTCTCTGATGTGGGGCAGCGTTTATTCTGTCTCAGCACAATAGCTCAGTCAAAAATCTTCACCCAAATAAGCCCAATTAAAAACCCTACCCCAAAGGAAGTGACAGTTACTGAAAGCTGAAAGAAAGAAGAGAATACACTACTAGTTCATGGAACACATTCTTGTTTTATATCCAGCAGACTAATTATACATCTATACCAATAAAAGAATAGCATAGTTCAAGTTATCATAATTCCTTGGCTTTTATTTGCTTTCTTAAGAGATGAGGCAGAGGTGCACCAATTAAGGGTATCTCTTGCCACTTCTGAAACAGAAAGGGATACAAAAAATAGATCATCCTGTTACAAGCTCCTCTGAAAAAGATGGGATTTCAAAAGATAGACTCCCAATGGAAATTTCTCCTGGATTTTCATTAAGCTAACTGTAACAGCTGCCCAGTTCCCAGTCTCAGGAACCTGAGGCCCCACTGTCCTGTCTGGTGTACCTGCTGCTCCACACTAAGGACGGGTTAAGTTTCCAGTTACATATAATCATTATTTTCTTTCTGTCTCTCTCCTGGATTTTTTTTATTTGTAAACTTCAGAATTCCAAGAGAGAACGTGCTGCTTTGCCTTCCCTGTTCCCTGCTGACTTCATTCCCCTGATCAAAGTGAAAATAAGTAGGGCTGGTTTGTTTAATGGAGAGGGTCTTACCCAGTCACGCCTCTTTGTTTGCCGACATAATTGAGGAGAAGACAGCTTGGGGAATAGTGCTGCTTAATTGCTCTCACAGTCGCTGCAAGGCACTTGGTGTAGGGTTGGGCTAAATTGGGCCTATTGTGGATTTTTGAAAAGCCTTGGTAACAGAGGAGTCCAAAAAATCCCCACCTCAAGCCGTTATATAACCAGCAAAGTAACCTTCACTGCAGCATGGTTTTTTTCCTGCATAAAATTCCCTTGGCCAGGGAAATGGTGCAGCTGCCCCATCCCCCCCACAGATCTCTGGCAGGCACAGAGAGAGAAGGGGTAGAATGGAGCATCTGGGTGTTACATGTCATCTATTAAAATGTTCAGCCTTTTAATAAAGTATATGTATGGTGGTAGAAGCTTCCTCCCTAATGAGTCCCGGAGTGCAGAAATCACTGCTTCTCAAAGGAAGACCAGGCTGTAACTCTCTTGATTTTAAATCAAAGGTTGGCTGTGACTCCTCAATCCTTTGCAGTCCAGAAAAAGTCGGCAGAGCTGCTAATTAGAGCACTGGTTGCGGTTTTTTGGCTTGAAACCCTGAAATGAAGGGCAGGTCTGTTCTGTGTGCTTGACAACGACGAGACCTCAGATTCCTGGCGAAGGCTTTTAGAGGAAAGAAATGGAGAAGGGCTTCCCAGGGACAGACTTCCCTGGCCATGGAGTGGACAAGCCTTCAGCAAACTCGGGGATGACCCTGAGGGCAGTGTTGTCCTTGCCCTGGGGGATCACTGGCTGGAAACTGAGAACTGGACTCTAATTTTAATGATGCTCAGACTGAACCTCTCCGGCTTTTAGAAACTGGTCTTAGTTCTGCAAAATTATTCTATTTTCTTCTATGATTAGGTAGGATTCAAACATGGTATTGATAAGTATTCCTGCACTGAAGGGGAGAGGGAGATATTTTATGTGACAATGGGGACAAAAGCCTCATTCTAACCCTGTTATATTCATTAGAGTTTCTTTTGTTTACAAGACTGTCTTAGTCCATCAGAGGTATGGCAATTTGTCTCCTAAAGGAAGCAATGAATTCTCTAGACATACACCTAAACCTTGACAATTATTGTCTCTTCCTATATATATTTTTAAAACCTTGGATACTATTAATCACAGAGCTCAGAAAAAGCATATGAACTTCTCTGTATCAGTCTTAGAAAGACCTCATGTATTAAGAGGCTGTCTGCCAACAAGAGAACTGCAAATGGCTGAGCAACTCATGTCCCCGTGGTAGAGTTAGAGGAGCCACCAGGAACCCTGATTTATCTGGGCACAAGTGCACACCGAAAGTTAAATACATGGTTTTATGTGGTTTCCCTGAGACTCTTCACAGTTTGGTTCTCTGTGCCTTCTTTTGGGCCCTGTAAAGACAAAACACCAGCAAATATGTGAACACATCCTTCTCTCAGTCTTGTCTTACTCTGAAGCTGTTTCAAAGCTTGTCTTTCCTAGAAGTAAATCACAAATATCTCAGGTGGCAGAAGGCATTCATAGTGCAAGGGGAGCTAAGTATTGCAGGTTACTTGATATTTTTGTCAATAACTTGGTGCTCTAAAGCCACTTTCATGTTGCTGCTTCATCACAGCTCTGTGGGTTCAGGACTATTCTGTACGGATCTATTTGAAAAAGAGATGTGCTGACAATACTACAATAAATAATGCTAACATTTAACATTTGGCACATCCTTGAATGCCTTCCTGCAGTAGAGTGAAAAGCCTGACCAGTATTCAAATTATAATAGGAAACTATTCTAGTTCAAACTTACAGGAAATGGCTTTTTTGAGCTTCATATTGCTAGAACTTATCAAGCATGTAGCTTCAAACAGAGAGTAAGATGGAAGGTTGGGAGGGGATTTTTATTTGCCAGACTTTCTCCTTTATTTTGCTAGAAATGACAGCTCAGAGTAAGCAGTGGCTCTCCTCAAATTTGAAAGGATGAGAGACATTTTAAAAAGGAAAATTTTCTCCCTGACATGCTGCATATATGGCAGCAGTAGGAAAGGGTTAACAGGACAATAATGGGATGACTTTCCTGTTATGTCCTTATCCTTCAGAACTTAAAAGCCCTGACATAGTTAAAAAGTATTTTCTCATGAAAAAGAGGCTGTTAAACCAACAAATCACAACAGATTTAAGCTTTGTTTCTCTTGGCAGCGGTGTACAAATCTCTCTTTTTCTACTTTGGAGGCTCTCCAAAAGTTTTTTAAATGTATCTTCAAGATGGCCTTCACTTTTACAGGTATTTTAATAATTGGGAGCAGAGAACCCACATTCAGCGTGGGTGCTTCTCTTCAGTTGCCCAGCAATCTATTTTTGGTTCAGTGTTGTATAGCATCATTATTGATGATCTAGAAGAAAATATCCAAATTCTAAGACAAAAGTCACAGATGACAGAAAAACTGGCAAATTAGTAAATAATAAATCAGTTCTTTAGAGTGATCTGGATCCAATGGACAACCAGAGTCCTTTGAACAAGACAAAAAATATGAGGTCCAGGAACCAGGAAAATAGGTCATGCTTACTGGCTGAGGTGACTGTGTTTTTGAAATGATAAACACCTCAATGTGAGCTGCCTGCAGAGGCTGAAAAATTAAATAGGAACCTTGAATGTGTGAACTGGAGAAGAATGAGCTCACGCAGATATTGCCATGATACAGAGAAGTAAAGGCAGACCGCTTCTGCAGCGCTATGTCACAAATTTAAAAATGGTTCTGAAAAAGAAAAATTGCAAGAATGGTGTGTGTCCTAGAAGTCCTGGCTTATAGGATAAGTGTTCATTTCATTAATTCCTTGGAGAGGAGTTGGGAAGTGTTTTACAAGTACCAACACCGAGGAAGACTCTGGGAGCAAGGGACCCTTGGATGTCATGGAGGACATTGTGGCATGATCTGAGCCCATCAACTGGAGTGAGAAGCACTCAGAATAGAAAAAAAGGCAAATTGTTTTAATAATCAACAGCTTACTGCAGACCATGATGGATTTCCCAACATTAAATATATTTTTAAATGGGTTTGGGCATCTTTGTAAAACTTTCAGCAGCATTCAGCCCAAAGTGGTTGGTTCCAGTCACCGCCTGGAGGTCCCTCTGGAGCTCATCTCATGCTGTAGATGCCCATCCACAGTGTCTCTCTCAGGCTACTCCTACTCTCGAGCCAAAAGAAGGAAGCACATTTGTGTGTTTGCTCACCCTGGGGAAGAGAAGGCAGAGCAGAGGAAGAAGCAGCTGCTGCCCACAGGCAATGGGAGCCTCCAGGGCCAGGCTGTGCCCACAGGCTGCCCTGGACCTGCAGCGGGTGGGGAGCAGGCACCAGGCCCTGCCTGCCAAGGCCAACCTGCCCGCTGCCTCCCACCATCTGGAAACACTCAACTGCATTCTTTTAGGCTAATGCAAAGCACTTTAGACCAGGCAATCAGCGATGGCAAGTAGATAAGTCCTTCCCTTTTGCAGTGGAGAGACTATTAGAAATACTTCTCCTGAAAGAAAGTGCCCTTTCAGAAATACGCTTTGGATTTAGAGACTCTGTACAGTCCTTCATCTGTCAGCTTCCTCCTGCATTCCTCACATTTGGTGGTTCACTGCTTTTAGATTTGCTTCTCCTTGGCTATCCGCTCCTGTTCTCCTGTGACTAATATGTACTTGTACGGTACCACTGAGAGCCTCTGCACGGTGGCAGCACGGCTTATATGGGACCCAGAGGAATTCTGGAACGACCTTTTTAAAAAAACAACAGCATAATACAAATTAGAAAAGGGAAGCTGCTTTGGAGAAGGCTTGATGCTTAGAGCAGCAGCCACAGTGAAGTTAAATGTTTTAGAAGGAGCTTTTTCCCACCTGAGGTTGATGGGGAAACTCTTCTTGAGTCTCAGTATTTGCTCAGGTACCAATCTCTCATCCCTCCTCCTGCTCTCCAGTCCTTGTTTCATCTTCAAAACTAGAGCATTATGGTTGCATATTTAAAAATACTTAATATTTTAGAATTACTGGTACTCTGTTGCTGCTGCCCAATGATTTTGGCTGCTCAGGAGCTGACGGAGCAAACAGCAGAAGAACTTCACGTGAAGGAGTGAGTGTCCAAACCCTACATCCTTCTGGGGCCAGGTAAGGGATGAGCACCATGAACGATTTACCATCAAGCAGAATTAAAGGTCCACTACTGCAATTTTACTATATGGCCACAAACTAAAGACAGACCGAGCCAAGGGCTGCCAGTCCCTCTTTCTCCTCTCTCTTCTCTGATGTGCCCCCAGAAAAGCACAGACCCTTTGGGGTACAGTGGTTACTACAAGAGCAATCCCATGATGAACGTTGCTTTTACAAGAAAGCCTCATGTCTAGTTGTAGCATGGTGAGGTGGATGAGGGGGATAGAAGGCTCTTCCACTTAGCATAAATCTTTTGGGAAAGAAATGTAGTGCTTAATATGTTTGTAAAGCATCTAGCAAAGGTTCTGGGTAGTTCCTGTGCAGAGTAATAACGGCTCTTTTCTGTTTCATATTTATAATTCAGAAGAGTTAGCCCTTGAGTAAGTGTAAACTACACTTCCATCATATTTCCATTTGGGTTATGAATATTTTACACACCTGCAGTCTCAAAAGCACATAATTGCAAAACCACACTGAGGGACTGAATAAACACTGTTGCTGATTCTTAATGAGCCATTAATCAGATGTTTAACTACAGGTAATTCCCTTGAGTCCTGATGTCCCAAGAAAAATCTGTATTCCCTCGAAGTGATAGAGAAGCAGATGACTTGATGTAGTGGTGGAAGTGGCTGCAGCCACACTTAGCCCTGATGAACCAACAGACACCAAGCTGTGGTGGTCAGGCACTGAAGCTGAATGCCTCACTCCGTGGTTAGGGTAAGGGCCCATAATCCCCCATTCCGCAGTTTACATATTTTTATGTGATCGGTTCATGTTTTCCCCTCCCTGTTCTAGGTATAAGTTAGTTAATATTCATTTCCCCTAAGTTAATATGTATTAATTCTAGAAAGTTCTGTTGTACTCAACACCCCATTGATTCCCTCCCTAAATCCCTCCTTTCTGTTATTTCCATTGGTTCCCTTGCCCTCAACCCTGTCTCCTGTCAAGTATCCCATTGGCTGTGCCCCTTATCCCCACCTTTCCTATCCCCACTATAAAATCCCTGGACCCTGTCAGATACTCAGCTTTCTGTCTCTTCCCCCCTCTGTTTCACCTGAATAAACCTTCTGTGTGCCTTCACACCAGCTCAGGGCTGGCTCCCTCGGGTGAGGAGCACAGCCTGTCTGCCTGTGCTTTTGTGTGTGTCTGTGCCTGCTGTAGCACAGTTGGGTTGTGGCTACACCTCTGGGCTCTCTTTGAGCTAACACGCAAAAACCTGACAACTTCTGAACAGGAAATCGTGAGGTGCAGGCTCAATGAACAACATTGGCTTCCCATGGCAACTCTTCATGAGGTGAAAGGTAACATTTCTAAAATTTTGTTTGGGTGTCTAAGTCACACTGCCATGGGCTGTGTGCTCTAGCAGCAGACAAGGACTTTGTAGGAGCTAAAGACTTCTGTTCTGGTTGTTGAAGGGTAAATTTGGGCCAGAGCTGTGAAGATGCTCTGCTTGCCTCCTGTCAGTCAGCGTTACCAGCTTTCCATGGCGGGGAGTAAGAGTGTGATTCTTCACACAGTGTGAAGTCCCTCTCTGGAATCCACTATCAAAGGAGGATGTGTATTCCAGCTGCATTTTAACAAGGGATGGATAATTTTATGGCCACTCTTATTTGTAGCTTTGCACAGTAAATTAAGGATAATAAAAGCAGGTATTTCAAAGTGCACAGCAAACTCTGCAGGAGTCAGGAAGGAAACTTCTTCCACCAGTAGTATTGTTGTTTGGCTAGACTGAAATGGACATCTCTTTCATGGGGAAAATAAAAATTTTAAAATTTTATTTAAGTCCAAATAAGCCCAGTGCTATATTTTGAGCATGAGTTGATGTGCCGAAAAATGATTGCTCTAAAGCACTGCAGTCTTCCACTAGAACAGCTCAACGTGTTTGAGGGAAGGAAAGAAAAGGAAAGAAAGCTTTTCCTAATTTCTAAACTTGTGTCAAAATGTGTCTGGTTTCATTCCCAGTTTTGCTGGCACTAAAATGTCATATTGTGCTATGATGGCTTGGTGAGTTACTGATGTTCATGACAGATCTGCTGTAAACAGCATTTTGTAAAGGACATGACGGTTTTAGGACCTTATCCATTTCTCTTCGTGCAACAGTCACACATTCCCGTATCAGCCAACTGATGAGTGTAGCTGGTTCTCCTCTGAAGAGCAGGCACATGGAGGTGAAGCCAACCTACACATATTCGATATCAGAGGAGCTCCAGGTTATTAGCTACGGAGAACAAAAGGTTTTAGATGCTCTCTCCATCTGTTTCTCCCTCCTGTGCCAGACACATGGTGTAGCAGACCGTGTCTTCACAGACATTTTCCAGGTGGAAAATGTGCATACAAGAAGTGTCTGCATCAACTCCTATATCTCTTTCCCAAAGCACAAGCTCCTTCCACCACAGCAGAAGGAGCCATATCCCAACAGCAGACATCCATAAAGTCTCATTCATGCTTTTAATCCCTGGATGTTGCTTCCTCAAAGGATGCTCTGCTTAGCAGAGTAGTTATATTATAACTTGTTAATAAAATACTCATTGACACTCCCTGCCTGTCCTTTTTTTGTGGGAGTGTGTGCAAGACCCTGCTTGAGGGAACAGTGGATGTGTTTGTACTCACCTGCTTGCAGGGGGATCCTGTGTGGCTGCACCCTCTTCCTCAGACACCAGCGTAGAGACTGAACTGGAGGTGGCTGTGGGAAGATTTTGGGCAGCAAGGCACTGACTGCTCTGTTGTACAGCCACGTCCTGAAGTGCTCACAGGCCCGGAAAGGAATAGAAGGAGAGCATGCATGAATCTTCCTGAAGGGGTCTGCCCAGCAGCCACCAGCAGAGCTGCTCTAATAAGCATGTCCCACCAATGTGGGTGCTAAAGAAAGTTCAGATGACTAAAATATGCAACATTCACTAATAGGAAGGTGCTATTCTGCATTCCTTCCCATCCAGACTCTGGATGTGCTGCTGCTCTGCTGAGCAGAGTCAGTGGCTGCAGCACATGGCAGTGGTGTCCCACCCTCACATCTGCAATCACCATCTCTATTTTCCCTCTTGCCTGCTGCTGGCACAGCTCCCAGCAGATTTCAGACCAGGCATCACCTCCTCCTGCTGCTGCTGAGGCATCTTCTTGGTGTATGGGAAGGGGAAGTGGAAGGTAAAGGGGGGATGAGGTAAAAGGTAGCAGATGACACCAATTAGTGAAAGAGGCACTTTCAGACTTGCTTTTGTAGACAGAAGCATTGGCAAAACCACGTCTGTGATTCAGTAGCACCTGCGTGGCCATTTCACATTCAAACAGGGGCGAGGTGCTCTGAGAAACTAATGAGAGCAATGTAAAAGTCTTGTTAGGCTGCTCTCGATAAAACAGCACTTGTCATACAAATGAGAGGGTATATCATTCATCATTGCTGGCTTTACCTGCCAAAAGAGAGCTATAAGTTTTTTTTTTTTCCATCCACAAATCTTGAAGTTCACTGTGATCTGTCTAGATGATTCCTCTCTGGGGGGGAAAAAAAAAAAAGTGTTTTGAATTTAGTAAATAATCCTCAGGAATACTTACAGGAAATATATAAACGCCAGCACCTCCTCTAAAGATATAGTTCAGTGTCTTAAAATCAACATATGCACACTGGGTGACTGGCTGTGAATATTCTCCCTGAACAAAAACCCAGCCAGGCAGGCCAGCAGGGAGCTAAGCAAATGGCAAAGAGCAATGATCTGCCTTCACTGCAGGCTTAATTTATGAACTAGATTTATTATGTCTTTTTATTGAATGAGTTATTGCATATCCTACTTCTTCCTGTGTCAATAGCTGTGTCCAGGGAGAAGGCAAAAAAGAAAGGCAAAGGACCCAAAGCCTGGCACCACTTTGCACGTGCAAATTCAGTATTTCCAGGTAGCAGTGTGAAACTGGTTCCACTTTCTGTTTTGTATCCAGAAGAAAAGAGGCCAAAGTGGGCACTGCAGCTGAGAGGGAAACCCTCTCCCAGGGCATCCTCAGCAGAGCTTGGCACTGCTCTCTTCCTCATGGCAGCTCAGCCTCAGGAGATGCTCCAGGCTCTGGCCCAACACCCAGTGTTCTCCACTGCCTCCCAGGGAGCAGGGACACAGCATGAGGAACTGGAATGGTGCTCTTCAGAGTGGTCTGAGATAGTAGCAGAAATAAAAAGTGGCAGGAAAAAATGATATTGTGCACATCTAGAGCTTCAGATCATTGTCCCCTGCTGTATGCTGGGTGCTGCTGGTAGCCTTTTCAGAACTGTTTGGAGGATATAACTGAGTGTCCTTTGCCTGCAGCTCTGCAGTCTCATAAAAAGATCCAGTTCTTGGAGACTCTGATTGCATATAATTGCTTTTTTCCTTTCGAAATTGCAGTTTAGAGGTTCCCCCAGCTTCTGTGCCTGACAGTTGAGGAGAACGATCTAAATTCTAAAAGCAAATTACAGAGAAGTAATAGACCTAAAACCACCTTAATGTATAATGAGTATAATGTTTAGCACATACCCAAGAAATATTCCTAGCACTGTTAGATCAAACATAATAAAATTAAGTTATGGACCACTGAAATCACAGCAATTCAGCATCTTGTCCTTGCAACACAAAACAAGAGACACTGAGATATTAGCCCTGAACTTCAAATCCTCTCCAAAGCTGTATCTATTATTGTTCAGGTTTTTTGTCTGCATGCTTCTTTTTTTTTTTTTTGATATCTATTTATTTTTTCTGCTAAAACACAGATGTTTGCCCTGTATTGTATTCATATGAACCAACCAGATAAGCATTCAGCTGCTCTGTGCATATAAGTACAATCATTTTGCATGTAAGGAAAGGAAAAAAAACCAGCCCCTGTCAGCTGAAATAGCAAAAAAAAAAAAAAAAAAAGGAAAGAAAGAAAAAGAAAAAAAAATAAGAGTGTGTGTGCACAAGCATTCAGTGATAGACGCCTTATCTCTGAGATTGATCTCAGAGATTTTGGCCCTTTAGCGTGAGATTGATGTGGAACAGCTTTCAGTTTTGACATTGTGTTGGACTCATCAGAGATGTTGCCATCTTTTCATGGAGGGAAAGCTGGTGTCTGGCTCAGCAGGCAGCAAAGCAAAGCAGCAGAAACTCGGGGAGGTCTGATGTGTCTTCCTTACGGCACAGCCACTCGGGATTTCTCTGTGCAGTACCTCCTCTTGGTCATATGTTGCCTTTCCCTCAAACGCCTCTGTGCCACATTTGCTCTTCTTGATCGTTTTTGGGTCCAGCTCCAAGTGATATTTATTTGCCTTTAATTTCAAGGGTGTTCTGAGAGGTGCAGGAAGTCCTCAAATACTTGAGGAATACTCAGGGGATCGGAGAGATGACAGTGTAGGCTCTGCAAAAGTCTGGGCTAACCTAACATGGGGATTTTAGTAGTTTAATTTCGAACGAATTTTAAAATAATGGAATTAGATCTTTATCCTCCTAATTCTGCCTAAATGAACAATAGAATCAAATTCCTTTAGACCACGCACACTGTGATCCCAAATATTTAAACAGAGTTGAAGTGTTGGTGAGGGCTGAGCCTGCCCATGTAAAGCTCTGGTGATCCTCAAGTGCCCACAAAGGGGAACTCAAGGCATCTCTTACATGGGCACAGAATAGAACAGAATCAAGGCCTCTGTGTTCAGTAATTTTGACATACTAATGCATTCAGCTCTCAATCACCTAAGCATCAAAGCAATTAAGCTTTGGTTTTCAGCAGCGCATCTTAATTGTGCAGTCTTCTCTGCAGAGGATAGATGATCAAGCTCACATGGCAGTGCAGAGCTCAGGACAGGGATATCCATCTCCCATTCAGCTCCTGCCTCTTGGTTCTCCTTGCAGAGACAGTGGTTGGTGCTCAGGGACATGTACCCGTGACCTGTTACCCCTTCAGTGTCATTGATCCCATTATTGGTACTGTCTGACCTTGAAACACCCTTTATTTTTTATTTTTAAGTAGATTAGGAAGAAAGCTTCTTGGATGGCTTAAAAGACTGTATGCTAAAGATGATTTCTGCAACCTGATATGGATTACCATAGTTACTCTGTCTGAGCATGGCAGCTTTCCAACTCCTCTGCCAGGAATGATCTAAAAGCTTTTCTTTTATTGTGACTTGAGGTGAGAGTCTGGCTTTAAAAAGCTTTCAGAATTCTAATTCTTTCCTCCAGTTTGTTGGCAGGGGGAGTCCAGGGCCACTCCATCTGATGTCTGATATCACTGATAACCTACAAATGACACGTTCAGGATCTCTGATTGTGCATGTCCAATGACTCCGTTAATTGAGGGAGATGCTGCTCATGGCATCCCCATTATCTCTGCATTCTCATATTCCTCCAGCCTCTTTCCAGGCATACTGTTTAGGGTTTGTGGCACTCCCTCTTCTTCATGGAACATGTGCATTTGCTGGGCCAGATCTGCAGTTAGCCAGAGCAGCAGAATGTAAAGGGCAGTCTCTTGAGTCTTGTTATCTTCTTATGCACAGTAATAGCACAGTCTGCATGCCATTCATGATTTTTATTTAATAGAGTTTCCTGGTGTGTATTTTAGGATTCATTTAAAAATACATCAGTGATGAGCAGGGTAGGAAGAAGAAACTGAGCCAGAAATTCTCTCTAAACCCAGACCAATAACTGTCTTCTCCTGCCTGCAGCTGACATTTAGGAGTATTCTTAAATCACTTTAAGTGATTTTTAAAAATCACTTCCAAAAAAAGGAGTCTGAGGGAGTGACTATGGGTGGTTTGCCTGATGCCAGCACGAGTAGGGTGAAAAAATTGGGTCCTAAGTTAATGTTGAATTAATGTTGATAAGTGATTAGAGGGAAACTGGAAGTGGCAGACTGTGTGTGGAATATCTCAGCATTGCTTATGGCACTATTTTAATGATGAAAAACCCAGGTTACTATATATAGTGCTAATTTATTCCTTAGGATTTTAACTGGGGCTCTTTCAGGATTCCATGGATTATGGCATGGACCACCCTGCTGACCACACCTGGGCAGGGAGCACTTTAGCACTTTTTCTATTTTATGTCTCTATTTGGCAGATCCAAGATTGGGACAGACCCATTTCTCCCAGTCTCAAATTAATTCTTTATCCATGAGACTATTCTTTATCCTGCTGTACTGTCTGGAAATGATAAATTATTGCTGTAGACAACAAATACTTCCTTCTTCTTCCTCCCCACTGCTTAGCCCTTGTTCACAGTGCTGTCCTTCCTGGCTTCAATAGTTGGGTTAAAGCCTGTGCAAAAACCCAAGTCATAGTGAAATGTCAGCATGCAAAACCAGTCCAAAATGCCTGGATTGCTGATACAGACATGCTGCACATTCATCCATCTCCCTCCTGAAATCAATAAGGCTCTCAGCAGAGCCTTCTAAGGGGTCCCAGCAGAGCCTTCACTGTAAGTTTTCTGCTCTGATCTGTGGTTTTGGCCAAACATCCTGAGGTGCTGCTGGTGCTGCTGCTGAGGCTGCTCAGGGCAGGGGATGCTAGGGCTGGTTCAACCCATCAGGTTCAGCAAGCCCAGCACGGGAGATTTATTAAATGCCATGAATATTTAAAATGAGCAAAAAGCAAGCCCTTGGGCATCCTGCTTTTCCAAGTTGTGAGGGCCGTGACCAAATACAGACACAGGTATTTTACATAATTAAAAGTTAAGCTTTCTTTTCCATTTTCCTCCTCTTCCTTTTCCAGCAGCACCCCATTTAATGCCTGTGGCAAGATTCATCACCTGGAGGCTGTTTTTTATGAGATTTGACAAAGATCATTCAGGAGTCAATATTTTGCCAAAAGCTAAGTGATAAGTCTAGTGTCTTGCATATAATTACTCCTTTTCTTTTATGTCTTCCTTTTTTCCCCCTCCTCTTTTCATTGGGGCTTTGAGTTACTGACAGCAGAGCAAATGAGCTATGCTCAGGAGGTATAAAGGCTTCAGGTTTGTACTTTTCTCACTGCCTCAGCTTCATTTTGCATGATTTCTGAATAACAGCAGGAGCACAGAGAAGCCGTCATGTCTTTATGTACAAAACTCACAGCTCTCCACTGAATTCCTTGAGGTTTCCTTGTTGTTTGACGAGGTAGGCAACAGTGGTTCCAGCAGGACAAAAGGAACTGGTTTAAGGGAGCAGGGTATGGAATGGGCAAGAGGGATGAGGCTCTCAGATACCTTCAGGCTCCTTCAAATAACCTGGGTTGAACAAAAAGAGGTGGATTTGGGTAAAAAGTAATTTTTTCCTTTGTGAATGGATCCTACATAGAAATAAGCATAAAAATCCTCTTGGCAGCTGGCTCCCTTCCTAAATATGATCACCCTTCAGCCCATAAAACTATGGCTCTAGCTTTGTACCAATGTAGTTAAAAGAGCAGATTTATCTGGGGCCCTAAATCAGAAGCTCATGTGCAGCAGTGGCTGTGTGCTGCCAGGCCCGTGCACAAATGCCCCAAGTCACACTTGTTCCATTCTGGTAAAGCTGTTTCTGAGATTTTGCAAAGAAATTTATATAGAATATTTTTGGGTTTTTTTGTCTGATTGGCTGACAAGTACCAGTGAGGCTTTTTAAGCAGGGCAGATGTGGAGGAGTGCAAAAAGGAACCGGATACCATGACCCTGGGTCAGGCATCTGGTCCCATCAAAGCCCAATTTACCTGTGAAACCTTCCAAAAGAGAGCAAATTCTGGAAGTAAAGAGCTGCCTTGTGACTGAGCTAATGCTCACAGGGTGGTATGAAATGTGTCTGTATTGATTTCAAAGAGAAGGCTGTTATGAGGAAGCCTTTCCTAAGACTCGAGGCTGGTTAGTTCGCAATCATTTTGTGTTAAATAATTCAGAAGCTGATGCAAAAGTAAATTAGTAAGTAGTCTAAACAACAAGGTTTTGTGGCAAACTTTATCAAAGAGACCTAATTTTTACTCTCTGATTATATTACAAGTCTGGTTGACACAAATGATCATACAAATTTAGTGCATTTATACTTTGTGAGGTGTTTGACTTGGCAGTGAATGGCGTGCTGATTAAACATTAGCACCATTCAGTAACATTAGAATATGCATTAAATGGATAACGAAGTGCCTGGCAGAGCTCAGGGGGTTGCTATTGATGGGGAATCAGGACTAAATGGACCTGTGGTTTCTGGGGCACTTTAGGGTTAAGTAACAAAGCTCTCTGTTGTTTGTATCAATGGTCTATAGCAAAACACAAAATGAAAAATTTTTGGAAAGCACTAAAATCTAGAGAATGGTAGGCAGTGAAGATGAAAGGAGGCTGGCACTGGGGAAGGTGAGCTTTTTGGTAAAGGGGATGAGAAATCCATCAGGCCCCATGTTGGTCTGTGCAAGGGCACAGCCCTGCGGGCTGGAGCATGGGGAGCACTCAGGGATGAAGGGAGCAGTGATCCAAGAACCCTCTGCACATCGATGCTGCTGCCATGACCTGAGAAAGGGAATTTATATGGCCTTTAAATATATAAACAAGGGAGTATTGAATAACAGGAAAAGAGTTAATTTTACTTTTATTGCAGCACTGCTAAAACCAGGTCTCAAGTAGAAAAATATTGCATCAAAACTTTGTAAGGATAAGAAAATGTCGGAAAGTGTTTGGGAAAGAACGGCTAAAATTATTTGAGGGTATGAGGAAATGTTTTACAATAGGAGACCTGAAAGGTTCAGTGTGTTTCATGGACCAAAAAATGGTCTGAGGTGATTTTTTTTTTTGTGCATGAGTCTGTTCTGGGAAGAAAATAACTCTGTCCTAAAAGCAGAGAAAAATAATAGAAGTGCCCAAATCTGAAAGCTGACACAGATATTATTAAATGAGGTGTGGTCTTGGTGAGGGGCTTTTGGGGTTTGTTTTATTTTAATTGGGAAGTTTTTAGTCATTAGAGCACATAATCAAGAGAACAAAATAAGAGAATTCTTTGCTTTTTGGTGGCTCCAGAGTAAGATTTGCTGCTATTCTCCACTATTGACTTTTTTGGGACTTACAGCTCTGTTCGATTAGAAATAGCTGGGTAAAATACACTGGTCTGTTATAAGGTCAAAAGAAGACTTAATGAGTCTTCCTGCTCTTCAGCTTGTTGACACCCTAACTGGGGATGAACGCAGTGATATTAAAAACGCTTCACCCGATCTCAAAAGGAAAAGCTCTCCCAGCGTTATCAGCTTCCTCGTGTGCGACAGTTGTTGTTCATACATTTTTAATGTTTTAATCTGGAAAGCTCATTGACATTTTGTTCCGAAACACACGGTGCTGCTCCACAAAGGAGGACATTTGTTCCTGCAGCTGCGCCATCTGGGCAGGAGAGCAACAGGGCTGCCCCGGAGTGCTCTGCTCTGCCCTGCAGAGGATTGCCAGGATTCCTCAGGTGCTGGAATTGCTCCACTGCCATCCACATGGCTTGTGTTGAGCTAATATCGAGGCTGTCTTGGGTGGCTCCACCACGGCTGTGACTCAGCTCTCTGCTTAGAAGGATCAGCAGCAACAGGCAGTGGTTTGCAAACCTGATTCCAGCATCAAGCCTTAAAGGTCTGGAGGCAAAAGGGACAACTACAGTTAAGAAATGTGTCGAGAAGTGTTTCCCATCAGGAAGCAGTGGATGAACTGACCACAGCTTGGCCCAGCTGTGTCCATATCTTACCCACACTGCAAGGCTCTGTGTCTGATATTAAAGCTGACCTTGGCTGATCCTGTGCTCAGGAGTGAATCTTTTTGTGAAAAGACAAAAAAAGAAAAGGAAAACCAAAACAAAAATCCCAAACAAACCAACAAACTTTTGGATACAAATCCTGCAGTGCTCTCACTCCCAAAGCCCTGCCCAGCAGGAATTGCTGCCTTTTCTCTTCCTCCAGGCACAGACTGAGCAAAGCTTTGTCTTAGATTGACCCAGCTCCAGCCTGAGTGTAGAGGATTTGTTACAGATTTCCCCTTGTTCCACTACTGCAGTGACTTACCCAATTCTAGCAGCTAAACCTCAAATGCATCCACGTGTCACGTCGCTGGCACTCCAAGGCCAGTGCCTCTAAGCGGGGAGGACGGAGTGGTGCACAGAAGCCTCTAAATTCCAAAGCAGAACTATAAAGAGCTGTAATTGTACCCAGAGTAACTTCCCTGCTATAATTCTCAGCAGGAAAACAATTACATTGCAGCAGTATAACCAGACAGACACGCTGTAAATACAAAACATCCTTTGGAAATATATGCTCCACATTCTAAATACATTTAGAATTAAGGCAAACAACTCTTCCAATTGGGATTCAAGGCAGACATGCCAAGGGGCTTGGGATTTTTTTTTCCCCCTTATGCTTCTACTTTTTGGTTTAGCAGACAGATAAAGGTGCTGTGTTTGTTGATATGTGGATGGCGTGCTCAGGCTGTCGTTGGAGAAATGGCAGGGGAGAGCTCGCCCTCACGCTCAGCCCCTCACTCTCCCCACTGCAGCTGGCTGCTTCCGTCCTCCTGAGATAAAGACAAGTGAGAAGGGGGGGTTTGGTTGGTTTTTGGCAGCAGAGAGGACAAAGCCAGAAGCACAAAGCCAGATCTGCTGCTGGTGCTGGGATGCAGCAGCTTTGCTGAGCTCGAAGGCTCAGCTGGTTCAATACCCTCAGCGTGCTCTGGTCACTAGGGGAGGATAGAGGATCGCAGAGCCTGTGGGTCATGGACAGGCTCCTGATGAAAATGGGAACGCTGCAGGGTCTGTCTGCCTGAGATCCTGCTGCTTCTGCTACAGCAGAACCCGGAGAAAAGCAGCTGGATACAGCAAGGAAAGGACATGTGGCTTACTTTCCTTATACCTTTATTTGATGGACAGGACCCAGGGTTGATATTTGGGGCACGTTGTCTTTCCCCAAACATTCAGGATTTGATTGATGGTCTTTTTTAAGTGGTAAGATGTTGATCTGCCAGGGGTTATTTTAAATTACTGGGCTTGAAATATATTTCTGAACTCTGTTTAGAGAGCCTAAAACATATATAAATGCAATGTTTTAGTGTCTTCGTTCATCCTTTGAGGGGTTTTATGCAGCATATGTTCCTACACTGCTCAAAGAAGTAAAATTTGACCATTTGCTGCTGCCTAGTCAGCCCCTCTTGGAGAAGGGTAACTTGGCAGGCTGTGAGAGGTTTTTAGTTTCTACCATCCCTCACCCAGTTCAACAGGAGAAGGAGATGGGGTGAGGGGAAGCAAGATCCTAAAGAAATGTGTTTGAAAATCTACACAGTTCTCTGGGAACAGAGAGATCTTCTTTAGATGTATTTTAAAACCATTCTCCTGCAGTACGTTCAATATGACGGTTTTATAAACCTACAGGAAGTTTTTCACTGGATACTTTGGGAGGGAAGATACAAGTTTATGTGGTGATATCAGTCAGGGTATGGCTTGCAATGCTTCGTGCTGATTCTGGGTGTGACTGTGATGCCATGAAGATTTTTGCCTTTTCTTTTATACCCCTGTTATACCTTTTTACAACTTCTGTATTCCTAGTGCTTTTTGCCTACATTCTTGGACTTGTTTGTCAAGCTGAGAGACTCAACATTTTAGAAGCTTTGTAGCCAGGGATCAGTGTGCCCCAGAGCCCAAGGTCCTCTCCAGAACACATTCTGTAAACCAAGATAGAGCCATCCAGGGGAAGGTTCCTTGGGGAGGGGGGCTCACTTGAGCCTCTCATTGGGGAATCTTTGATAGATCTGCTAATTAGTAACACCTATAATGTTATACCCAATGTTGGAGAGAGAGAGAGAGACACAGAGAGAGAGAGACTCGGCAGGGTGCATCTCGATGCACATGACCTGGACATGTGCACCTAAGGATCCTTAAAATAAACACCAAGGTAAAATCCCTTTCCCCCTTCTAACCGTGTATGACTCTTGATTTTAAGACCAGGAAAAGGCATCAACTGTTATTCGAGTTATTCAAGTTATTGTGAGATACTGCAACACCTTCTATAAGTGTCCACCCTATTTCCACTGGAGTCAGTGGACATTTTAGCATTGCCTTTCATAAAAGGGACTATGCTGTAGAATTTAAGGACAGTAGGGTGAGTTGAGGTTAGGAATGGTGTGTATCCACTCCAACTGGAAGCACTGCCCAAAGCAGGAGATTAGGACAATGCTCTTCTCCAAAGACAGGAACAACAAAAAGTTCACTTTTTAAAAATAATAATAATAACACAGGAGAGGAAGAGAGGGGAGTAAGGAATAAGAGAGAGATCTTCCAGAGATCACAAAGCCAAACCTAGAAGCACTTTACTGCAGCTCTCAAAAGTTTAGAAGTGAAGCCCATTACAATGAAATGCATGGCTTGAGGGCCAGAGCTAAATCAGGCTCCCAGCACAGAGCAGGGGCTGTCCTACAGATATGTTTGTCACTGCAAGTAATGGCTGTGAAGCAAACAAAGGGGAGCACAGCTGATGTTTAACAGCCACAAAGCTACTCCTGCCTCCTATCTGGAAGCTTATATAGGGAACACGTGGTAGGTTTCTCCATGCTGGCAGGTCATAAACCTGAGTTTTCCCTACATACGCCCCTTTTCCATGCTCACTCTCTCTTGCTGTAAGTAGTGAAGACAGGTTGGGGATGGAGCTTTAGAATTTGAATCATTGGATTTCCATTCTTGTTTTCAGTGCATACACTGGTTTGCAACCAGAGCAGGAGCTTCTAAAAGCACAATCACTCTGTGCACGTGCAAAAGTGCACAGACGTGTACACACACAGGTATACACACCAAAAATAAAAAAAAAGCATAATTCTGCTGTGCATTTCTAGAGCTTCTGGTCTGAAGCTGAACATGAATTTTCCTGTGTATTTGTCTTCTTTACACTGTCTTCATTGTAATGATTTGATTTGCTTAGAGCAACAAACAACACATGGGGTAGGGAGGGAAATAAGCAATTGTCTTTATGTTTTGCCTATATATATACCATTAGCTCCACACAAAACATGACTCACCAGCAGCAGGTGTCCTGCTGTTATGTTCAGCAGATTAGTAATGATAGGGAGGGGGCTGCTCTCCCTATATGGCATCCCAGAGGGAACCTAAAAATAGCTTTGACTTACAGCAAAGTAAAAGTATTTGTGGGCTTTGAACGAAGTCTGCTTCTGAAGGTAAGAATCAGAGCTGATCTGTTTAATCTGCCATTCCTTCTTTTTCTTTATTTTCTTTTTTCTTTTTTTTTTTTTTTTAATTCCTGAGTGAAGCTTGCCTTGGGAGCTGATTGGCAAATGTTATCCGGCACAAGACTGGGAGTTTGGAGTTCTAGACAGTCATCTTCTGTGTATATGGAAACAGGGTGCGGATTGACTAGTTAGAAATTAGAGTAACAGCATTTGCAGTCGAAGCAGAGGCAACAGAGGAATGTGTTACTGTTAGAAATAGGTTTTTTTTCCTTCTCTTTTTCTGTCTCTCTCAGTTAGAGAATCTGAATGGCATATGAGCCATCCCAGCATGTGACTGCTCTGAGGAGCAGGCAAGCTATTGCTGGTAGTTACTCCCACTATGAAACAAGTCCAGTAAGCAAAGTTGTCTGCAGAGTTACTGTAGCAGCAGAATTTGAGAAGAGAGGAACTGTTTGTATTTCCAAGGTGTGTGCAAATCAGGGCACTACGTGCACTCCATGGGAGTGTGGTTGAGGAGATTTTTCAGCCTTGCTGCTCAGTGTCTGTGTGTCTCTATACTCAGGCATATTGATGGGTAGGCAGGTGCCCAAAAGGAAAATACTGCTTTTCAGAGGAAAACGATGGAGGATAATTATATGTATATTATATTTACACGTGCATTTCCACATCTGCATCTGTGCACAGAGATCCTGAGCTGCTGGGCTGCAGAAAAGCCCCCCAGGCTTTGCATTGAGCCACTGCCTCCGTGGCTTTGTGCAGCACAGAAATGGAGCTGTAAGGGCTGAGTTGCACTGCTGAAAAATGAGGTACAAGGGCTGCTCGTTACACCAGAATAACCTCACGGGCCATGATGGATTTCCCCTGACTTTTTCGAGTGGCATCACCAGTATTGATAACAAGCAACTTGGGTGTTGTGGAAAGGGGATAAAAATCCGACAGCCCCGCAGCAGGGAGTGTCTGAGGACAGCACTGTGTGGCACACATGGGTGTGAGCATACGTGGGCATCCTCTCCAAGAGCTGCCATCCCCTGACCCTGAGCCCTCAGGGGAAAAGGATTTTCTCTGTGTGTCTCCTCTGCCCTCATTTAGTGCTGGTTTTGGCAAATGTGTTCCAGAGGGGTGAGCACACCCAGGGGCCTGGCTGCAGTGTTGTGGGGTGGAGGTGGCACTTGGATCATTGTGGGGTTCCACTGCCTGAGCTCCTGCAGTAGGTGTTGGAGCCCATCAGAGTCATTGCCAGGATACCTGGGCTGTTCCTTGAGTCAGTGCTGATTCCTGGCTGAGCCAGTAGCTCCCTTGGCTGATGTGGGGAAGATGGCAGAAGCAATCTAATTTTAGCTCCTAATGTTGGGCCAGCTTCTCCTAAAATCAGCACCAATGGCAAAACCAACATTAATTTGAGTGGGAAAAGGACTGAACCCCAATGAATGTACACTGGCCTTTGTAATTATCTTTATTAGCTGATAGGGAAGGAAGACCTTATTCACTCAGTGCATTTCTATGGCTGCCTGGCTGTGCTCCAGTGATGCACCAGCCTGTGAGCAGACGGGCAGGCAGAGTGGGATGGCAGTGCTGTATTCCTGCACAGGGGGCTGTAATTCACTGTCATCCCCAAATGATTAAATCCTGCTTATTTCAAGCTGGCAGGTAATGGGGCAACACCCACAAATATGGTGGGTAGGATTTAGCTCCAGGTGCTTGTTGAAAAACTTTCCCTATTGAGTCCAAAGTTCAAAATCCTGATCCCTGTGAGGAGAGCACATAGGGTTTAGTCAGTGTTAAACATTGCATTTTTAGACTGGTAAGAAGAGTGAAAATTGAAGAAAGCACCTGAGAAGCACAACAGGACAGGTCAGCTCTCCTAAATGCTGGGGATGGACACAGACTAAAGAGAAATCCTACTTGGCAGCACAGAGAATCTGCTGGGGTTGGCAGTCTGAAACCTGTTCCACAATAACTGTTTTCCTGTCCAGTAAACCAATGTATTGATGAGGGTAAGCAGAAAGGATCAGTCTTGATGGAGCTCTGCAGGGTGTTTCACTACACTGCTTAGTTCAAATGGCCACAGTTGATATTCATGTGGTTTTCTCTGCTGAGCAAACTGGATATGACAGAAGACAATATAATTTAGGGCATTTTTTTCTCTTTCTGAAAATGAATTGCTACATGAGATTTCATAGCTCACACTTCCATACTTATGGGGCATCCCAAAATCTCATTTCCATCGTGCCATCTCCTGTTTAGCGCAGACTTAATTTTGCAACTTTTAAATAAATTCTCTTGACAAAATAATATTATGGCATATTGAAACAGAGCAGACATTTCAATAGGAGCATGCTGAAAGCATCCTTCCTGAAAGCACACACCAGTGATATCTCAGTGATAGCTCAATAAACCATTAAAGCAACATAGACCCAAGATGCCACAGAAATGCAGTGTTGCTCCTGACCCTTCCATGGGTTCTCCAATGCCCTTGGATCTCCCTGTTTGCTGTGAGAGGGTGCACAAAAAATTTGCATTTGAGAGGTCTTTCCAGCTTGTTTATTCCTCTTAATTCTTTACAAGGACATCAAGATGCACACTATCCCAGGCAAGCTCATAGGAAGGAGGCCACCACGGTGGATGCTGTCAGTAATCCTCCTGCAAAGGCTGTAGCAATTCCTTGGGCTGGTCTTTCGCTGGCCATCTGCTTAGCATTCCCTGGTGGTACTTGGGTTTGGATCTCCGGTTTGTTTGTCATTTCAGTCTCCCACTTTATTATTTCCAGAGCCAAGTGAACCGCTGCCAAAGCCAATGCAATGAGATTGCATTGTGAGCTTTGTGACATGGTATACTTTTCTTTTTATCTTGAAGCTTCAGCTCCTGGAATTAGTTGATTATGTTAGAATCCCAGCATTCATTTAAAAGAGGGGGAAAAAAAAAAAAAGAGTGGATCTCTGCTCCTCAAGGACCAAGGAAAAAGCTTGAAAAAAAGGATCTCTGCAGACTTAGCAATCACAGGCCGAATGAAAAGAGGCTTTTTTTTTTCCCCCATTGACATCAGACTGTTTTACAGACAATCATCCTATTTCTGAGTCTCTCACTCACTGTTTTTGAGTTCTGGGTGCTGGCAAACCTGAGTAGCAGCTGTTCCTTTCTAAAGGCAGGGAGAATAAGTAGAGTAATCTCTAACAGGAACAGTTATTTTATCTTTGCCTGTTCTGCATTTCCCTCTGCCCCTGCAGCCCACTCCTGCCAGTGATCAGCTCAGCACTGGGAGCCCTTTGCAGCAGCTCCAAGAACCACTCACAGCCCTGTAAGCCCCAGTGAGAAATGGAGGGACAAGAGTTTGTGTTAACCAGGGCTGTGATTCCCTTGAGGTCAGGAGCAGCAGCTGCTGCTGTCACTGACCCCATAACTTTAAATAATCTTAGTTGTGGCTGTACATGGCCCATCTGAAATGTGATTAGGGCTTGCCCATTTCTGAGGTACACACTGTCACTCTCTCCCCAGCTTGGGGATATATTTGGGATAAAACCACTAGAGCTGGGAAGGGCCCATCATTTATATTCCAGTTTGCCTAGTGCACTCTTCTACTTTTATTTTTCTGTGGGAAAAGAGAGGACACATAAGACTGATTTTAACAAAATATGTTTGTTGATCTGGATTTTTCATCACTGTGGGCTGAGACCTTAGGGAAACATATTTTTTTTTATTGCTTTTTTCCGGTAACTAAATGGAATTAGCATTCCCTGCCATTGCTGGCCAACTGGATCCACTTGCAAATCAGTGCAAGCAAAGGACAACAACAGTTCTGAAGTACTAAAAAGGGAAAGTACTAAAATTAAAAGAATAACAGAAAAGAAAATGAAGAACCATAGGTCAAATTTGTTGTTTGATAAACTAACTTGATAAAATTTACAGTGCTTGGTACTTGCCAGTTTTGCTGATGTGCTTTTGTTTTCATCTGTCAGATTTCTTCAATACTTTTTTTTTTTTTTTGATCTGGAGATAAGATGAACACAGAAATTTTGCATATAATGTACAACTGGTGGAAGGAGTGAATGTGTAGGGTTATATGGTGCATCCCCTGTCCTTTAGCTGGGAACAGATTTTATGGACCTTTGATGAACCAAACCTGGCACCTTATTGGAATTTTAAGGGAAGGGAGGGTCCCAGGCTCATAAAGGGAAGGGAAGAGCAGCAAGTGGGCATGTGATGGAAAGTTCTCCTTGAACACAAGTTTAACCTGTCCTAGCAACCAGTAGTCAGTAGCTACTGAGCTTATTGCAAACTCTTTCTACCTCAATACTGAGCTCCACAGTAAAACGTGGAAGGAAAGTGCTCATTGCCATCTGCTAGAACGTAAGCATTTGCATATAGTTGCAAAACAACCAACTTTCTAGAGTAGAAAAAAACGTTTCCACCGATTCAGTCTCCAACACATGGAACTCCAGGGGAAAAGGAGCTGTGCTGCTGCTGGAGCCTTTGTACTACACCGGGTGGCCAAGCCCCTGCTGCCACTTGGCTGCTGGGCACAGTCTGCTTTGCTAAAAGGCTTTGGTAGGGAGAGGGATGGAGAGAAACAAGGAGGAAGAGGAAAAAATCAATTAAAAAAAGGAGGAAGAGAGAAAGCAGCATCCAAAGTAGGGCAGTGAAGCATGTAGAGAACAAGTCTTATGAAGAGCTGGGGGTGTTTGGGCTGGAGAAAAGGAGGCTCACAAAAGATGTTACCGATTTCTACAACTACCTGAAAGGAGGCTGTAGCCAGGTGGGGCTTTGGCCTCACTTCCCAAGGAACAAGCAGTAAAGAGGGAACAGTCTCAAGTTGCAACAGGGCAGGTTTGATAGGATATTAGGAAAAAATTCTTCACGGAAGGGATCGTCAAGCACTTGACGAGATTGCCCAGGGAAGTGGTAGGGTCAGCATCCCTGGAGGTATTTAAGTGATGTGCAGATGTGGTACTTCGGGACATGGTTTAGTGGTGGGCTGTTTAGTGCTGGGGTAGTGGTTGGATTCGACGGTCTTGATCTTAAAGGTCTTTTCCAACCTGAACGACCCTGCGATTCTGTGAAATGCGGGGTGGTTGAAAAAGGAAAAGGCGGTGGGAAAATGGGAGGGAATGGCGAGAAGGGGAAAAATGAGGAAAGGGAAGAACAGTGGGGTGAAAAGGGAGAAAAAGGACAAAAGTAGGATGAAAGAAAAAAAAAGGAATAAAGGGGGAGGGAGGGAAAAGCGGAGGGGAAAAAAAAAAAAAAAACCATCTGAGGCGGCAGCGACGCTCCCGCCGTGCGGTGCCGCTCCCGGTGCCGCTCCCGGTGCCGGTGCCGGTGCCGCTCCCGCCGTGCGGTGCCGCTCCCGGTGTCGCTCCCGGTGCCGCTCCCGGTGCGGCGGGCGGAGGCGCGGGCGGGGAGGGCCGGGGCGGGCACAGCCGGGCGGGCACAGCCGGGCCGGCCCCGCCTCTCCGCGCCCCCCCCGCGGGCCGGGGCGCCGCGGCCGCGTGTCGGGGGCGGCGCGGCTGCTGCGCCGCGGCTCGAGCAGCGCCGCGCCCCCGCTGCCGGAGCAGCCGCTCCGCCGCCGGCCCCGCGCTCCGCCGGCATGATCTCCTGAGGGGCCGAGCCCGCCCGCGCCCCCGCCCCGGTGAGTGCCACCACGGGCGGGCCGGCCGGCGCTGCCCGGCCCCGCGCTCGGACTTGGCGGAGTTTCGGGCTCTACCCGGCGCTGCCCTTCGCGGGGGGAACGCGGCCCTTCGGGTGCTCCCCCGCGCCCCGGCGAGTCGCGGCCGTGGTGCCCCCCGCGCATCCCTCCTTCGCATCGCTTCTTCGCATCCCTCCCTCGCAGCGCGGTGGCTCCGTGTTGGCATTCCCGGAGGGAAAAGTGTCTCTTGGCAGCGGGGCGGACGCTGCCCGGCCCTCCGGAAGGCTCGGCCGAGCTTTGCGGGGGATGCTCAGTGTCCGAGGGGGGGCGAACGGACTCCTGGAAGTGGCTCTCGGGCTGGGGCTGCCGCTGCGGGGCCGGCCGCAGCTGCCGGGCTGAATGTTAACAGCGGGCGTGTGCGGGGGGGGCTGCGGAGAGGGGCTCCGGCACCTGCGAGCAGCAGGTGAAAGCGGGCACACATCGGGCTGAATCAGGGAAAGGCTGTGGGAGCCGCGGGGGATGCGGCGGGGACCGCGGGCCAACAGGTGCGTTGGCCGCAGCTGCTTTGGCACCGGGGGCGTTTCCTCCGCCCCGGGCGGGTCCCGTGGAGCCGCTGCCCGGGGTCGGTGCCGCGGGCGGGTCCCGGCAGCTGCGCCGGACCCGCGGGGCTGAGCGCGGCTGCGGAGCGGGGCGGTGGGAGCCCTGCGGGATGCGGACTCGGAGGTGCGAGGTGCTTCTTACAGGTGAGACTGAAGCTCCGGTGCTTCCTGCATGGATTGGCGTTTTGCCCCCGTTGGGAAAATGTATCCCGTAATGCAAACTTTCAAAGAAAAGTAAGGGATTTTCAGTGAGATGCTGCTTTCCCCGGTGTTGCAGAATTTCATAAGGTTGTTGGTTGTTGACGACGCACTTTGTTTTCTGGTGGTCCTCTTAGGGAGTAGCTAATGTAGAAGATGCCTTTTGGTCTGCAGTGTTAAGAGTGTTTGTTGAAGTGTCTTTGCTTTAGCATTTGTGAATTTCAGGTATGAAATGTAATAGGGAAAAAAAAGTCTGGTATAAATATATATCAGACTATGAAAGGGTATGAAGCCCATGGAGCTAAGTGCTTCCTCTTAAGTCAACTTTTAAAACAGCTTCTCCCTGGTCAGTAATTCACATTTTTCAAGGGGAGAAAGGATGGGTGAAATTGAATTGTTCAAATTAAGTCAAAATGTATTGCTTAATATTCAGAGGAGTTGATAAATGAACTATTAAATCAACACTTGCATAGCGTTTCAATGAAAAGAAAAATGAACAACTCTCCATTGTGTGCTGGGCAGAATAGGTCAGCCAGTGACGTTGCTACATCAGTGTGCTGAAATGAGTCCTCCTGCTAACAGATGTGTTTGCTTGGTGACATTCCATAGGCATGGGAACGAGCTCTTGTGCCCCGTGTGATGGGGATCAGCATCTGCTGTAAATGGCCATAATTGTCCCAGCCTCATCTCCAAGGAGAGAAACCTTAGTTAGGTTTCATTTGGCATAAATTAACATAATTTTATTGACTTCTTGTGTTGATGTATATCTGTTGAGAATCCACTCCTGTATTTCAAGCTATGTTTTTGTTTTGTTCCTCCCCCAAGGAAGGGCTATATTTTTGAATGCCAGTTTGAGGAAGAAATTATACTGATAAATGGAAAAATAAGGGTCATTATTTTGAAACAAGGCTGACAAGATTCCTTGTAGTAAAAGCTGTTTTCAGACCATCACCTCTCAGCAATACAGAATGTGAGCCTTGCTTCCAAAACCTTTTATTAGCATAGGTACAAGGGTTGCAATAATCTTCTTGCCACAGAAAAATTACCTTTGTCTTTGCCCCTTGAAGTCCTTGAAATTCTTGTGTTGGAATGCACTGAGGATGTTGACTATCCTTGCTGTGCCTTCTGGAAACTTCCAACACTTGGAAGAGTCATGGACTATATGCCCCTGATGTTTTTCAGTTGCACCTCTTTGCTTTTCAGGTAGCTTAGAATAGCTAATTTTGCTTAAAGCTTTTAAAACTGAAGAAGTGACAGCTCTTCTGGTTTGTGCATGTAAACTGAGTATTACAAAGGGGAAATTATGGAGTGAGTTTTTTGTGACTTTTTTTTTTTTTTTAATGCTCAGAGAAGCTGATTATCCAGGCTCCCGCTGAAGGTGGGATTGTAAATTGACTTAGGACTTGAGAAAGCTCCCTGCCTACAGGTCGTTTGGCCGAGAGAGAGAGCTGGTGTGCAGACCTTCAGACAGGCAGGGGCATTTATTCAGGTGTTTATAATTAAATAGGAGTGTGTTATGTAATGTGTAACGTTTATTTTGGGTGATGTGTTTAGACCCAATACTCCTGCACAGATCCTTTGGGTGATGGGTTAAGAGGAGCTGCTTGAACGGATGGGGGGCTTTTGTGATGAAGCAGATGGACAAGTAGGTGTGTTTTCCTCATGGGAGAGGAGGTTCTGGATCTGGAAATGCCTTTAGATAGTGCCTGATGGTGGTGTGCATTTTTCAGATGTTCCGCTGTTCTTAAAGGCCAGGGTAGCTGCAGGTATTTTTGTGCACCGGCAATGTCTTGTTTCGTGTGGTTTTCATTTGCTTTTATTTGTCCTCAGAAATAAAAGAAGTAAGAAAGTTTTTCTGAAAACCTATTGTGCCTTGTAAGGTTATCCTGCTGTTTGTGTTTTCTTGCTTACTATTTTTCTCTGAAATCATAATGTGTTTCTTTGGGTCTTTTGATAAAGACTTTAACTCGAGCTTACTGGAAAATGGTTACTCTATGCTGAGGGAGTGCTGGCATCTTACTGACTTATTTTGGGAATACTGGAGAAAAAGATACAAGATTCACTTTCATTGATTAAATCCTCCAGGGCAATCTTTTAACACTGCAGTTCTCTAGGTGAAAAATTAACTTTCTTCATTGTCTGCTGCTGCTTTTATTTCATTTGTGCGAGTCCCAGGCTCTGTTACCAGTTTACATGAAATCCCTTAGGTGTGCTTGGAGTAGAAAGTATCTCAGTGAAAAAGCTCACACACACTATCACTCTCTGAGTCCATTTGTCTCTGGCCACCACCAGATGCCTCGATGCCATTGGCCCCACAACAGTCACAGAGGATTTGCACCAGCCCATGGTTCCTTCACCTGTGAAATGCATCCTGAGTGATTGTAAAAAAAAAAATAATTAACAGCTACCTTGATGCTTTTCCAGAGGTTTGGGTGAGATAGCACTTTAGGTGCAGCTTAATGATAAACTTTGATTTATGAGGTAACTGAAAATGTTTGTATTGTTGGATGTGGAGTGAAAGCATAGGAGCTTTCTGCATTTCATCTGCAGCTTTTCCAGCACAACATACAGCTAACAGCTTGTCTCTCATTGATTTTAACAACAGATTTCTGCTGAATATGCCTGGAGTAGTTTGAAGACATCTTAACTTTTTGGGGGGCAGTAGGTTACTAAACACCGTAAAGAACTTTGTGATGTCTGCTTAGATAACCTTGAAAAATCTTAGGTTTTAGCTACTTTTTACATACTCCCCGTGCCTGGGTTTAAGATGGATCCTTTGGGAAGGCTGCTATTTTTTTAAATTTTGAGGCTAAATGTTTAAAAGAAGCAGAAGAAAGCTTTCCCCCACCCACTGATCAAGGGCTGGTATGACTCCTGCATCTGTGTGTTTTCCCTGTGAATTCTTTGCTTTCTTCCTCTCTACTTCCATCAGCTGCTCTCAGTAACAAGTCACGTCAGGTGAGCTGTATCTGACTTGTTTGGAAAGGGTTCAAAAGGATCCCGTTGACATTACCAGGCAATGGGTCACGCTTGAAATCTTGCCATTCTGGTGTTAAGCCTTTTCTTTCATTTTCTTCACCCGCACCTTGATTTCTGACATATTTTTAGCTGCTGTTCTGTTGAATTTGGATAGAGCTAGTGAAAAGGGATGTGGTATTGGGTTTTTTTTTCTTTTTTTTTTTTTTGTCTTTGAGAAGTAGGGGATTTTATTTTTCACTGAAGATGGAGCCCTAGGGTGATTATCTGCTCCTCTGCTTAGCATGGAAGGATCGTGGTTCTTCATGGAGATGAAAACTTTCTAAAATTTCAGCACTGCCATTCACTTTAACCCTAGAATCTGATATGGATATTGGAGCTCTGTTATTTTTATTTTTTGATTTAATGATGCTTTTAAGATTGTGGTCCTGCCCAGAAAGCTCCCTGAATCTAATGCACTGCAAAGTGGTAAGCTGGTAGTGTTGGGTTATGGTAATATACTTATTATTTCCCCTCTTGTTCCAAAGGGCACCGTAGGGTTTGTTGGGTTGTGTGCTGGAGAATTACCTTGAATGCAGAAGAGCAGTGCTGGGACCACATCCAGGGATGTGTTTCCCACTGCTGGGATGAGCCAAGATTTGCTGTGATGGCCCCAGCAGATGAAATGCTGCTGTAGTGGCTTCACCTGCGCCTTGCATGGAAGCCATGTGAGCAGCTAGTCTCATTTCTTCTTTGGCAGTGTGGCAGCAAGGGGAAACTATTTAATTAAAAAGCTTCCTGCTTTCTCCAGGGGTTTCCCTGGTCGGTCACCAGCTGAGGTTTTGGTTTCCCCATGGCAGCAGATGCTTTCACCAGGAGTTGAGCCGTGGTGTCGGCAGCCCCAGCCTGACTCAGTTCACAGCTCTGTGGGCAAGGAGGGAGCAGGAGGCTGAGCACATCTCTCGCCTGTTTCTTACTTTTTTCTGCTGTTAGCCTGAGAAATAAAGTTTGTTCCTGTGTAATCCTGACACGACTGAAGAACCTCTTGCTGCAGGCAGCTCTGTCTCTCTCTGTAGTGCTTGGATTGCTCAGCAGAGGGAGAAAAGACCATAATGCTGAAGGCAGCCAGAAACAGCCAGAGCCACATTTCTTTGACAGACAGCAGGGAGAAGAGTCCCAAAGCCTCCCTCCCTACTTGTTTTTTTTTTTCTTTTCCCTTCGTGTTTTGAGGCTCAGAGCTAAGCTGTGATTTTTCACCTCTCGATCAAAAGTAGCTGCCTCAATGTGTAGGTTAATGGACTCCTTCAGAAGGCAGAGTGGGTGACTGTGATAGAAAAGATGTCCAAATCCAAGAAGCAGCATACTTGAAAAATCTCATACATCCAAGCATTTCCTAAATATTCAGGAGCTTTCCTAAATATTTATGAAGAAATGTTGGCGTTGACCTTTAGTGACTGAAGCTTTACAACACATCCAGAGATAAACAAAACAAAACCAAACCCTTTGAATTAGTTGCAATTGAAGCAGCAAGTAAAGCCCATGACTCATCTCCAGGTCAGATTTTTAACTGTTGTAAATCACTGCAGCTCCATTACTTTCCTGGGCGCTGTGCCAGTGCTGCCACTGGCTGGAGGGCTGGCCTGCTATTTTTGGGGGGGGCAGATGAAGTTTGAGTAGAAGATTGTCACAAAGTTTTGTGGGGTTTTGGTTGGTTGGTTTTATTTGATTTTTTTTTTTTTTGAGGATGGGAAAGGTATCTGTTTAAGGAACAAAACCTGTGTTTCAGGCTAATAGACAGCATTTCTCAGTAGAGATTTGCTCCCCTGTAGCATACTTTGAGGAAATCCAGGAGAATTAGACATTTGTTTTTTGTCAGTGATGTCAGTTTAATGTGATAAGAAAACAGCTGCTAAAATGCTGCCGGATAAAAGCAGGATGCTAAGCACGAAAGGGAAAAAAACCAATGGGAAGTTCCTGCAGTTTGACAGAACAAGGCAGTGTTGTGGAGACCTGGCTCGTTCCCTGTCGAGGGTGATGTGGTCAGCTTTGGGGCTGTGCTCTTCAGAGCAGAGAGTATTAGTGCTCTTAGAGTGCTTCAATCAATGAGGTGCCATTTACTGAGGGGTTTAGGAGGTGGAGCAGATTAAGCTGTTGGCCCTGGTAGAGGCAGCTGAAGTAGAGCAGGCTCCAAACTTTCCCCTGCACCATCAAAGGGCACGACCCGACTCTGCACTGGGCACTTCCTAAATGCATGTGTTCTCTTAAAGCATAAGCAAAGAGTTCACAGAGGGTGATGATAAGGGTCTTAACTCTCTTCTAGACAGGGAAATGTGCCCAACAGGCAAATGTGGAATGGGCTATTAGAAAAGCAAAAGGAGCATTGTTGAGAGGTGCTGGTGACCCAGGGAGGACAAGTCGGTGAAGGCTTTCCCATCCTCTGCCCTGGAATTCAAACCAAGGCCAGCTGTGGGTTTATTTTCAACGTTCTTACCTGCCCTTCAAACCAGTTCTGAAGGGCCTGTGTTCCACCCCTGTCAGAGACCAGGCTCCAGCCTTGATTCCAGCCAAGCTGTGCCGGGCCCTACCTGCACGGGCTTCTCGTGCTCTGCTCAGGGCAGGCAGAGGGGTGACCCGATGGAGCTGATGCTCTTTAACAGCCCAAGAAACACCTCTCTCCTGAGGAGAGTTTGTCTCTGCTGGATAATGAGCTCTGTTTCACTCAGGACTGAGTTGCTGCTGTAGGGATCAGAGTGAAGCACAAATGAGGATGCAGCACTGGGCACTTCCTACAGCCTCTCTTCTACATAGCAAAGAGCTAATTAACTGAGAGCCTCTCTGAGCTGTTGGGCTGCTGCAGGCCTGGCTTCCTTTACAAGAATCTTGTGCAGTTTGTCTTGCTCCAGTAACTTTTTGAAGTCTTTCAAAACGGTGCATTGCAGCAACGCCCCAGCTTTTGCTCTTTTAGGCTTTTGCAAGTGTGACATCTGATAGTGGAGCCAGGCAGCCAAGAGTTGTTCATGTACAAAATGGATAGCACAGCCATGGCTTGGGGTATGAGAGCCTTTCCATGACTTACAGAATAACCTGCCAATGTCTCTGTTCATATTTGAAGTACAAAATCGTTTATGCAGAAAGCATAAACTTTTTTTTTGAGTGTCAGCATGGGCAGCCTCTCTCCTCTTGCAACTTATTTTATGGCTATAAATGGGATGTAAGTGGATTTTCTGCCTTGTACTATCTGTCTGAAGGAAGATAAAATTCACTGTTGTTACTGTCATGCTCAGGTAAAACAGTAACCCTGAATTTTAGCAGTTTTACCATACCAAGTTCACAGGTACTGTAACTTTAAAAATTTATTTTTTAGTATACATGACTTCTGGACGAAGTGAAGCCAAAATAATGTTTAAAGCAGGAATTTACCTTACTTAACCTACTACTTTTTTTTTCAGTGAGATCACAGAAGAATCATAGCCCTTACAGGGTACAGCTCAGTTTCCTGTTTGCACGTTGCTCCTGAGGAGCTGAATTATTTTGCAGTTTTTTCATAGAGCTTGCACTAGTGGTTTGCAGGAAATCACAAGCTCTATTTCTGTTTTGGTATGGGCACTGGGAAATCCACTTTTATCTATTCCTGGTTACCAGGGTGCTGCAAAAGGCTTGCCTTGCAGGTACTGAAACATGATTAATTTTGGGGGGGTAATGATGAAACTGCAGTGCTTTGATAGGTTGATTATTTTATGCTCTGCCAGAAATGGATACTTAAAAGGAGATACTAGATCTGAATGAGATATTCAAGAGCCAGTTACTGATTTGAGTTAGCTAATAGGGAATAGGCCAATCCTACTGCCACTGGTGTCAGTGAAAACACTGAGAGTCAAGTCAGGCATGCAGTAATTAATTACCTACAGATGATGGTTTTTGAAGGTGTGAATAAAAGATTTTAAGTGTTGGTTGAATTGTTTGAAAAATAAATCTGTTAGATATTTTTCTTTTTTCTCCCTCTGTTTTCTTTGTTCCCCTTCTTTCTGTCTGACTTCAGCAGTGGATCTGTTTGCCTGCTGAACAACAGGTACTTCTACATTCCTCTGCCCAGGTCAGTGGATCTGACAGATGTGGCCCTTATGCAGGCTGATGTTATACACCACTGCATGTTTAATTTCACTATTTGAAAGTAATCTTGAAGGTGGGTATTTTGTTGGTTTAGGGAAAAAGCACCTACACACTGACCCCTGAGCGTTACAGTAATGAAGTTTTCTGGAAGTGGGTATTTCCTGAAAGAGCTTTGTGAAGTCAGAGGTGAATGATTTTAAGTATCATGTTTAACAGTTGTCTTATTACTGACATGGAGGATATTACAGTTATTATAGTTGAGTCAGAAATTGAAAAATGGTGCACTTAAACTTCTCCATTGTTCTTATTTTCAACAGCACTGTTATGAGCTGCCTTCACTGAAAGGTTGAAGGGGGGTGTAGTGCCTGTGAGGCTGAACTGGTATTTGTGGGAATAGTTGAATCTTTTGAAAAATAATACAAAGCATGGAAGCTTGGTAAACAGCAGAAGTGTTTCTTACTTGATTTTGTGAATTTATTGTTTCTATGTAGGAGTTTTTGCAACATCAGAATGTTCAGCAAGCCAGGGTTTTTGTCATTCTGTTGTATTTTTGGTTCATAGAGAAGAATAGGCATTAAGAGCTATGGGAAGATTCAATAATTGGTCAAAAATGGTTTCTGCAAATTTTACATCCTGGGCAGTTGGTGGTTACTCATGAACATGCTGAGAAAAGCTGTGGTGGGTGTGGAAATTATGCTTTCAGAGGTTGGCTGGAGAGATGAATGTGTTGCTGATGTAACAGAGCAGCTGCCTCACGTGGCTGGCTCCATCCTTACCTATTGTTTTTCCAGGAGAAGGAGAGTGGATTTTCAGGTGGGAAAAGGCTGTTTTATCATTAAGGACACAAAACCCCTTGGTCTTCATGTGCTTCTTGTGCTAAGCTAGAGTGTTCTTACAGGGATCAAAATACTTCTTTTTTGGCCCTTCTGTTTTCCTTCACTTACGGGAAGCTTCTGATCTGCTTAAATTTGCCTTTTCGCCCAGTTTGGACCTGAATCTTTGACCTAAACCAGCATAAATTGTCTAATGGACCCAGGGTGCTCCAACCCAACCTGAGCATATTATCTGGTATTTTAGCTGTTCGGTGCTGTGCTTAGTACTCCCTGTGTATACTCTTTATATACAAAAGTTGCTTTTTCCCCCAGCTTGTGGAGGAAAAAACCAGAATGTGCAGCTTTTCAGATGGAAATAGAAAATGCAGTGTTCAGCTAGCTTGAACTGGTCCTTTTTGGGATAGGAGATGGCTCTGGAGGGTGTTTTTTCTCTTCTAACTTATGAAGCAATTTGCGTCTAATCTACTCCATAATTTCAAGCCTTGTATGATATTTCCCATTTGTTACCCTGATAAGACCAAAGGTAAAATTTTATAGCACATTGTGAACTGAATGGTCAACGTCTTATTAAATAGCTTTGCTTCCAGGGCAGATGGAAATGAGAGAAATCTCTTGCAGATTGCAGCCCAATTAATACAATTTATCTAAACATGCTCTGGCTTATCCTGCTAACACTTCACAGGGAAGTAGAAATTGTCCTTTCTGTGTGTTCTACCTCACAAGAAAATAAGAACAAGGTGGTCAGACAAAAGGCTCATGTAGGCCAGCATCCTGTGTGTGGTATGGATCAGACCTGGATGGACTGGCTCTTCTTCAAGCTGTGGAGTTCCAAGTTACTCCTACTTCTGAGGCACTCTTAGCAAAGTAAAGCTTTTCACTGCTCAGAAATAATTTTGGTCTTCTGATCCATCACAGCTGCATGTCTTCATAGATTTCTTTTAAAGATGACATAAGCAGAAATAGACACATTTTTAAAATGCAGATAAATCATGAGTTTCTGACATAGTATTTTGTATTTCAGCCTTGATACCTTTCCCTAGAAGTTCCAAAATTATTTGCTTATTATTTTTGGGTTGCTGCTGAGCTGATGTTTCCAGAAAGCTGTCTGTAGTGACTACATCTCTTTTCTGCATTAGAACAGCTAATTCAGAGTCCGTCAGTCTGTGTGGACAGTATTACTCCTTTATTTCAGCGCAATATTTTGCTTTATTAACATTTAATTGATGCTGTCATTTTGCTGTCCAGTCACAGTGTCTTGAGACTCTTCTGCAGCTTTCATGTCAGCTGTAATTTTGCCTACTCTTAATTTTTCTGTTTTCTCAGTGTAGTTTGGCATTTCATTACCTCCCTGCCCCCTTCTCAGATCAGTAACTGGTATTTGGACCATTACAGGTCTTAGCAGATGCTGAGGTTATGTGTTAACAGCCTCTCATAGTTGTAACAAATGATTTATTATCTGCTTTATTTCCTTTTTTTTTTTTTTTTATTTTTTTTTTAGTTGATGATCCATAAGATGCCCTTGTTTTCTATCCCATCATAGCTTACCTTTTTTAAGGCTCTTCTTGAGACTCCTTGAGACTCTTTGCTGAAGAGTTTGGGAAAAGCCCTGTGTACGGCATCCGCCACTTGCATGTCCCTGCAGAACATGTCCCCTTATTCCATGTGCTTGTTAACTCCTTCAGGGAATTCTGACGGATTTGTTGTACATGACTGCTCTCTGCAAAATATCTGACTCTTTCCAGGTATATAATGCACACACTCATTCAGTTCTTTATTATATTTTCTAGCAATTCTTCTGGTATTGAAGTTAAACTCAATGGTCTGTATCTTTGAACGTTTGGCTTTTTAATGAAAAGTTCAGCTGTGGGAAGACAATGAAAGAAGTGGAGTATGTTTTGCGTGGTATTCTGTGGGTATTGTGTTCTTTGGGGGGTTCTGTCCCACTCTGAACTGTAACATTACAGCTTTGTTCAGAGCTGTGGGGTCAGGATGAGAAATCATGGAAGCAATGCTTGGGCATCACTGACACATCACCACGGCGTTATCACGTTCACTGCATGACGCTGCCAAATTTTACCATGAAAATATTCAAAGGGGCACCCTGGGGTTTACAAGATCGACTTTATCAATGGTAATAAGCTTTAATCTATTTATTGCAAGGAATAAATCGAACACCAGAACTAATGTCTGAAATCAAATGTTGCATTACAGTTCTAAGCCTTTCTTGTATATACAATTATCAAGACATAGGGCTGTCTGTGTGCCCAGAAAAGGAACTTTAATTTCAAATTTTAAAGGTTCCAGAAATAAATTTACAAGTTGAGAAGATACTTTTGTTTTACTCTCTGTGTCTGTGTTCATTGCTCTACAACACCCTAACAGAATGCCATTATTGCAGGCTTCTGACGCCAGCATTTGTCACTAGCCTTGTATTGAAACTCTGTTTTATAGAAAACTTAATATTAGAAGCTTATCTATATTCTCAGCAGTAGAATCTGAAATATATATATGAAGTCTTGTAATGAAAAGCAGTGGGAGAAAGCTACAGCCCTTGTAAATACCCACTGTGGGAAGGGCTGGCTGGCATTCCTGAATCCTTTTTGTTGGTCTCTCCTGAAGCACCAGGTCATGGTGGGTACCTGTGATCTTATGTGCCGGGGCTCAGATAGCTGTCAGTCCTCCCCAGTGTGGCAGCAGAAAGCATTTACTCACTAAAAGGTTATCTTGTTCACCAAAGGTTAGGGAAAGTCTTGTCCAGGGGTTACAGGACTGTCAGGTGTAGATCAGCATGGTCTCCAAATTTTGTCTCATCAAGAATTTTCTCTCTGGTCCCCTGTGGTGACCTTGCACTTAAAGGGGTCATTTGTTGTAGAAGAATGTGCTATCCTCTTAATGAGGAAACCTGGGCTACCTGTTTTGTGAGTGAGCAGATTTTGAGCTCACTCAAAATTCATGTAATAACCTCAAAATCTTGTGATAAAACTGAAACAGCCAGTCAGTGCAGGACCTGAGTATAAAATTAAATGAGAATTCCACTTATTTTGTTGTTCTCCCTTCCATTCTATCTGGGATTTGCTATGCTTCACTTGCAGTTAAAAGTGAAAAAGCTTTTGCCATTCATGGCTGTGCTCTGAGTCTGGAGCCATCTTAGGGTGGTGGCACCTGAAAGAAATAAAATTTCTACTGTTCCAGCCACTTGGTCCCGAGAAGGCAGAGCCCTGAGGAGCTCGACGTGTTCTTTGACGTTGCTCTTGGTGGCAGGAGTAGTTTACAAGTTGTGCTAGTTCAAAAACAAACCAGTGGGAGGCACCAAGTCAGAATAACAATTTAATGGAAATTAAAGAAAAGGAAAAGAAAGTAAAAGAAAACACTGACAGAGTCAAGATACAACCTGAGTCCCTGTTAGGCAGGGTGGTGGTAGCAGTCTGGTAGAATGGTGGCTGCAGTCCCCTGAAGCAGTGATCCTGTGGTAGAAGGGGTCTGCTCTTCCTCAGAAGGTCCAGTGGTGCCTGTGTAGCTCCTGTCCTCTGGAAATCCAGTGGAAAGGGTGTCTCTGGTGTTCAGAGTCCCAGATTATATCCAGGATGGGATGCTTGGTTCCTCCCTCTGGGTGGAGCATCTCACAATGGGGTAATGAGTCGTGAGGCCAAGTGTTGATGAGGCTCATTAACAGAAGATAGTCCGGAGGGAGTTATCTGGGAGTCATGGGGCAGAACAATGATGGGCCATTAACAGCAAGATAGTCTGGGGGGAGGAGGCAAGGAAACACTGCCCCACCTGATTTCCACAGCTCATGAGGATGGTAATAGAATACACTGCAACCCAGGACACAAGTGCAAACTGTCTGTGTTGCTGCCCTTGTGCTGTGTCCCCAAAACTGAGAGGGTTGGCTCTGGTCACTCCTTGCTGTGCTGGGTCACTGTTTGTGCACCTCAGGCAGCCCACTGGCATTGCTCCTTGGGTCTTGCAGCACCTGAACTTCAAGTCTGGGTTTACTCCAAATAGGTGGCTGTTCCATGGGGCGTATTTCCAATTGCATATGCCTTAATCTGGTGACAATGAAAGATTATTTCATTTTTCCTCCACACACTCCTCTCACTAAGTTGCTTGAGCAAAATCATGTTTGCGCTCCTATTTTCTCTCAGCACCTTAGAGGGAGTCATAGGTTTGTTTTAAGAGGACTCCCAAAGACAGCCAGATGGAAAGAAAGTTAACAGAGGAAATTTTGGATCACAAGAAGTTCAGTTGAGCTCAAGATAGACATAAACTTGCAATTGTCAGTGCACTATTTGTACCTCCAGCCAGCCAGTGTTGGCCTGCTCCATTTAATTTCAGAGCTAATTGCTTGTCCTTATGCTGTATTTTATGATCGCCCATACCAGTGACCACTGGTTTAATTGTCCCTTTGTAAGAGAGTGGAAATACTATGGGCAGGTGGAAATAAGGCCTGAAGTGTGACTCATTCCTCAGTGAGGTGAGTAAGCACGTTTCAGAGAAACAAGAGAAGGCAGCTCACCTGCTTCTGAGAAGGTCTAGAGCTATGTGGGAGCTGAGAGGAAATTGCTGCTGCTCCATTCGTGGAGACTGAAAGAGCCCACTTTGTGTTAGCAGGGTTACTTGTGCAGACAGTTGATGGTGCTTGAGCCTTGCTGGTGCTGCAGTGACTTGGAAGGGTGACAGGTCCCAGAAGCATCAGCATCTCTGTGTGAAGAAACCCTCCAGCTTTCCTTCATCAGACTTGTGATCTCTTATAGAAAAATTTAAATGTTTCACTGGGGAGAAACCACTGAACTAATTTTCATCACTGCAGTGCCTTGATTTCCCACTTTGACTTGTGCAGGGCTGATGGCCGTGTGTGAGCACTTGCTTGTTCCAGGCTGCCCTGCCCAGCTGTTGGCAGGGCTGAGCAGTGCCCTGGCAGCTGCCTTGGCATGAGGTGTGGGGGATGTGAGCTGCTTTTTAAAGGTGCTGCATGAATATTCACTGTGTGCCAGGTGCTGGAAGGTGCCTTCGATCACATCTGATCTTGCTGGGTTTCACTGCTCTTGTGTAAATAAAAAATCGTTGCCTCAGGCTTTTTACACAGCAGGGCTGATATTGGCAGTGGTACCTTGTTAAAATGAAGGAGGGTCTGTCTCATTACAGATAATGTGAGCCCAACCTGCATCTTCTGCCTTTGTGGCAATATACTGCACCAGATAAAAGCCCTGTGAGAGTTATGTGCAAGTTCAGAACTTTAATACTGTTTCTCAGGAACTGAGAGTGTTTGTTACTTGGAGAGAAGTGAGAATTTTATATTTGCTTTCTTTTTAATTGTACAGTAATGTAAGAGTTGTTTCAAAGGATAGATATGCCAAGGACAGAAACAAGGAATTATGAAATCTGACTGATGACTGTTTCTTACAATGTGATTTGCATCGATGTTCTCTGGTTTTGTTTCCACACATCCTGTCAGCATGAAGTTTGCTTTGTTCATGTTGATGGCAAATATGTGTCTTTGTCTGTATTATTTTTAGAGGCTGAAAGATCAAGTATATGAATACAGTGTGCTGCAGATATATCATTTATGCTTGTGGATGGTTCAGGCTATCATGTACTTTTGTAACAGCATTGCCCTCTTCAAAAGTGAGACAAAACTCTTGAGACTGTTGTCACTACAGTTAAGCAAGAATTAAAAGCAGTATTAGGTGTCTAAATCCCTGTAGCATTTACTGAAAGCAGCATGGCCAATAGCTGTAGACACATCCAAGTTCAGGTACCTAATTTGGGAGCCTCAAGGCCACATACAGGAGCTGCTATGGGGTGATTCAAAGCTCTGAATTTAGAGCCTGATTCTCTCCTCTTGACTATGTGAAAAATTGAGTTTCTTGACTTAATGTTTAAATTAGCTGCCTAGATTGAATTGATTCTCTGCCTCTCCTCTCTGCTTGCCTTTTGCTGTTTCCTGATTCCTTTCTCTTGTTTTTAATTTTTCCTCTTTGAAAATTATCTAGTTAGTGATAATGGATGTAGATAGTGGATTGAAGTGATGGAAGATATACCTGAGGAAACTGAGAATGGAAGCACTTTCCTCTTTATTGAAATATTGCATCTTGTTTCCATTTTGAGCCTTGGTAGGTCTGGCTTTGATTTTCAGACACTGGAACTCTGCTAGGTGAGGGAGCCCTGTAGCAGGGGATGTACTTTCCATGTGCAGGAGCTAACTAGCTGTAATTATCTTCTTTCTTCACCTTTTTACTCATAAATTAAATATCCTTAATTACTCTTTTTTTTCCCAGGCATTTCATTCTGGTTAATAACCAAGGATGGTAATACTATTAAGCTGTTGCAGCCTCAGTGTATTTTTATAAGCATTGTGCCAGTGCTCTGCACTAGTGGTGTACCTAGAAAATATGGGAAAGGTGGGGTGAATTTTGGTGTGCAGACACTACAGAACTCCCTGTAGTGTTAGGATTTGAGAGGGGGTGGGGATTGGTGGACATCCAGTTTGATGGTGCGTTGAAGAGAAGTCCCCAGAGCTGTGGGGTCAGTGATTGCAAGAAGCCCCAAAGGGGCAAACAGAGCACTTGCCACAGGAAAGGCAGCTGGAGGGAGGAAGGGAGGAAGTTTCCTTCACACAGTAGTTTCCTCTTAATTTTTGTCTTTTTTGTCTTGCTGGTGTCATTGAGACACTTCCTGGAGAGAGGAAAGAAATGGAGAAAGATATACGTTGATTTTTTTTTTTTTTTTCAGGCTTTTTTGGTCATTCCGCAAAAGCCAGAATTGTTTTTGCTGTGTATAACTGAGATTTAGTAATGCTGTTGTTTTTGGCTTGCCAGCTGGAGAGACCCAGGAGGGGGCAGCTCCTCTGCCCCAGCCTACCTCTGCAGCCTGGGCTCTTTTCCCAAGGCAGGAATACTTTTCTGGTTATCCCATTCTCAGTAACAGCTCAGCTCGTCTTCTTTTTGCAAAGACAAGAGTTCCTTTTCTGTCACACTCATTTATTTTGAGTAGAGACAGTGAAATCCCAATCTTCTTTTGTGTTTCCATCGGACTGGATGACAGAGCCATCATGTTTGGGGAAAAGAGGTGCTCAGATAAAGCAGCTCTGGGTTCCTGTGCCTGAATTCCCCCCTGCACAGTGCTCTGTCCTCTGCGGTGGAGACACAAGTGTGTAAGGAGGCAAAGTAAAGATTCCTGAGCAGGCTGCAAACTGAGCAAGCCATTTCTTAATTTCCTGCCTTTCTGTTTCCTCCGCAAATGGTAAAAAGGCATGGAACAAGCCATGTGGAAACTGATTTGCATTTCCATTAAAACCAGATAAAAACAGAAGTGAAAGTTAGCATGCAGCTTTTTAGCAAAGCTGAGAGAATAACAGCATTGCCATTAGGATCACAGAAAATAGAGGTCAGCACACCAAAAATATTGGGATGTCAAATCAGTGAAAGTTACGCAGAAGATGACCAGTCCATCCTCTGGTTCACTTTCTGTTTGCATCCTGGCTCGTGCAATTTTCAGGAGTTTTTTTTAGCTATTTGCGTGGGTTTTAATTTTTTTTGTTGTTGTTGTTGCTTTTTAAACTCATCTAGGTCAGAAACACAGTGCATTCCCTTCAATAAGTTTTTGCTAAGCATGCTTGGTGTTTAGTGAATAATAATGATCAATAACAGAAAATGAAATCCAAGAGTTGTCTGTTTCTTGTCTAATTAACCGGGAGAATTATCTCCCTGTGTTACAGCCCTCTCAAGCAGGATGAGTGAGGTGCCCAGGTAGCTTTAGTAATAACATGCTACAAGCAGCTTAGAACATGTTTTGATGGCTCTTTAGTATTTTGGATCAGTAATACTTTTTTGGCAGCATCGAATGTGGGGAATGCATAATCTTTCGGAGGAGCCAATTAAAATAATGACTTGGATGGCAAGTTCCTCTCCTTTTTCCTCCTGTGTATGGCTGTACCCTTCCCATCAAAGAAGTTGTATCTTAATTGGCAATCCCCCTGCATCTGCTCACTCTGTCACCCCCTACAGAGAGGCTCAGTGCTTAATTAAAAGGAGTTTGTGTTTGTTTATCTCTGGAATTGCACTTGTGCTTTTGTAGAGATTTCAAAGGCAGATGCGTTTATAGAGACCCTGCTAAGTAATTAATCCTGTAATATTATTAGGTTGGGCTGAGTTCACAGGAGATGAGAAGAAGCTCCAAAGTTGCCAAACTTAGTATGGGTGTTGGAGAGGGGCCTTCCAGAGGAGCCAGCCCTCCAGTGAGGGTGACATAACCCCCATGAAATGTGGTGGTTTTGCTGCACCATTCCTCCAGTGTGCTTCTCCTTCTGAAGGAGTGGCTGTTTCTGGAAGTGGCAGGGTAAATCTGTCCTCAGAGAAACTTTAATTTGTGGCTACTCAAATGAGATTTACATAGGGGAATGTTTTCTAATCATGAAAAATAACTGAAATCAGCAACTCATTTCTTCTAAGCCTATAGTTTTATAACAGTGTCAGGCCCTTTGGAGTTACGTCTCGTCTTTAAGTCTCTAAATTACTTGCAGAGGACTGCATACTTTTGACATCACGGTTTTTGTTAAAATCACCGCTGAAGTGCAGTGGGATCCCCTGAGACAAATGTGAAGTTCTTCACTTGGCTTCAGGAACCAGTGGTCTGGAAAATACTGCTTTTCATTTTAAGAGAAAATGAGTTGAATGAGGTTTTTGGGAGCAGCATTTTCCCAATGCCATGGCTTTTTGCTACCTCATATCCTTCCTCTTGTTCTGCCCAAAGGAAGGCACATTGCCAGGGATCCACTGGCTGGACTTTGGGAACTGCTTAGAGAGCACAGTCATCCTGCCAGGCTCTTGCTAGGATTGGACTGACCTTGAGCTGGGAAAGCTGCTCTGTTGCCCACATCTTGCCCATCTCTTCTCAGGCCAGGTTCTGCTGAGGGGTTCAGCTTCTGCCATGCCAGACATTCTATGGCTTCAGCCCTCTGTGAAGCTGAGGGGTGTTAGTATTTCACACCACTTGGATTTAGAAGATGCTTAAAATAAGAAGATAAAATGTCTAATCATTCTGAATTGCGTTTCTTCCCCCTCTTTTTCTTTCCCCTGCCGGATGCTTGTTTGCCAAGGCTGAAATAAAGGCAGTGATGGCACAGTTGTGACTGGTAGCAGTGGCACATACATATTTCATAAACTCATAAGGGACAGTGTTGGAGTTTATCTTGCATGAAACAATGCTGACATCTCATGATTGGAACCATGCTACATAGATGGGCAAGGAGTAGTCATGCATAGCTGTGACTGCGCTGGCACGGTTTGAAATGTGGGCAAAGTTAGAAATGTCATTTGAATAGAAAGCTGCTAGTATTTGGGACTGACTCAGTGATGTCCTTTCACAATGACTTGCAGGGCACTTGGCACAAAGCTGTGGTTTAGTCCCTTCTAGACTTTGGCAGTAATGGACCACGAGCACAGCACGCTCAAGGGGACAACAACAAAAAGAAATAGTGAAATTGAATTTATGCTGGTGGTATGGGCCAGAAATAAAGCTGCTGCATAGATTAGTGAGAGTTGTAGTACTCTACCTCCACTGGTTCATTAAATACAATGAATCTAAGCAAAAAAGGTCACTCTCCTGCTTTCCCTTAAGTTCAGAGTGATCTTGCTAAAATGGTCCTATATTGAGCTCTCTGGTGTGTGGTAGGAGCAGGGATTGGAGCATAAAGTAGAAAGTATTTAGATATGATGTACTGTAAGCTGCATTTCTGCTCCCCTGAGCCAGAGAATTTAACTGCATGCCTAATGTAGTTAGTGCAGAGGCAAATCAGTCCCTTGCTGTGCTCACTTGGGTGGGGGAGGAGGAAGTCAGAAATCAAAACATGAATTGCCTGAAATTTTGGTGGTATTTTCAGTTTCATTTTTTGTTTGATTCCTAGGAATTGGGGGGGGAGAGGGTGTAAAGAGAAGCTCTTCTGGAGTGAAAGTGCTATAAAAGGAATAGGAAACCATTGAACAAATGGATTTTCTGTTTGCTTTATGCACTCTGCTTTTCAGTTCCATTAGGACACATTGGACTCATGAAGGTGACCAGCGAAATTGTCTTGACAAAGATTTCTGCAAGGAGATGAAAACAGATAAGTTAGCAAAGAGTGACTGGAAAGACCCTACCAATTACCAGTTCTTCAACCTCCTTACTTAATTTTCTTGTGAGCTAATATGATAGGAGGAGGAGGAACACACCTTCATCGGAATGCTGCACAGGAGAACAGGGTTGCTATTAAAAGCCCAATAATGACTTGTATCGGTTTATGCAGATTTGCTCTGCTGGGTTACTCTGTGCCTGGCACTTGGCAAAGCACAGATAACATTTAAATCAGGCAGTAAGTGTAATTAAGTACTACCCTTCAGCGCATCTCTCCTTTTAAGACATTTTTATACACCGTGATTTAGAATATGACAATTGGGTGAGATTAAAGCAGCAAATTGTGCCTATAAAACAAGCCCTGAGAATAGCAAGGGACTGTAAAATTTTATAAAGGGGAATGCAGCACATGTCTCCAATCCGATAAAACTTTTGTGAGCTGGGAGATTAACTGTGAAATACAAATAAGATGATACAGTATGCATAGCATTCAGATTGTAAATTACTTGTTATTGTAACAACTTATTCCTTCTACCCAGAAGATTTCTTACATAACTTTTCCAGAAAATCTCACCATGTGACTGATTCATTAACTATTACAAGGTGTGGAGAGAAGGCAGGAAGTCAGGCAGCAGCACTGTCCCTGTAGGGAAAGCAGTGGTGTAAATGTAGTGCAAAAGCTCATCTGTGCTGAAACACGTGCAGTGAAGCTTGTGATTGGTTTCTTCCTCAGCTTCAGTGGAGTTGTATTTGCAAAAAAAACCTCACCAAAACCTTACCTTATTTCAAATCCTTAATAAGACCCACTGAAAGGTTTTCCTGGGGAGCAAAAATGTTGTTTTATGTGAGAAGTCTAAAAAGTTGTTTTCTGTGGGGCTTAACTGTGGCTGGCTGATTGGGTTCTGCTGCACTTTGAGTGCATCTGAGCATCTTCATCAGCTTCAGTTGGGCACTCCCGAAAGAAAAGGCTGTGAGCCTTTTAGAAACTTCTTACTTAATTTGTAGCTCTCAAACCTTGGGGACCACAAGTCACCTCAACACATCACACCGAGGTTGTCACTGATAGCAGGTGAAAGGCAGTGACTCCTGTGGTATCACTGGTCCCAGAGGCTTCTGCTATTCATCAACTGTTGTGTTATGGCATTGCCCTTCACAGTCTTATTGATCTCACATATTCTCCTTTTCTTTTCTATTCACACTAATCCTCCCTCATTCAGTCTGGCAATGCTGTTTTTAGATTTTTAAAATCGATTTCTTAATTGCCCTTAATTGATAACTTCATTGTCCTTTATTAAGAACCACAGAGCCTGAAGATATTCAGCTTAAATGTCTGGTGAAGGCATGCAGAACTCAAAAGCCTGCTCATTTCTTCCCAGCTGTATTAGCTGTAGAGAGAAATTGTGTTGCATTGAGCCCATTGCATGTCAGTCACGTTAAAAGGAAGATTGTGTGGAACAGGGAGGAGGATGATGGCTGGGTTTCTTACTGTCTGATATTCTCTGACCACCTTTGCTCTGCATAAAAGAACCCAAACAACTTCATGACACTTAGTTTTAATGATGTATTATATAAGGAAATAGTAAAACTGGAAGGAGAGGTTTGAATTATTCTGGAGGAGAGTATTACATTTCAGTAATAGGACAGTTGGGTTTTAAAGGCTGAGCATCACTGCATTACGAACAAGATATAAGGCCAAGCCATGGACAAATAGCAGAGTGACGAAGAAAATGGAGAAGAAATAAGTGGGAGCCTCTGGTAAAAATGCAGCTGCAGGGGCAGCCAAGAATTTGGGGGGCACATGTCATGCTCAGCCCTTGTTTTGATAGGGGGGATGTTTATATATGTGTGTTGCTTTTATGCGTGACTTCCTTTTGACTTTTGGATTTATGATTCAGTGCCATATTTATGTTTGAGATTGTTTTGATATTGTTAGGGAGATGTCAATACTTCTGAATCAACATTAAAAACATTCTGGTTTATAGAAATGTTGACCTTTTCTTCTTGCTTGGTTTGAAAAGTCAGTTCAAAATGGCAAGGTTTTGTACAGAATGGAAATTCCCTTTTCTGTGTGAGGCAGATACAGCCAAAACAGGTGCTCTTGTCCCACCACTGGTCTCATCTTTCATCATATCTTGTTTTCCTGGGGAAGATGGGAATTTGCTTCTCCAAATCCTGTTGCTGCTGGATATCCAGGAGGGTCCTGGGTGGGTTCACTGCTGCAGCTGCTGCTGCAGTTCCCTCAAATCGCACCATCAGTGTCTTGCTGAATCAAACCAGAACAGTTAAAACATTTCAAAACATCTGTAGGAAGTCATTAGCATAGAAAAGACTTTTGCAAATGGAAGTCCCAAATGTTCTAGGCAGTGTTCTGACAAGCTGTCAGTGAGCAGCGCGTCTCTCCTGATCCCGGTGGGAAGGCAGCTGCCTCTCGCACCCCTGCACCACGGCTGGGTCTCAGTTCACACTGGATCTGATCCATCTTGGCCCCCTAATCTGCCCAGCAGCCGAGTTCATAGCTCATTGAATTGATGCTCAGGTAAGTTTTTCCCCACGTGGTGACATTGGTACCAATTTTTGCCCATCCCAGTGTCCACACTTCTTTGCTTTCTTTGTTTGAGCGGTATGAACGCACAGCCTTTCATTAGACGTGTTCTCATGGAAGCTTTTGGTGATAGCAAACTGGTCTTTGGGATTTTGCCTCTACTGTTCATATGTTTGTTGGAGCCTATGGTTGTACCAAAGAATTACCCAGCTCATAGTGAACTTCAGGGTGAGCTGAACCACAACTGAAACTGCAGTCTGAGAATTGCCTGCACTGACTTGTTTGACTGGGACCAGAATCCTGTAGTATTTAATTTTTCTCTCTATTTTTACCCAGGTTTTACTGATTCCTCTTGTTGTTTAATCTGCCTTTCAGAAGCATCAGCTTAATTTTTTGCATAAGAGCTTGTAGGGAGTTAGCACAGAAACTAGTGGCGTATTTGTTCTATTTGGGATGTGAAGGGCCTCATCTCAAAATTTGATCTATAAGCTGTATTTGACTTATCTGTATACTTTAGTATTAAGATTGTTTTCTTATTTGAATCGGTTTATAATTGGTCTGTTGGGATGGCTGTGCTTGTTGATTAAAAGCCAAAAAAAAAGCAAAATAATGTATTTTCTTCTCAAAGTAATGCTTATCATTTTTAAACTTTACATTTAAAGGTCCTGAGAGTGAACAAAATGGGCAGAGTTTAAATATAGTGAATTGCTCTGCTTTAACTTCGGGGAAAATGTGCAGTGTTAGGAATGCCAGTATTCCACCTCAGGTAGGGATTTGTAGGTCCAACCCTGTTAACATTAATGGACGTTAAGCAAGCAAATCTGCTGCTCATAGGTGGGGAAAACGGAGCTATTAATTGAAACTGCTGCTCAGCAATGCAAATGGTTATTTTCAGCTTTCCTGAGCAAGTATGTGAGCACTTCTGTGTTTGGGAATACTTTTTAATACTATTCAGCTGCATTGCTGTTCTGATTGTGACTCCTGTTTGGGCTGAAGAGTTAAATTAAATGCATTAGGGGTGTCCTGTGTCAGCTGGGCCATATGTGGAGATACCACATTACTTATCCTGTACTACATCAGAGGAGCTTCTGACTTGTGAGTGATGGACTGACTGAAACTCCACAGTGCTGATGTGTGGGACTGCACCCCAAGTAGCTTTTCCTGCTGCCCTGAAGCCATCCCCCCCTCAAAGTATTTCATGGCTTCTTGAAGCAGTTGTATTGCTTGAGGATAGACTTGGGAAGTGATGGTTCTGAAAAATGTCAGTGTCAAATTGTCTAGCATGGTCATTCCTATACATATAGCAGTGATTTGTCAGGGATTCTTGCTTAATTAAGTGAGATCAAGCATAACTATTATATTATTTTAAAAATTTAAGAGGATTAAGACTAAAAATACTGATGGCTCAGGTGTTCTTTGGCTGAAAAGCCAACAGCTAATGTGATTTGTCATTGTGAGCTGCACTTACTCATACAAATCATTTTTGGTCTTTCATTCTCTGTAACACTGTAGGTTTTGGCAGGTTTTTGTCCTTTGAGATATTTCTGCATTAAATAATGTATTCCATTAAAACTTGAATACTTTGTGTAGCTTGGTTAATAGTTGATTAGTGGATTAGGTAAATAGGTACAGGAAGTACACAAGGCATGGTATAAAGTCAGAACTTAAGGAAGAAGTTACTCCATTTCGAGATCTCTGCTTGAAAGCTTCTGCATTAAACGTCTGTGCCTCTCCCCAGCCCAGAAAAAAACATTTCGTGTTTGTGGGGTTTGTTTTTTGGTTTTTTTTTGTTTTTTTCCCAAAGTATCATGTGATGGTGGAGATGAAGTTTTTTCTGAGTAATTCCCTTTACTGTCTGCATTTCAGTGATAAAACCTCTACTCAGTGCTAGCTTGTGAGTCCATTGAAGTCACCAATAAATCATTTCTTTTAAATATCTACTTTATTACTTAACGGTCGTGCTAAGACTGAATTCTGTAATAATATAAAAAACATATTATCTGTTTCTGGAGAGAACAATGGCAGCAAAATGTGCTGCTGGATCTTCAGGGCTCGATGCTGCTGTTAGGGACTGGATTCAGAGGAAGGAAAGGAAGCACAAATGAGTATGGTATTTGCATCCTTAATAGTCTGCTTTTCTATCTTACTAAATAAGAGAAGTCAAATGTTCGTTGAGGTATTATGATATTATCGTGTATTACCTACCTACCGCTACAAATTAAAGTGATATTGTTATTTTCTCATCTCTTTTGAAGAAGCTGTGTTTGGAAATATGGGTCATTAAAAGCCCAGAAAGTAATCCAACAACCCAGACAAGCGTTTTGGCACACTTGGGTTTCCTGGATTTTATTAACACTAGTTGTTAACCATCATATGAAGACAAAGTTCTTTTTACCTTGGAATCTCTGATGAACAAATCATGGACTAACTCAGCAGTGCTGGGTTAATGGCTGGACTCAATCATCTTAAGGGTCTTCTGCCATATAAAGGATTCTGTATCTGTTTCAAATGAGTCCCTCTTTAAATGACTTTCCTGTAAGATTGAAGGCAAACAGCAGTAGGTCTGGAGAAGCATTGGCCCACCATCTTGTACCTTTTTACTTTTGAACACCTTTATGCAGCTATGTGTGGGCAGTGAGACTTGGGTGGAGAGAAGAAATAAAGTACATCTCATCTCAGAGAAGCCTTGGAACGTGAGATGATGGAAGATGGATTGCGCGTATTGGGAGAAAGAAAGCACAGTGGAAGGTCGTTTTGGAGTTTACAGCAGTGCCATCAAACCTGAAGAAGGAAATTCCTTCTTGTGCTGTGTGCTTGCTCCTCAGGCTGTGCCTCTCTGAAGAGCATCTGGCAGAGTGAGCATCGTCTGGGTGAGCAGGTCTTATGTGCCATCGAGAGCGAGCCACTAGCACAGGACCAATATTGAGAGCCTCAGCAGTATGGATGGCTCAGATGGGTTTCCTGCCTGGAGAAGTCTGAGAGAAGAGTGCAGCAGGTTATCTGTTTTGTCACTAAGCCATACTTATTTCCTGTATGGAGGTGTATTTCACAATCTTCAGCTGAAACGTGAAGTAAAACTGCACCTGCGGTGCGTTCAAAGTAAATGTTTATTTATTATCATTATCACTGCACTAGGGCTGGGTGGTCAACGTTTCTGGGAAGTAACATTTGGTTAAAAAAAATCCTCTCCCGGATGTGTTGGAGACTGAGTCAGACTAGCAAAAGCCTTAGTGTGTCTGTACTTACTTCCAAATCAAACAGACCAAACTATTCCTTCTTCTCTTTATCAGTGTTGCTATAAATTAAATGAGTCATTCTTGTCTAGTCGTTGGTGCACACAGGCATCAGGTGTTCTTCCTCCTCATCTTAGTCACTTTACACATTTGATGGTGGTGGTTCTTTCATGCTTTCCTGGTCTTCTCTTTTCTATGCTGCTTGTTTGGTTAATTGTTTCATTTAACATGAACTAGCGTGTTGGTGTGTTTGGAGTGCTTTCTGCTGTGCTTTCTGTGGTTTGACCCTATCTGTTTGATGAGCAGTACATGAAAGTGAATGCTGTGTGCCATCCAAAGTTGCCTCAGTGCTCAGGAGATGTTTTGACATGAAACATGGCTTAGATGACTCCTATGTAGTGTCTGTGGTAGTAGCACTTTAAAAAAGTGCGATCCTGAGCACTGCGAAGAATTTGAGCTGTATTAGTCCGAAGGCACAATATTGCACATTCTTTAGGCAGGAGAGGGTCTCCAGAAACTTAAATCTCAGGTGGGAGGTTGGGTATGTCTTTTAAATCCAAGTACCTGTATGTTTTACTCAATACAGAAAAACTCACTGAGCAGTTCTGCTGTTGGGTTTATAATTTCTACTTGAGCCAGAACATGGTGTTCTAAAACACATCCACCCTCTGCTTAAACCAATGCCATGAAGAAACATTTCCAAAAGGAGCCTTTAAAAAAAGGGGAGGGGACAACATCCCATCCTTGCTGTTATTCAGAGCCTGTCTGTACCCTGTGGGGTTGCTCAGGACAACTGGCAGTGTGTTAGCAACTACACCGATCATAAACTGAAGAGAAATGGACATTGGTGAGCCAAGAGAGCAGAACTGCAAGTATGTTTATTTTCAGAGGGATCATAATGCCAACTGGCAGAGCAAACTTGGCTAGGTGAAGGGTCTGGTGCGGCTGCAATAAAACACAAGGATACTGAATTTAGCAAAGGAGCAACAGGAATTATCACTGCTGTTGTTTCTGGGGAGTACAGATGCAGTCTGGCATTTTATCAGCACGATCTTAGTTTCAACTTCATGAATAAAATTTAATATAGGGAGCTTGGAATAGCCGGTGCTGGATTTATACCCAGAGTGCAGGTACATTTAATTACATTTAAGTACGTTGTGCTCCTCCTCATCATTTGTGTAATTTGAATGTTAACTGTTATTTAGCTATCAGGTTTAGATCTTTCATAGAATTTCTGTGGCATAAATTATATGTTATGATATTTTCTTCCTGTGTAAGAGTCTCCTCAAATAGAAACATGGATTAGTTTTTGAGCTCCTGGTGAAATGTCTGGGTATGTTAGATGGGCAGAATTTGTGCAGTAGCTTGTTTATCAAAGATTGGAATCATATTGTAAATTTTTATTCTTACGTTTTGTCAATAATTTGGACTTGTCTGTGGTTAATGCAGGTCTGCACAGTGGCAAGTAAAGACTGGATGGTGACAGGCTTGCAGTGCTCTGTGCCATCCAGATGAACGGGCATGGCATGACCCACTGCTGATGGGGAATTTGCCATCTCTGGTGTTGGAGGGTGTTTCTGTGCAGGGCACTTGCAGGCTGGTTTAGGGATGCTGCTCTGGGATTAACTGGAAGGCAGCTCCAGTCATGACAAACCTGTCACAAGCTGAAAACTTGGCTCCAAGCTGCTGCTTAAATCTATTTCCAAATTCACAGTGGTTCTGCAAAACTCGAAATCCCACCGATTTGCCTGGGTGCGTTCTTCTGCAAAATTCGAGTGAGCTTGCTCCCTGAGTCAGTGGAGCTGAGCAGATTGCATGAGGATGAGACACCTGGCTGGATCTCCTCCAGAGCAAGAGGGCTGAATCCTGGCAAAGTTTCCCACGTCTTCAGTGGGGAAGAGTGTTGAATGCTCAGGGAGTTTGCTGCGGTTCTGTTCCATCATTAAAAGGGATAGTCAGAGGGAATCTGCTCATGCACTGGAATCCCAAACAGAACAACTTCACTGTCCTAAAGAAAGGAGAATTGCAGACCCTGAAGGCAGAGTGGTAATCTTTAGGAGGGATAATCAGCTTTTGTGTTAGCCATCATCAGCCCAGAGGGGAACAGTATCTGCAGTTCACCTCCACTTCAGCCAGTAGGTATCAGTGTATGGATTTAATTGTAGTTCAGTTGATGAGAACATTAGATAACTGAAGAGCCTGTAGGTACAACTCACACATTTCAGGTTGAAAGAGCAGGTTTTGTAAAATTCTCACCTAGCTGTTCCTACCTGGCAAGTTCTGTAAAATATTTTTAGACTCTTAAAGACTTCACACTGCTCTTCATATGTGAGAAAATTTCTTTAAGCAGACCATTTTCCTACTGATGGCTACTCCATGGCACTCTGCTTTCAGTTCCAAAATGCACACGGCTCAAAAAATGCATTTTAACTGTATTTCATATGTTTAAAATTGATTATTGGTACCTTTGAGCATTCTGGAAAAGGACTTTCCCTATAGTGCAGACAGGGCAGAGAAGAAAAATATCTGACAATGAAACATTCCTGTGAACCCAGTGACAGTATGTGGTGTTTGGTTTTGACCTCTTCCAGCCTGCATCCCTGTGCTCTTATCTTTCTTTTAGATTCTCGTCTTTCCTTCAGTAAAGCTCATCGTAGGAAGAGCTTTGGAGGAAATCTCTTTTGTAATGTAGATCTTTGAGGGCTGGGAGGGAAGTGGTGTGGGATGTGTGCCATAGTGGAAGATCAGCTCTGGGTTCATACCAAGCTTGCAGTCCTTTTTAACCCTGTGTGTTACTGGGTTTCTCAACTCAGTGCATATGGACGTCATGCTTGTATTTAATGTCTCAGCCTGTGAGAGGTTGGAAATTCTGTACTGGAAGGTCATTGCTCATTATACTTATTTATGATTGTATGGTGGAGCACTTTTCCCAGTACAGTTACTGCTCTTTCTGTCATACTGGCATCCATGACCAAGATCTTTGTTTCCTTGTGCCAGGTCTTAACCCGGTGCACACTGAGAGATGCTTGCTCCCTTTACAATGTCCATGGGAGGAGTTGTGGAGAAGAGGCCTTGCCCAAAGCTGGTTATTGGCAAAGCCAAACCCCTTCCATTAGGGAATTCACTTGTGCTGGTGACTGTGGGAACACGTGGAAAAGCATCATGGCCAGAGAGCAAAGCCCCTTTATTGAGTGAGTCACTGATTCCCCATGAGATGTGTTAGATGCACAGCTGTCCTTCAGCCTGACAGCTCCACTGACAGTGTACTGTGTTTTCAGCTTGGTGAAGGGGCAGCTGCTGCATCTCCTGGAGTCCCAGTCACAGCTCAGGGATCAGTCCCAGGGAGGGAAGGGGTGGGGTCTGGTGCAGTTGTAGGTCCCCCGTGTAGATCCCAGCCCGAGGGGATCCTTCCCATGCCCTATGTTCCACCAAGGTCTTTTTGTTCGTGCTGCACTTTGATTCCCTGCCTTTTGGCACGCTTAAATCAAATTAAAGGCAAGAGCAGGGTTCCAGCAGACTTCTGGTTTAGGTCTGGTCCTTCATCATTTACAGTCTAAAATCCCCTGTAGGAAACTAATGCTTTATGTAGACCAACTGCAGTCCCATTTGCTACACAGATAATAATAAACCCTGAGATTAGTGAAGGTTCTTTTCTGAATTAAAATATCACTTTGGGAAAAGCTGTCTGTCTACACTTGCTGTTGTGCATAGTCAGTGTCTTTTCCAGCTTGGATTTCTGCCAGAGCTCTGGCTTAGGGCTTTCTCCTGACCCTTTACAGGTTCTTGTTAGTGTTGCTTGTGTGCATGAAGAAACTGCAGAGTGCTCTTCGAGGGGGGGTGGCATTAATAAACTGTAGTAAGAGAGAGTCCAGCAAAGGTTTGGTTTAATGGGACAGTATTGAGAAATGGAATAATTCTTGAATTGTGGGTTGCTTTCTTTTAAATGTGGCTGTAGTAACTTGTTATGCTAAGAATTCTTCTCTTCCCCTCCTTTTTTTTTTTTTAACTTATTATAGATACGGAGCACAATTTTCAAACCTAGACCCAGTTCAGTGTAACAATTCCTTGGATAAGTATCTGGCCTCTAAAAAAAAAAAAAAAAAAAATCTCAAACCCCTCTTGTGCTGTTTAACATGTAAACCGACTTTGCCCCTCAGCTACTTCCCTGGATCTTTACCCTGGGGGAATGCTGCAGTTTTGAATCTAAGAGGAACATTGAATGTTTTTTCCTTTCTAGAAGAGGTGTACCCATCCCTGACTGCACAGGCCATCAATAATGCATGAAAGTTTATTTGCTTGTTTGTGGGAGGGATCTTCACTTCCCATTCAACGTTGGTCTTACCCTTTCTGTTGCATGTGGCCCTTTTTCCTCTCCTCTTTTTTGTGCACCTGAGCAGGACATGCATTCACTTGCCTTTGGTAATCAGGTGGATTTTCCAAGCTCTGTGTTTCACTCATTCCTGAATTTGGCTTGATACACAGTTTTTCATTTTAACCTGTTGTTGAGGGCACTGAACCACTGTGGTGGTGTTGAGCAGCGGACACGGGGCAGAAGTTCCATTCCCCCACAAAGGAACGGAGGTGATTGAAGAGCATCTAACAGTGAAAGTGGGAAAGGGCTGTGGATGCCTTCACAAGAGATCTGTTATTTTCTCTTTAGCCTCGTGACCAGTGCACGTTGCAGGCACTGGTACACCCCTGAATATCAGATTGATTGACTTCTTGGAGATTCACCTGCATTCCAGCATATGGAACCAGCACCTTTTCATTTAGGTGGCAATCTTAGCTTCTGTGTGGATGAGGGGATTGGAGCCAAATGAATTGGAGAAGGTCTTTTTTAGTATGTGCAGAATTAGTTTGATTGATCATATTTGACACCAGTCAGGGAAGAGAGAGGTACTCAGGCTGAGAGAGCAAGAACATATTCCAAGTGGGTTTTCTCTTCTGTATTCTCTGAATATGATGAATATTTTTTCCCCTCAGCTGTCATAGTCTTCTAATAAATGCTTTTCCTCCATTACATTTTTAAAAATGAGATTCTCTCTGTAACAAAATCCACAGTTTAAAAATAACTTCTGTGATGTACCAATTTCAAAGCCTGTGGAGATGGTGCTGGAAGATGCTTCTAATCTAATAATGAAATGTGTATAACACACATAGAGAAGAGAGGAATAGCTGGAATCAGCTTATTTTTCTTTTCTTGTTTTCTTGCTTCTTCAGCTATTTCTGGTATCTACCCCTTTTAATTGTGGGACAGAGCTGAGGAATGTAGAATTGTAGCTGTCAGAAAAACTAGAAGAAAAGGTCTGTTTCTATAATCTTGTGGCTTCTTCTGTTTCAGAAGCTTGCTGGAATCACTACATGCTCATTTCAGAAAAGAACAGCATAGTCTAACTGCTGTCAAATGTTCAAGCTTTCCTTTCCCCAGCCCTCACTCAGAACATGTTTTCAGCTCAGCTAGGGATGTTATTACTAACTGATGAACAAACCTGAATACTGAACGTGGCGAACGATTGACGTTTTTAAAGTTAATCATAGAAACTCTTCATCCAGCAGCTGCTGAGGCTGCTCTGGATGCTGATACCCCATCTGATGCCAGCAGTGAAGAGCCTGTACAGTGTCAGCTCAAGACAAGTGGCTATAAGGTAGCAAAAAAGAAATTTAGTTCTTGTGACACTAAGTCATCATTTGTGTCGAGCAGATTTTCTTGACTGGGAGAGTAACAGAAGACACATTCCTGCTAATACCTGCATGCTCTGAGGGCTGTAGTTTGAAGAACTCCTCTTGCACAAAGCTTAAAACACCACATTAATAAGAAATTATCCGACTATTTGATCAAATTGCATCAACTGTGTTTTGGTTTTTCCTTATTTTCTCATTTTGATATATTTCTGTATTTCTGGAGAAAGAAATATGATTGCTAACTGCTTTGGCACAGACGGTGGGGGTTTGGGTGCAACTTGTAATATTTAGGATGAGCAAAAAAGCCATTGCTGCATTTAGAAGTGCAATTCATTCAAGAAGAATTAGGCTCCTAACCCCATTTGGAAAGACAGTTTGATTTTTGAAGCCTTGCTGGATGCCTGCACTGCAGGCTCTGCTGTGGCTGTCACCATTCTGTGCTCTGCTGACACACAGCACTGACACCTGGCCTCTGGTCCTGTTTTTTTGACCCAAATCTAGCACTTTACTTTTTGAATAATTCAACATATCTACTAGATGTAGATGTGAATTTTCTCAAGCTCCCATCTGCATCAATGGCAGAGTTGAGTGGAGGAGTCCAGACTCCTTTCACTCATCCTCAGGGTTTGTGGTGGGACAGCCCAGTCCCATGAAGTAGCAAGTGAGATTTTTTCTTCTTGAAAGCAGAATTTATGTTGGTTTTGTTGTTGTGACTTGGTATGATTTGCTTTAGCTGGGTTACTATTACTTTTCAGGCTGCTCCAATTCTATTTCCGTTTCTTTGGATTTTGAAGATGTCTTCTGCTTTCTAAGCTCTTCCCTTAAATATGGGATGTTCTCTGCTGGGTGAGGTCACTTAGCAGAGAGCCCTGTCAGCTCTCACCCTGCTGGGAGCACATGCTACCTCGGGCTCTGGGTTTAAGTGTTGTTTACACACGTTCAGATCTACTGACCCTGCAGAACACAAGTGTGAAGAGGAATTGAAAGGGTTACATTTGTGCTTGACCATGTGGGTTTTTAGTATGCACCAAAATCAGCTGCTTCTCTGAAAACAGGTGATGTTGGGACACAAACCCTTACAAATCCCAATACTTTCTAGGGTAGCTATTTGCCCCTTAATTCTCATTTTGATGAAAACTGCCCTATTATGAGGAACAAGTTTATTAGTGACCCTCTTCCAGTATTGTGTAATCCCTTCATCTGTATTTAACTGTAATCTGCTGAGATGTTTGAAAAGTATTTTGCTGGAATGGTGGTAAGACAGGAGGCTTTTAGATAAAGTTCCAAGTGGTTTTTCACCTTTCACAGAGCCTTGCTGGATGTAAGGGCTAAGGGTCATTAAGAAAGCGAATGATTTTTCGACTGCCCCATTTTTACTTTTAAAAGTGTTTCTCTCAATAAAGCAGTGGGCTGTACATCTATTAATAACATCCCTACATGGAAACAAGTGCTCAGTTACACCTCAGTTAGAGAGGACAGATCAGCTTTTTTGAAGTTTGCCTCCTCCTGTGAACTCTGTTTGACACAATCTGATTTAATTTGTAATAGCAAAGACTTTCAGTGGTTAATTACATCAATTCTGGGGGCCAGCAACTTTGAGGTTGTTAATATATTCAATTGTATTTACGAGCCTAAATACCTAGAAGGAGCTCAAGTACAAATCCCGTGAAAACCCCCCCAGTGGGAAAAAAAAAAAATCATCAAAACCACAAAGCCTTGCCTTTGCCATGCAGAAAATGTTCCTTTTGCTATACTTCTACACATGTCCTAAACTATTCTTTGTATTTAAAATTATCACTTTAGTAAAGTCCCGGTGTGATAAAAAAATCCGAAACCAAAACAAAACCCAAAGAACTAATCCTAGACATCAGGGTAACAAATCTGAAGGATTAATACATATTTCTGAATTTCAAGCTTTATAATTGAACATTTGTAGGTTATTTGGTACTTTTTTTTCTGGCCACACTGAGCATCTTTATTCAATGACTTCTGTCAGAGTGGGATTTGCTGAGCACTTTCAATAATAGCGACACTGTTTTATTTCTGCCCTGGTGTTCTGGGACCACATCTTGGTGTTCAGGGCCACATCTTCCAGGAATTTTATACAAGAAGCAACAGAAAAGAACACTTATCTAACAGAGCCACAACTTCACTGTCAACTATAAAAGAAGAACCAACAGATTCTAACTTAGATTAAAAGTCAGCTGCGAATAGAGGCAAATATTCCCGTAGGCACAGGGCATCTCTCTGAAGAGAAATTGTTGAAAATGCAAATGGCTGAAAGAGAGTTCAGTGTGACTGCTTTGTGTTTCACAGGCTCTGTGGTTTCGTATGCCCCAGGTCAGCTCTCAGGAGATTTACTGCCAAGACTTCTGGAAGACCTACGGCAACTTTTCAAATGCCCTCTTCAAAATCCTCCTGTTTGCTTTGTGGGCAGAGTCACTCTTGTGAAGGACTCCTTCAGGGGCCTGGATAGCAGATACCAGCATGGCCCCCTTGTGCAGCCTGACAGCCCAGGGCAAATACTAGAGAAGAAGAAAAGCATCTTACTATTATTATCATCATTACCATTATCATTATTTTTTAAAAAATTATTATTATCTTCCAGCTCAGAGCTGTGACATTATCTCTTCCAGTTGTGAAGGCATCCTCGGCAGGCCATCACATCTTAATCATGCCAAACATCATCATCACCATAGCTCTTGTAAGTAGGCAGGGGCTAATAATGAGTTCAGATTCCATTGGGGGGCCATCGGCTGGATGAAGAGCAATTGGACCTTTCAGGAAGAGCTGTACAATTAGAGGTAAACTAGATAAAAGTGCAGACAAGGTAGAGTGGAATTGGAAAGCAGCATATTTGCATCAGATAAGAACAAGAGGATGCTGGGACTTTGGTTCTCTCCATCTTCAGGTGGAGAAAATGCATCTGAAATCTACTTTTCAGGAGGTGGGTTCACCACAAATGTATGCTCAGAAGAGTGTGATAAAATTAATGACTGTCCTCCTTCAGTTTGATGATAAATCCACGTGCCAGTGGAGAAACCAGTCGCACACACACCATTAAACTCCCTCTTCTTACTGGCTTGACAAAACACTTTCCTACGTTCCTGCTTCACATCCAAGGCAATCTAGAAGTTCACAGAGGTTCACTGAAAATCGTTACTTGATTTTGTGCCTCCTATTTGCCTCACATTTCTTGCGCAGGGCATAGCAAATGAGGATAGATGTGAGGAGGATGAGCATAAGGAGATCAGAGTCACAGCACAGGAAGCTGAAAGTTGGAGTCTCCAGTTGAGAGACTCTCAGGTTTGGCACAATGTAAAGGCCAAAATGCTCTGACCTGAGCAGGGGCTATTGCTGTCTTTCAGAGACTGGTGTGGTTCTGGGCTGGAAAAAGGAAAGGCAGGAGAAGCAAACAGCCAGCAGAGAGTCTTCCTGATAGGCAAGAGCGATTCTACCAGCAGTGCTTAATGAGCAGAAAAATCATTGATTAGCTTAGTAGTGGGCAGACTAGAGAAGAAAAGCTCTTGAACTGAGACTTAGAGCAAAATGTTTGCAAGATACCTTTAAAATCTGTTTGGTTTTTGATCCTGAATTTGAGGAAAGAAAAGGAAAGGGATAGTTCGAAGCAGTGGTCTGATGCCTTGAGAGATTTCAAGTCGAAGTGGAGGGGCGGAGGGGCAAAGATGGAGAGAGGTTCACAAATACTATTCATGACATTTTATCTCAAAATGTCAAGTGCTAAAGCTCTGGAAATATGCTTACATGGTACATGCAGCACTGCATAATTGAAGCCCCATGAGAGTTAAGGAAATCTGTACTTTCTGGCCTTTATTTGTTTAAAAAGAAAAGCTTTGTCAACACTGTATGTACTGCTGAGTACATATGGCACTAAGTCTCAGTGCAAAGTGCCGAGATTTCAGGGATTGAGCAGAGATGTCCCCTATGGCACTGTTCCCTTTGATCTCAGAGATTAACCTTTGGCAGCTTTTGCCCTTACTTCACATCTGTCCTGTCCTTTGCTGAATTCCTGGGTACAAACACTGATGCCATTTTGCTCTGAAACATACCTGGAAGTTATATGTTTAGTTGGTACATGTAAAAAATGGTGAAAATGCCTGTCTTTATCACTGTGGAAATGTGCATCGCTAAGTGTTGAAATGTTAAACCAAGAAGTCTGGAAGGGTCCTAGCTCAGCAATCTCTCCCAGAGACAAAGGAGTCTCTTGCTTCCTCAGCTCTTTGGCGTCCCACAGAAACGTGCCCACATTTCTGCAGGAGTGCCCCTGAGAGAGTCTGGCCTGGAAAGTGGTTCTGGACGCTCCCCACCTACTCACGTTTTCCCAAGACTTAACTGACCCCTGCACCATTCTTAGATAGAAACTCCCTTCCAGAACCATCGCTGGGCTGTTGGCAGGAATCGTATTCAGAGAAACAAACATCTGGGACACGCTTCCCTGGTATTGGAAGAAAGCCTGTTTGTGTCAGCTGCATTTGAAAGATTGTTCCAGAACAGTTCATCCATGCGTAAAGTCACCCCTAGAATTCTGCCAAGGCGGAGGAGCTCAGGGAGATCTGCTGGCACCAGCAGCTCTTTCATCCACCCTCTTTTTCCGAGGTACTGGAGGTCAGAGAGGAGCGGATACGTAACTTGCTTGTCTGAACCCGTTCTCCTGCCTTGTTTAGTGTAGCTGGCGAGTTTTCGCACTGAACTGAACATTCAGGGACAAAATATCGATCCTGCAGAATTGAAATGGGAGAACAGAGCTCCTCCCCCTGCAGTTTGCCTTATGCAGAAGTCTGAGATAAAGGGTGGGGAGCACTTGTTGCAGGCTCTCCCCTTTGGAAGCTCTTCAGCATTAAAAATCTCAGGTACACCTTGCAATGGGCCTTCCTGGTTGTTTACCTTTAGATGATTTCACAGATGATTTTTTTTCCTCTCTTTTAAGGAAAGTACTGTGGGAGTCACTTTGGTTTCTTTGAATTCAACCTTTGTCAGCTTTGGGGGAAAAAATACATTTTCTCTTAGTCAAAGTAAATTAGGTGTATTTGTTATAGCAACTCAGAGGATTAAGCAAAGTTATTGAGAGTTTTTTCCTCAAGGTAATGATTTAATTGCTTTGATTTTGTTTTGTTCATATCCTGAGGAAAAAAATAATGATAGTAGAAGAAAATCCCTTTAACTGTTCTTTTCCATACAGTGTATGCTTCTCTATGCCTGGCAGAACTTGCCTTATGCTAACTTTATTCCTTCTAGTGCTCTCCTTAGAAATTTCACTTCCCAAAATTTTAAGGCTCTGTGTGTATTTGTATGTATAGATGTGTGTGCATATATGTATGCCAACACATAAAACCAAAATACATTGTATAAACATACATATGTTTATATAAAACTATTTTTATGTACGTGTGTGTATATATGTGTACACACACACGTATAAAAAATAAAATAAATGCTGACTTTCTCTTTGAAAGTTGTTTGCTTTCAGCTTCAAGCTGGATTGAATTACAACTCAATTGAATGCACTTCTGTAGCACCTTCCCTCAGGGATCTAAACCAATTTTCTCACCATTGCTAAATGCTGAACTTCCTCTGTACCCTCGCAGAGTAAGTAGGATGCTGCTATCTGTGCTTTAGGGTAGGGAAATTAAGAGAAGTGTTGAATGCAACATACTGGAAGAGAAAGTGATAAGATACTTAGCTGTTGGTTTGGAATATTGTCATGTGTTCACACAGTCATACTTTTCTGGGAGAGTGAAGCCTTGCAAGATGCAACTTTAGTATGAGAAAATGAAGGGCAATATTGACCCCTTTAGCAGCAGTGTAACTGCGTGGTTGGTCAGCTGGGCACAGCTTTGGGATAGAGCAGGAACAAATGGGTAAAATCAGGAAGGAGCAGTAAAAGGCGTTTTTGAGAAATACGGAGTGTGCTTCTTGACTTGACCCCTGATCTGTTTTAGCTTGACCAGTCACAGTGTGAACTCCAGCTTCTGAAAAAAGGCATTTAGAAGTCAACTCAGTGAGGAGAGGGCAGGAAAATAGCTGCAGTTCTCAGGTGCTTGTCCCTTGTAACCTCTGGCCAAGGCCAAGGGAGCTGCTGCTGTACTGAAAGCGAGTGAACTCTGCTCGTGTGTCACATCTGACGTAAAGAGTTGAATTTATGGTGACAAGGACAGAAGATTTGCCTCCCAGAATTTGTTTGTGTTCAATTTCTTGCATGGCCATTCTGCGTGTGTACCAAACAAAGGGAGAGTGTGATGATATTCACCATCCTTTGGTGATTCCACAGTGGTTGTGTTCCTAATAAACTGTAAAAAGAAAGCTGACTGCAGGAAGGTTGGTGGCTAGGTTAATATACACTGTAGTGGAGTCATTTAAAATAATCCAAGCAAAGAAAGGAGATTTATATAAAAGTACAGTTCCATTACTTGTGCCTCTGGCACAGTAATGTCTCATCTAGCATAGCAAAAACCTAACAACATTATTCTTGTTTCTCTTTGTAACATCCATAGCCTTTAGTACTGCTTTGCTTTGTTAATTTTCGAGAGACTAGTTGTTAATTAAGAGACAAAATTGACTCAAAGGCAAGTCTTGACTGAAGAGAGGTCAGAGAACATGGCAGGAGTCTTGTGTTTTGGGGTTTTTTAATTATTTTAGAAACAACATCTAATTTTGAGCATGTCAATATCCAGTTAAAATTTTGGTGAGTGGTATGCAAGCTCCCATAGATGTCTTCCAGGCAATGGCAATTTATCTTATTTTCTTAGCTGGAACAGTAGGGCAGGTCTGATTTTTGGATGAGTGAACGAAGTCCACTTTGAAGCAAGGAAAGCAGACTCAAAGTAGTTAGGTTTTTGTTTCCTTCCTCCCCTTTTTTCCCCAGAAGACTCAAGATCAGTCATTAAACACCACAGGTCTGGCAGCACATTTAAACCCACTTCCTTTTACACCTTTTGTAAGGGCTTAGCACCTGGTGAGCACGGAAGTAGAGTTACTGCTTAGCAAAGTCTGGCTACTTGCTTTGGTACTGAAATAGAAGCAGCTTTCTTCTAAAAATCCATCCCAAAGGGCCAAGATGAAAGTGTTTTGTATTCCCATTACTTTGAATGGAAATTTTTCCATACTAAGGAGTTTGGCATTGGGATTGCTTAGAGAGCCAGGCACTTCTTTTATGGAGGTCCATTAATTTCGATTCTGCTAAGTGTGTATTCTTAATTGCACTAAGTCAATGTACCTAAAGAGATCAGAGAAAATAACTGATCCAGAAGGAGGGAAACCTGTTATTGTGTGCTTTGAAGCTGTGGGATTGAGTGACCACATCATCTTGGCTGTGACTTTGAGATTGATAAAGTGAATGTATTGCTTTTAAGAGGTACGTGGTATAATTAAGGATTAATCAGGGCCCTTCATTTTACATAACTTTCAATTGTGCAGTCAAGGCTTGTGTGTATAATGGATGGTTTTTATTTTCTTTCTTCAACTTATCTTTGCTGACTGCACCTCTTTGCTCCCTGATGTCTGTAAGCTCTAATAAATTGAGGAGTTTAGGCAGACAGTTCCTTAGGCAAGATCTCTCCCTTGGCTGGTGATGGTGGTGAGACCTGCCTAGACTATAAAAGGCTCAGAAAAGGGGACAAGCTTTTGGCTGGAAGGAATAAGGGAAGTGTAACAACTTTTACATCCCTCCTTCTTCTCTTTTCTTGGATATTTAATTGGCATTAGGAAACAGAGCAGGTCATTGGATTAATAAACAAAAAAAAAAGTACTGTTTGAGTCAGAGATACCCTTAGGAAGTCCCCTGTTGGTAGAGCTTGTACTGATGTTATGAATTCCAAGACATTTAGTGGTTTTAGAAATAGCTTAGATGTCAGAGTGATGTGATAAATCAAAAACCTGAGCTCTCATCCTAGAAAAGATGCTTGCCCACGTATTTGCAGAGAACAGCCTGAAGATGTGAAGCTTTGGATTTGAATGCACAAAGAAACCTCACCAAACAAATAAAAAGACCACCAGGGCTTTCATTCCCGTGGTGTCGCTGTCTTGTATAAATACCCAGAAAGCACTGGCTTATAATTTTGTGTTTATTAAGAGAATATATCTTTCACCAGCTCCTGCTTCCTTGCTCTCAAAAGCATACTGAACTCATTGTTAATGCCATGATATTACAGGTCAAACGAGATCCTATATAGCACAATCCATTGTAATTTCCCAGGCACTATCTGCATCCAGCCAACAGCTTTCAGTTGTCTGGAGAACTTGGTTTTTTCCCTGTGTTTACCTAGAGACTTGTCCCTTGAAAACATGGTCGACAGCTGCCTCTCTCTTTTGTTTATTGTTTTCTCCCTCCTCCCATTTTTTTAATGTTGTCTACTGGCAAGAGCCTGTGACTTGAAAGGGAAAGGGCCAAAGAGATGAGAATTGCTGGACTCGATATCCTCATAGAATTATCAGCACTGTGGTCTTGGGAGGAAGAATCATGATTTTCCCTTTATCTTTACAGAGAAGAGAGGATCCACACAGAGTCAGAAAATGGTTTGGGCTGAAAGGGATCTTATAGCTCATCTTATTCCAACTCCCGTGCAATGGGCAGGGACACCTTCCACTATCCCAGGTTGCTCCAGTCCCTGTCCAGCCTGGCCTTGGACACTTCCAGGCATGGGGCAGCCACAGCTTCTCTGGGCACCCTGTGCCAGGGCCTCACCACCCTCACAGTGAAGGATTTCTTCCTATCTCAGCTGAGCCTACCCTCTTTCACCTGAAAGCCATTACATAGTCCCATCATTATTTGCTCTTTTACAAAGTCCTTCTCCAGCGCTCTGAGTCCCTTTAGGCACTGGAAGGGACTTGAAGGTGTCCCCAGAACCTTCTCTTCTCCAGCCTGAACAACCTCAACTCTGTCAGCCTGTTTTAACAGCAGAGGTGCTCCAGCCCTCTGGATTGTCTATGGCCTCTTCTGGACTGATTTCAACAAGTCCATGCCCTCCTATACTCAAGAGTAACCATCCGTAGACAGGACAGATCAGTTAAAATTTCTACCTCATTGCCACAACGTTACTTTCAATATGCTGTCCAAAAAGTCAGGATTACAAACCAAATAAAGTAGAGGGAGCAGCAGTGGCAAAAATTAGAACCCTGTGGTTGGGTCCCTCAGGACATTCCTGCCTTGTTCTCCTGCTGCACAGGGAAGGGAACACACTCCTTGTCCATGGGAGATGAGGTAAGAAATGATGGGCTTCAGTTGCAGCAGGTGAGATTTATTTTCATGACAAAAACTTTCTAGGATGAAATACTTCAGTAGATTGCTTATGGGGGTTGTGGCAACTCCATCATTGCAGGTCTTTAAGAATATGTTAGAAAAACATCTGTCAGGAGTGATACCTGTAGAGCTGCTCCTGCCTTGGGGTATGGGGATGGAATAGATGACCTCTGGAGGTCCCTTTCAGCCCTGTGTTCTATGAGCTCTAATCCAGGACTTTTCATTACTCATCCCTTGAAGCCCCAAAGGTGACAGGACTATCACACTTCATTTTTACCCTTACAGAATCTTTTTTGCTAGGTAGTTTTTACTCATTCAGTGGTGCTGGCTTCACTTACATTTGTCATGTGATTCTGTTACAGCCTCTATTTATTAATTTTTTTGCAGTCCATGCCCTCTAGGCCTTTTGTCTTTGTTTTTTAAATGGATTTCACTCACTTCAAAGCCTTCTGAAAGCAGAAGTTGCTGAACATTTAGTTGCTTTTTTAAAAAAATTTTTCTCCATCTGAGATTTCAAATTAGACAAAATGAGGTAAAGTTGCTGTTAAGTACCCGTGTAATGTTCGATGCTGCAACAGGCACAGGAATAGGAACTGGTTTTGCCTTGTTAAAGTAAGATGAATGTGGACAGGAGCAGGTGATGAGGTGGGGAGCTGCTCAGGACAGAGGCTATTCTGCTTGTTTGTCCAGGGCTTGGTACAGTGTGGCCCTGAGCTGTGAGTGAAGAGCTGCTCTAATAACCTTATTTATGATGGGAAGCACACAAGGGACCAAGTACATGTGTACAGTGTGCACGTGCTGCTGCTGTAAGGTATAAAAGAACTAAGGTTTGTGCTTTGAAGTGATAACGTGGTGATTTAGGGGTGATTTAAAAACACAGTAAATTAAAAGATAACCAGAACAGTGTGATCCTGTAAGTGATGGGTTTTTATTCAGGTGTCATAGTGGCAGTGAATACCCCATACAGCTGCACAGTCCTCTCTCCCTGACACAGCTGGGTGTTTCACAAGCTGGTGTGAAACAGTAGTTTCCCATTATATTTGCCCTTTCTCATCTCTTCCTGACACGGAATTAAATTTGTTCTATTATTGGTGTGTGATGGTTTTTAGGTGGTTTCCTTTCAGGTTTGTTTTAGGGCTTCCTCAGCTCTCAATTTGGGTTGGTAAAGTGGAAGATTGCACAGCAAAAGCGAGGTGTCAGGCTCAAGGTAATCAAACACCCTGTTTTATGTCATTGTAGTTTTCCAGTTCAGCTCCAGGGTGCCTTGCTCTGTGAAACAGCTGTGCTAATTCTGCCCGTGTCTGGGTGTCATTGCTCCAGTCACACTGGGGAGAGGAAGGTGCTTGCAGCAGTCCCTGCTGTGGTGACTGCCCCACTCCCTGATCTGTGTTTAGAGAGAAGCACCATGCTCATGACGTTGTGCTCCTTTCCACAGCTGCCCATGACTTTCTTGGCCTTTTCACTGGCCTTCTTCATCTTCCTCTGTGGCTTAAACTGACAGTCAGAAGAAGAGAAATCCCTGGGGGCATTCTGCACAGGCCTGCACAGGGTAGTGATTCACTTGGGTGTTTTACATTCCCCTGAATATTTTATGTCCTTAAATGACTGTGCATTTGGAGCAGTGATGGAGCAGAGGTGGAGCAGTGATGGAGCAGCAGTGCCATGCAGGGGTCTGACAGGCACAGAACTACCCTGTGACACCCGTGCTGGTCACTGCTCATCTCTGCTACGTGCTGCAGGGTTTTCAAGTTTAACTTGGGTAAGAATGTTTAAATCATCATATCAACCCTCCCTCCACTGGAGTTTTAATAAAGTTGCCTAATCCAGTTATGTTACTTTTCTGAGAAGCTGACTTTTTTATGACTAATTATTCTGTGCTCAGCTATACGTTCTGAGTTCTATTTGCTTCATGGCTGGATTTGATGCATTCTATTTAATTATGCACTTTAAAAACAAAAAAGGAGGTGAAAACTCACTCTGTTAGCTCTGGGCTGCAGGAGTTGACACATTTGCTTCCGCCTGCCTGCTCCCTCTAAAGGCTCTGGAACCCATGGACCCCTTCAGCAAAGTTATGAAGGCAGAATTGGAAAAGCTTGTCTTTATGGAAACTTTGATTAATTTTTTTCAAGGGGTGACCAGAGCTGCTGTGTTACAGAACTGTCAAGTACTGTATGCACAGAAGCCCTGTCATCTGAATTTCAAAGTCAGAGCCATATTTTAAGAGACTTGCCCTTTTCATCCTATCTGGTCTGTGGGGGTGTTGCTGTGACTGAGCCCTGTTTGGCCACGTAAAGCAGCCTGCCAGGCTTCCTTTGCCAGGGACTTTGAGTTTAAATCTATTTCAGGCCTTTAAAAAGGTCACTCAAGGCTGCCAGCCAGAACCTCTGTCTTAATTCAGTGCTATTAGAATCACAGAAAAATAAAATCCGCGATCTCAGGCTGGAGGGCAGGGAGCGGTGGAATTATCAGACACTTTATAAACTGCAGAATATGCTCTCATTGCAAATTGCTGCTGTGGTCTGAGGCGAGCAGAAGGATCCCTGGGCAGCAGGAAGGCTGCTCAGGCACTGCTGTAAGCATTGGGCTCCACCAGTGGGGATCTGACTGCTGCTCTGGGGCCTGAAGCAGCTGCTTTCCTTTGCTTGCTGAGAAATCAGGATCACCTTTTTACCTTAGCTGTTAGGTGGTGTATCTTTCCAGGTGATTTGTACCTGTCTGTTTAGGCTCCCCACTGCTGTGTATTTAGATTTTTGCTCTGCAGCAAGGTAAAGGGGGGAAGCAGGAATTGTGTGGGGGTTTGGGGTCTGGATTAGGGATTATTGCACTGCTGGCTTTGCCTGATAGGCAGGGGGAGAAGCTGAATTTGAGACCTCAGTGGCCCATTCCCACCCTCTGCTGATGATCCCAGAGGAAGTTCCCCACCTTTCTCTTGCTCTGTATCATCTGATATACTAAATTGCCCTACTGAAAAATTTGTGTTCCTACTCGACTAATAGGTTTATTTCTCCTTCATTCCTACTTGCAATCCTTCAGTTTGTGCTCCTTATTTGTAATCTAACGTGGGTTCTTTTAGGATTGGAAGGAGCTGCCATCAGCAGTTTGAAGAGCCAAATAAAAGATTTCTTATAACAGTAATCAGCCTGGCTGATTTCCCAGCAGCATCCCGACCTGCCAGGGTATGGAACAGCCAGCACACAGGACAGAGTCTCTTGTTCCACAGTTGGGCCTAATTTAATAATACTTTGTTGAATTGCATTACAAGTTTGATTCTGGATTTTGACTGGGTATCTTGGAATGTAGTTTTTTGTGATCTGGATAATGTTATATTTTAATAACATTGTTAATGACATAATAACATTTTAATAACATATTGATCATACTGTTATACCAGGAGGGATTTAATTTTATTAGCATCTTTACCAAATAATTTGATGAATGTGAAAAGCAGCTTTAATATGATTTCTCATTGATTATTTTCATATAAAAGTTCTGTGATTTGAAGAGTAATAACTTTGTGCTCACTTGCCATCTTATAAGGAGGTCTTAGTTTTAATCTTGTAGCTTTTCAAAATTGAATCAGCAGAAATTGCAGAAATTACGTTGATATTCACTTGCTATCTTACTAATGGATCTCAGCTTTAATCTCTCTGATTTTCCAAATTGTTTCAGCAAAACCGATGTCACCAGGATTTGATTAAAGCATTCGGTTTCAGATTAGTTCTTTCCTAATGTGCTAAATTTTCATATGCCTATGCAAACAATTTTAACAGTATTAACCCCTTACTAGAGCCTTATTTCTCAAAGTATTTTGAGAGCTTTATGTTGAGTTTATTTTTTTTTTAAGTTAAAACCTTGGCTGCTAGTAAAATGTACTTGTCAATTTTGTAGTTGATTGCTGCATTAGTTCTGAAGTTATGAATCAAACTGGAAAGTAAACTTGGTATCTTAGTATTACGCAGCAAAAAATAGCTGTTGCAGTAGGGATGCTGTTTGCTAATTCACTTGCCTCCTTTTAGCTAATCACTGCATTTATTCATGTCATGCATTTTGGCTGGATGAACTCCAGCTTGATACAATGATGACTGGAATGCCTTTTGCCCCTTCTGAAGGCTGGTTTCGGTGGAATAGGTATTTGTCCCGAACAAGAGGCAGATGCATAAACAAGCCTTCAAGGCAAGCAGATAAGACTATGAATTTCTTTCTGTTCCTTTTAAAAAATTTCTTGAAGATTTTATTCTTGTTTAATTTCTTATTTCTTTTCTTCTTTAATAATGCCAGGAGCATTAGTAAGAAAAAAGTTGACTGGAATATGATGTTTTTTTAATAATGTTATCCAACCCTAAAATTAAAGTGTAGTCTCAGGTGAGGTAGTGCGTCTGCATCAGTGTAATTTGACCAACAAGGAAAAAAAGCATATTTACATCTCAAGTCAGAGTCAACCCCCACAAGTCCTCTCTCCTGCTGTACATGTACAGGGCTCCCCAAACCACCTCCTTAAATCCTTCATCCTGAAATTGCAGCTCTGTAGGTGGCTCCTGCACTGTGAGCACTGGTGCCAGGGTCCCCTCTCTTGGAGGGGATTATAGGATCAAAGTTGGATAGCACTGCTGTATAACGTGATACTATTTTGGGAACATCTCAGTTTTTCACAGAGGGAGTACCAGTGGTAGGTGAGCTGCTTAGAAGAGCTTTTTACTTAGCTGAGGCTGAAAAATGTCTGAGAATTTCTGTGAGAAGTAAGAGCTGTGTTTTGCATGCAGGGAGCAGCACCATCCCTGACGCTGTAAATTTTTGAAGCCCGATGCTCCCCACTGCCCAGGTGTGCCTTCATTTGGCTTTGCTGTTACCAGAGCAGAAACCAATAAAACTCTGCCAAATCCCGAGAGAGACTTGAGGAGATTCTAGGAGCACTTGCCACATTTCATGTCTCCCACGCAGTCACGTTGTGGGAATGGTGCAGGCTAAATGCCTGTGCCTTGCTGCTGCTGCTGGCTTAATGCAGGGCTGGCAATTGCCTTCCTTTCATCCTCTCCTGGGAGCCACCCCCCTCCATGTGGTGCCTTGCTCAGTGATCACTTCAGCAGCCTCTGTGTTGCCCTATAGCTGTGCTTTGCCCTGCTCATCACCTTGAATTTTGCTTCTCCGTTAGCAAGTTGAATAAAGAGGATAACAATATAATTGGGCAAAACGTTCCCAAATTAGTATTTCAGTTCTTGTAATAAGCCTGTAAGGAAGGGGTGGGCACTGATGCCTGCAGGAGTGTGTGGCAGGGAGGAGCATGGAATGGGAGTAAGGTCAGGTGAAGCTAAGATGATTTAAGCAAATTATCATTTTGGAGGTAAAATCTACCACTTAGGCTAAAAGTTAATGTCAGTTCTTGCAAGCTGGAACAATATCCTGCCTTTTATGAAGGCTGCCACCACTTACTGAAGCGAGATGCAGAAAACATCCAGTAAGTGGCTGCTGGGGAAGTCAGCACTGTAAACACCAGCAAGGTCAGGCTGCTGACCTTCAGAGTTTTCCCTTCTGGAGGAGTAACTCCTGAAAAGGCAGTCTGCTAATGAGATTTTTGGTGGTTTATAGTGTGCAGTGTCCATAATTTTATAAATGGTCTCTCCCTGCTGCAGGCACACCCTTTTTCCTCCCGTGCACATGGGAGAGTTGGATCAGCACCTTTTAAAATATTAGTTTGGAAATTAAGTAGCAGTGGTGTAAAAGTCTATGAAAAGATTAAAGAGGAATTATTTGGGGGAAGGAAAAGGTGACAACTTTGTGGCAAAAAGGAGTATGTGACTTGTTAACATTGTGAGCAGTGTGAGGCTCTGCAGGTGGTCAGTTTTGTGAAGGTTTCATTATATGGCACAACTCACTACACAGCTGAGCTTAATGTAGTAATAGATTGGTGTTCTTTCTTTCAGGTAGCAGGGCTGTTTAAGTAGAACATCCATTATGTCATGATAACAGGGGTCCTCAAAGAGCTAAATAATTGAAGCCAGGTTCTAGAAAAACAGTGAATACACATTGCAGTTTCAAAGACTGCTATTGTGGAAAGCCAGCTAATTGCATTCTGCTGCAATTAATAATCATCTCAACGGCTTTGCATATTTATGAATATATAAAAATAAATAAGAAAATACACAGGCTAGGATAAAAATTTGGTTCATAAAATTTTATTGCTGGAAAGTAATTAAGCATGCCTCTAATCACAACATCATTTTTCATTGTGGTAGGTTTGGGTGGAATGAGAAAGTTTGGAAAAAGAAAATGTGACTATTCTATAAATTACCTTGTATGAAAGATTTCATATCACAGATATTAAACATTAGGCACATGCTTGCTTCTCCTTTCCCTGCCATTGCCTGTGTTGACCTGGGATACCCCGAGTATGGAAGTGGATCAGTTTTCATTCCCTTCCCCTGTGAGATGGGTGGTGAAGCTTTGGGCTTCCATCTTCTAGTCCGTATTGAACAGGAGGTCACAATGAAAGATTAGAGCAGCCTTTCCTGGCCTTTAAACAAATACTAATAATATCTGAGGTTTTGAGATTAAAATTTGTCTCCTGAGCATGCAAATACAAGCTGAGGATAAGAGCACAGAGAGTATTGTTTGAAGTTTTGGCCCATGTGGAATTATTCTCTGCTTATATCCATGTAACTAAACACGAATTTGGCTGAAGTTTCTCTTCAATCTGCACAGTAACCACTTACTCTCATTAGGAATTTTTTTCTCTTTACAGCCCTGTGCATTGCAAAATGTTCCTGCTTTGTTTTGACTTGACCTTTCATAGTCACTGAAAATCAATAGACTTTAATGCATTTATTAAATAAGGAGGATTCCGGGGATTAACATGCAAGGTTCAGTGCTGGAGCAAGAGGAGAAGGTAAAGAGTGGAATATTACTGCAGAGCCAAGGCAGGCTGCTGTGGCTCCAGGAGTGCTCTGCTCCTTTCCTGGTAGGAGCTGATGCCTGCCTGCTGATCAGGCAGCCCAAGACCCCATTGCTGCCTTCTCTTCACCCTTAAACTTCCTTCAGAGCTCTCTTTTCCCTTTTCTTCTTTCTTTTCTCCTCTGAAGAGAAATGACTTTGTCTCCTGCTTTGGTTGAGCTGCACATGACTTCCTAGGGATAGGGAGTAATGGGACTTCAAACACAGCTGGGTATCATTTGGGCAGCAAAAAATACTGAAGTATTTACTGTGAGCTATGCCTTGTTTCTGCGAATACACTGGCTTTTGTGACCTGATTTTTTTAAGTAATAAGATTTGTGCAACTTCTGTGCTGAGTTTAGTGTTCCATAGCATGTATGTACTCACACATCCTTTCTGTTTCTGAGTTTAGCTGGCCATATTTGTGCAAATCTCTGGTTTGCATGTTACCACAGGATGGCTGTTCTTCAGCCTGCTGCCAGACACGTGTCTGTGTGTGATGAACAGTTTTAGCCCTTTGAGGAGGGGAACAGGAGCAAGTAAGAAGAGCAAGTACAAAAAGGTTGGGCTTATTCTTACTATATTCGAGTCTTTACTCCCAAATAGAAATGCTATTGATTTTAGCAGGTTGGCTGAGATGTACCTGATACACCAGTTTATGTAAAAATACACTACTTTTTCTACTTCAACTAATGATTTTGAACGGAAATTTAAGGTAAGCTTTTTCTTTAGCATTTTATCAGCCTATCCCTGATGAACTAACAGCAGAGAATGTGGATGTCCTGGCACATCTTTTCTCTCAGTGTCTGTTAACTGGGCTTTTTGTGCCTCTTATTTATGTGTGCTAATTATGAAAGCATTATTCTTGCATGTTTAAAGCCAGTAGTTTTCTCACTGATACTTTGTAATGCCTCTTTGAAAAGATTGCAGATTGACCCCCCACTTCAGATGAAACAAAAAGAAATACTCAAACATAAATCTGGGAGTGACAAGCTTCTTATGGCATGATCTGCTACAACATATTAAAACCAGAGTTATGTATATGAAGAGTTTTCTTTCAATGCATGGCAACTCTCACACAATGGTATCTTGATGTGTCAACATGCATTCAGATCTCAGCATATTAAGAATGATTTAGAAGGAAGCAGTGTCAAAACACATTGATCAAATTGAGCTGTTTCAAGGTTTAATTATTTTTTTCCCCCCTTAGCTGCTACACAGGGAACAGTGCTTTGTTTAGGTTTAAAAAAAACCCAAATCTATCATTGTAAGTAAGAACAAAAATAAATTCTTATACTGAACAAATCAGAAGTGGAGTTTTATGGCATTTTTGCTTTCTTGGGACATAATCATGTCTAATCTGCAATAATAGAAGAGCTATACCTGTGCACACAGGCAGTTAGATGATCAGTAATTGATTGTTTTCTTCTTAAAGAGCAAACTCTGAGTACACCAAAATGTGAAAGTGCTTTCCCTTTATGGGTCAGCATTGATTGTACATAAAACATGTGATAGAGGGTTTCTGAAAATGGTAATTAAAATTGTAGGGTTTCAAAAGTGAGCATTGATTATATTTCAGGGCCTCTCAGTTAAAAGTTAAGGAGTAAACAACACAGTATTCAGCTGGAATGCTCTGAGGCATCAGGACAAGGAGGGCTTTGAAACTTCAAGTCCTCCCTGTGTAATTGTTCTAGTCAAGAGTAGAACATCACACGTTAATTACATTTAAGAGAGGAACTTACATGCTTTTTCCCTTTGCTACTTCTAGCAATTTTTAAGTGATTAAAGCCCTTAATGAGGTAGTTACTGCTTCCTGTGAAGCAGGGTTTAGGTGCCCAAAGGGACCCCTCTGGTGCTGGGCTTGACTGGCAGGCAGGAGAGGGGACTGTGAGGGGACGTCCTGCCCAAAGGACAATAGTTGGCCTTGGATGTTACTCAGGTGGGGCATATCAAATGTATTTTTGTGTCTCATTTTCAAAGCTTGAAACTATGTGGATCAGCCACCCTTTGGTGTAAATCAACAGGACTCAGCAGAATTATGCCAATTTACACCACGTCAGAAAGTAGCACGGGGGGATGCAGTCATTTGTATAACTCAGCTGCACACTGCTGGAAGCAACACAGAGTGTTTTAAAGAGGTCTTACATTTTGTTACCAGCAGATTATGTTTAGTTAAATAAAAGTACATGTTGGAGTTGCCTTATTATGCAGTTGTACAGAAAGTAAAAAATAAATTGTCCTCATGAGGTGAACCAGTACTTTGATTGTGAGACTTACAGCCTTACCACTTCCCCTTAAGTAGGTGAAAATGGAGAGTGCAAGTGTTTCTAAGAAGCAGTGTGCTTATGTGATGTAACTGTGAGTGGTGTTGGTTTCAGGGCACAGTGCTTGGGCTGCCTAAACCACACACGCTGTCAAACAGTCCCAAGGCGTGTTTTGGCTTTTGGTAGCACGCAGGCAAAAATGATGTCAGATTGTGGATCTTGAATCACTGGATATCTGCCCTGAAAAATTTGCATCAGTGATTTAGAGCCCAAATGAGGTCATATGTGGTTCCTAGCCTATTACAGACAAGTTCTCTTTTTGCAGAAGAGCGTACAAAGCAACTAAATTTTCGCCACAAATAAAAATACTAACTGCCTTTGGAAATTAAGTTATTAATAGTCCTTAAATTTGTGTTTTGGCTGCTGGTAGTCCCTGCCTTGCCTAGCAAGAATGGGTGTTAGACTGTCTCACATCCCTGACAAATGTTCAATTAGCAGTGTGAGCAGCATTACGTGATCAGAGTGCCAGGATCTGAAGTGCTCACTTCCCCTTCATGCACTTCTGCTTCTCCAACAATAATGCACCTGCATTCTTTGGAATGACCTTGACTGTGAGGTGCTTTTAAGTGGCAAGAGTTTGCTGCAGAAAGGCTAAATCAGCCCAATTAATATTCCAGTTTTCCACCAACAGGGATGAACATGGGGAACCTGTGGCACTTGAGGTATTTTGACCTGATTGTTCACAAACTCTGTGTTTGATCACCAGACTAGAAGACAGTGTCATCCCTGGAAAGGGACTGTGATGGCTTTAATGCAGTTCTACATCTTACTGTCATGCCAGTTGTGTGAGGAAAAAGAGTTTATCACCCCCACGTTTGCATTGAGAGGGCAAATTCCTGTCCTGTAAAACTTGGTGACTGTGAGGAAGCTTCCCAAAACTTGTCTTGCTGCAGTCAGGGTTTCACTTATTACTAGAAAAACTCTAGGAGCTGAAAGGCAACTGCTGTGTTTCATTATTAAACAGCAGAGTTTTCAGCTTGAGTTTTAAACCTGGTGTTTTTAAGCCTGCAACCTCTCATCTGAAGGACATGCTGAGAAGGGCTTCCTACTTTCTGAATTGGTGTTTAATGTGTGGGAAGTGTACATCCCAACTGAAGTTTGTCTTCAGAAGCTTCTAATTAGGACAGAATGATTTGATTTTTCAGGAGGTACCTTTTGGGTTTCCAGAAATAACAAGGCAGCCACAGGGGTGATGCAGAGCAGGTATCACAGGTTACTGTCATCTTTGCAACTGTCAGAAGTGTTTTGGTGGAAAGCAAACCCATGTGTTTGAATAAATAAATATTTTTTACTTAATTTATGGTTTTCAATCCAAAAGAAACTGTCAAGTTTGAGGTATAATGACTGACTTTTTTTTTTTTGTTTGCAGTGGCATGAAAATTTTCAGAAAAACTGAGTGATGTTTTAAGCTACTTCCCTGCAGGATGTGGAGCCACTTAGGTATTATTTTCCATATAACTTTATACAACAAAGCAGGAGAAAGGAGGCAGGAGAGCCAAGTGTAAAGTGGTCTCTCGGGCAGTAATGATATGGTATGCATTGCAGAGAAAAAAAGGCAAGTGTTTGAAATCACTGCAGTCAGTGTGTGTGAATAAAGACAAGAATTACCCTGTGTCTGGTTTCCTGTCAGAGCTGAAAGGCTGCTCATGCTTGCTCACAGATAACCTTTCATTTGGTAACTGAGTGTACCTGGTCCCGAAACCTGGGTGCAGAGGGGAGACCTTACAACTGATGGTTCCATTTCACAGGGAGTCCTGAGCAGTCTGTGGAGAAGGACAGGGTCTCAGCTGTAAAGGCTGCTGCTTGGTTTGGTGAGGTAATGACCAAGACTGAAACACGTTCCTTCCAGAAACTGCTGGACAGACTAGCACAGGAGATAGGTTGGTAGTCTTACACAGGAGATACTTTTGTATTTTATCTCCTTTTCCATAAGAAAAGCAGCATGTTATCCCAATGCAGGAAGTGTTCAAGGCCAAGCTGGATGGGGCTTTGAGCAACCTGGTCTAGCAGGTTTCCCTGCCATGCTAGGGTGTGATGATCTTTATGGTCCCTTCTGACCTAGACCATTCCATGGTTCTTACGGTTCTTTGTTTGTGGATTGTGGAAGGACCTGTCTTCCTATTTTCCTGATTAACATTTGGAGGCACCTTGAACCTTCTAATTCCATTAGATGTGCACCAACAAGACATTTCTGGAGACTCAGGTCTTGAATCAGTGATGTAACCATGTGTGGGAAGCAGCACTTCAAAACCTGAAGCTGTTGAGTGATGGAGGTCTCCAGGCTGGTCTGTGTGGCCACAGAGTGGTCAGTGGGGTCCTCCAAGTGGCACTGGGCTCTGGCTTCCTTTGCAGTTTAAGTCTGTAAAAGCAAGGAAAGATTTCAAAGCCAAGCAGCAGATGTGAGCCTTTGGCCTGTGAATTCATTGTTGTTCCCTGGCACCGAGATCCTCTGTGTCAGAGAGGGGAATTTAGTTCAGGCTGTAGTAGGTAGAAACACAGAGGCTTCATGTTTCTGTCTGAAGTCATCTCGTTGAGCTTTCGGGCTGGTATGTTGGCAGCTGAGCAAAAGGCTGCTTATTCTACATGACTCTGAACAGTTTGGAATAGCTTCCACGTACAAATCAGTGGCTTGTTCCCTCAAAAAGCAAGTCAGAAACTTTTAGTGCATCTGTCAGTCATTGCTCTTGCTTTTATGGGTCAGCTCTGAGGAGCCTGTGTGATTAGAGCACCGTGTGTAGTCTCCAGGCAAGTTTTACAGCTTTGCCAGTGGAATGCAGATTTTGCTTATAGTTTTAAATTATTATCAGTATACTTTAGAAGACCTTGTTTATTTAGCTAAGCCGCTTGCCTGGTCTCAAAACCGGCAGAAGAGAATCTTCCTCCCCTCCCTTCTTGCTTTCTCTATGTCCTCCAAATAGACATAAATAATGCCCTTTTTCCTCACTCTCCTAAAAATGTCGGTTGCATTTCAGTGAGAATGATGAAATTGCAGGTAACCTCTGTTCCTCTCATATTTCCTTTTGCAAAGCAATTTCATGCAGTCTGTGGGATTTGTTGATCCTTGTAGGATGAAGTGCCTGCAATTCCTTCTGTTTTTCCTCCCCGGGAGATCCCTTGCACGCTGTCTCTGTGTGCCGCATATCAGCTGGAGCAGATCCTCTCTCCCTGTCGGTGCTGGTAGCTCTCCTCAGCAGTCTGTTACTGTTCAAAGCTTTGAAATGATCAAAGAGGAGGATGAGGAGTAACAAACTGCTTTAACATTTGTTCTGGCAGGGATGGAGTCGCTCATGTGAGGTGTGCTGTGGGGCACGTGCTCTGGAAGGTGTAAAGTGTTACTGCTGCTGCTTTGATAGAGCCACAGGGAGTCTGATGCAGAAATGAAGAAATTCCTTCTTCCTATTGGCCCCTTTTGATATCATGCTCCCCAAGATCTGCATTTCCCAAAGTCTTGGGCTGTCACTCGCTTTAAATTATTCCCCAGCTTTGAGGGGAGGAAGGGCATGACCAGGATTGTTAGACAGAAGTGCCCGAATTTTGAAACTTACCCAAAACCTTTTTCCTCTTTGGCTTTTTAAGACCCTTGTTTATGGAAATAGTTTTTCCTTGTAGTCTCCTTTTCCTCTGGAAGATGAAACTGCAGATTAAGTAACGTCACCCTTGGGAGCTCTCATGATGGTTATTGGCTTCCTTTGAAATACCGAATTGTTCTCTGTTCCATAAGCTGTGACGCTGGCAAGTAGGGATGTGGGGATATAGATTTTTGCATAGTTGGATAGTATCTACCCAACCACAGTTTGAGATATTATTTTCTTATTTTATTTTTTAATTCCTCACGTGTTAGCCATAAGAAAAAGGGTAAAATCTTTCCAGTCTGAAAGGGGCCGTGAACAAAGAGATGGTATTGAAGAGCAGCAAAATGTGAAGCCACTTCTCTGCTATAGTTCCTCAAAGCAGCTTTGTACATGATATTTCTTTTCAGCTTCATCTGGGAGCAAAAGCAACATGTAAGCTTCATATATGTAGCTTGAAGTCAGAATAATAATTTTAAATTTAAAATCCCTTTTGTGTTTAGTTTATGAGTGTCTTTATTAGCTCAGTAAATAGAACCTACTAGAGCAAAACAAATTGCTGCTGCCATGGCATTGTAAAAGAACTTGCTTCTACCTTGGTTAAAAGGAATTTCTGTAAAAATAATCTGCGAGAAAAAAAGGTTACATGGATGTTTCAGTAAGTCACAGTCAATATGAACTTGTCTGCTTGCACAGGTTTCATTTTGTGGGAAGAGAAAATTGCAGCTAATTTATGATAGAAATATGAATGTCAAGAAGAAGGAATTAATAAAACAGACAAGAAGGAATTCTTCATTCCAGGAATGTACATTGCTCTTTTCAAAGAAAGTTTTGGTTCAGTTATGTTCTGCTGGTTCAGCCTTTTCAAAATTTGCATGTGAGTGTTTGGGCTTTAACTCTCCTGGAAGAGATTAACTACTCTTCTGAGTAAAAAACTGCATCTGACTTACAGGGGGTTCCTCATGTTAATGGTTTGTTATACCTGACAAGCTCTTGACATATTTTTCTCCCATGGAATAAATAATTAATAACGATTAAATATGACTGTTTGAACAATTGTTTTGCCCTAATGCACTATCTGACTTAAAGCTGAAAGTTTTTTTGCTGGTGTTGTCCATTTACTTTTGCCTCAGTTATGGACTTCCTCTTGTACAGTTGTAAATTAGCACCATTGCATCATGTTTGCAGATGAAAGTTTAATGAAAATTCTTATGTCAGTGTGGTTGCCCAACAGAAAAAAATTGGATTGCTCTGAGATAGCTTAAAGGAGAACAGAATACTTTATGGAATCTGAGGTCACAAGTTACTTTTAAGTATCTTGAATCAGGTTTTTTAAAAAAGTAGTTAGGAGAAAAAAATTGAATTACCTGTTTCATGGAAATCTTTCTTTTGAATTAGGTCACTTGTTCTAAGCTTCCATAGTCTAAATCTGTATATCACACATGCAGTATTTTATCTCACCTAAAAATTACAGGTGAGGGGAAAAAATCAAAGAAGTTCAAAGAAGTTCTGTTTTACTCAACCCTGACTAAGAGAATGTGTGTATGATCCCCAGCCTGCCTCTGGAAGGCTTTGTATTAATGGGGGGTAAGAGGAAGAGGGAAATCTATTATTTAACCTTGAAAAAACTCTCTCCCTGAAAGAAAATGCAGTAGATACTATGGGCTGTATTCCACTTTCATTCTCTCCAGATGTTTGTGGAAATGGAAGTGGATTTAAGTGTCCTTAAGAACTGTGTGGTTGATGAAATCAGCTGAATTCAGGGATGGGCAGGCATCTTTCTGCAGCTTGTTTTAGAACTTGATTAATACACAGATTTCTTGCCTCCTGTTCTCACTCTCATGAAAACTTCTGAAATTAGTGGGAATAAAGTGGCGACTTCAGTTGGAACTTTATTCCTTTGATGCTGCATCTGAAAAGTTCTAAATGTACTGTACTTCAACAGTGCAGTGTGCAGGTTGGTCAACAGGGACTCTGAATTGTCAGAAACAAATGTGAATTAATTTTTTTTTTCCTTGAATGTTGCAATTTTGTTTCAGCTCATGTGGGCTCTGTCATATCAATTGCTGTGGAGTAAATTATTACTAAATGTTAGGTGGTAGTGGTGATTATTTCAAAGATAGGGTAATCTAGAAGAGACAGCTTGCACAGGAAAAGCAGTCAGTCATATTAACTAAACTGGCAATAACTGCCACAAAACATCATCATCATTTTATACCCCTTTTGGTCTTGCTGTTGGACTAGATGAACTATGTCCTTGTTTGTGTTTCAGAGAAGAAATCTGAAATACAGTCACTTCAGGCAAAATGCAAGAACCTTGATTTATTGATGTTATTTTATCAATTTTGCACAGGTTTTGCAGGGAGGAGGGAAGGAAGGAAGATTAGGAATTTCAGATGAAGACAGGCAGAAATGGTCACAAATGCCTGTCACACCCAAGAGCAGTAATAAAATTACTGCCGTGAAGGAAAATGATATCATTGATTATGAAATTTCAAATTGGTGCCTAGAGCACTAGGAAAGCTGACAGTGTGAGCCAGTTTATTTAACAAGGAGAGTGGGTGCAAACATATTAATATGCTTTTAAAGAGAAGGAATCTTCTGCAGGAGGACATGGTGTCAGTAATTTATGGGCATGAGCACAATGCTACATCAGTGATTTATAGTGTCAGGCAGGGCTATTAATGGGATTAGGGTTCAGAGTTTAATTTACTTCCCTCTTTAAAAGAGAAGAATTATCTACTGTAAAGACACATATGAGTTGTTTTAAATGGGGTGTGAGGACCCTTCTGTGTTAAACTGGAGGAACTGCTTTAAAGTAGTCAAGAGAGGCAATGAACATTGCCTGTTCTGTTTCTTAGATATATATATATATATGGTATCCATGAGGAGTCCCTGTAGGTGCCACCTCTCAGGGCAGAGCAAACAGGGGCAGGACTGGTTCTGTCTGGGCTGGCACCAGTGAATTTTGTTATTTACATATTTTTTCCTAACCTATAAGAGCTGTTCTGTTGGCAAAGATTTGAAGTTACTTGACTTTCTTAGTTCAAAGCAGAAAGAGGTGCTTCACTCTTAGTGCCAGATGACTTAATTTCTTCTGAAGATGCTAAGACCAGAACTGCCTCTTGTTGTGACTGTCTTGGTATCCACTGTGGTAACATGAGGGATATTTGCATAGTTTTCACAACAGTTCAAGTACTACTTGAAGGAAGACCCCAGGAGCTAGACATGGCATCATTACTCTGATTTATGGATGAGAAATGAAGCTCAGAGAAAATTCCAGTTTTCAGGGTTGTGGAAACCAGAGGCTTCAGGGAAGGGGACTCATCACCCCAGAAGTAAGGCTTGTGTAGGTAAAAAATTAGTGTTTCATTGCTTCCGTCATTAGGAAATCTGTTTGCAGTCCCAAGCCCCAGTGACTCTAGACATTTGCCACCCAGTTCTCTAAATCTGCTTTTTGAGCACAGTTTCTCTTCCCTGTTTGCCCTGCAGAGCTGCTGCTTGCTATCTTGAGCATCCTCCTCTTCCTCAGTTTTCAGTTAATCTCTCCCCACTCATCCCAGTCTGTTCCCCTGGCTGGCACAGAGCTCTCCCAGCAGCTCTCATCTGTGGGAGGGAAGTGTGATTTAACGGGGAGGAGAGAGAAGCTGAGTGCTTATGCCTCTGAGTGATTTTTGAGCTGTAGGTTTATTGCCATATACACCTCACGTTGCTTAAAGTCTCTTCTGGAGATCTCTTCCGTCCCTTGCAGCTTGCTTTAAACTTCTCTGGACGAACTTCTTGGCTGCTTCCTCTGCTGCTCTGAATAAAACTTCAGGTAGATGCAGTGCCTTTGCTGTGACCTTCAGTATCACTCCCACAGCTGATATGAAATACCATGCAAACCTCGATGCAATTCTCCATGGCTGCTGCAGGCAAAGTCTCATATTAATGGAGGGGCCACGGGGCATTCTGATTGTGCTGTTTCTTCTGATTGTCACACTGGCTTAAAGATAAGTTATGCTTGGCGTCGTCTGGCTGTATCTCCCTGTGCATTTCACTTAGGTATAAAATAATCCACACCTAGATGCTTTTCTATTATCAGAATGCTTTAGGTGAGTTTGGACTTAAAGGCTTTCTAGGTAAGATGGATCTAGGGGAGTAATTTGTGAGGCAGGAACCTTACTGGAAGCAGGAGGAGGGATTGAGGCTTTGGAGTGAGAGGATTTTAGAAGGTAGGAACTGGATATTGGATGGGGAAATTCTTGCTGGGAGTCTGGGAAGGTATTGCAAGAATGGGTTTGGATGGAAGTTGAAGTACTGGTTGGGTGTGTGGTGAGAACTGTGGATACTGGGTGGGCTGGACATCTTCCAGCAAATGGAGAGGTGAAACCATCATATTATAGCAAGGAAATAATTGGGCTTTGTGTGAAAGGGAAAATAAAAAGAAACTAAAATGATTCTTTAGGTCTAAAATGCTTGGTTTGAAGGCAGCCAGAGTGATTGCAGCTTTCAAAGAGCGTTTTTCCCAAGACGAAGTTTCAGTTGGCATAAAAGCTAGCATTTGACATCTTTTTCATATAATGATTGTATTAACAAAAGCAGACCTCGCTGTTGGCTGCTTTTGTAAAACAACTCCAGCGCTTCTCTTCATTCTCTTAACTCCTGCGTGCGACTTGAAGTCAGCTCAAAACTCCTGCTGGAATGCAAGCAGGTCAGCTCCTCTGACGCAGTTAGAGTAATAGAAAGTGCTCCACATGGCTTGACAAAGGCTCTTTGCAATTGTTCATCTCTGTTGCAGCGGGCAGTTTTAATACACTGATGTTTGCAGCACTCTTGCATTTAATGTTCTCATCCCACAGGCAGTGAGAGAAGGATGCTTTAGAGGCTGCTCAGGCATCTGCCCTGAGATGCTGCTGCTGTACAGCTTATATAAAGCCTGCAGTTACTGGGAGTTCCTTTGTAATCAGTGATTTTTTAATTCTTGTTGCAAATACTGGCTTCAGCTGCTGGCTTAGGTATTCTTGCAGCAGTAAAAATGGACCTCACTGACCAGAAGGGCCTGGAGAGCGCCTGTGTTGAATTGTCCTAATGTTTCTGGTGTCCTCATGTGAAGGTGGCTTTCCTCAGACTGCTCTTTCATTTCCAAGTTGTGTTACAGTTGTAATTTTCTCTTAAGTGCCCAAACAGAGATTTATTTGTGCTCTCCCTTTTCCTGGTGGGATGCATCCACAATTAAACCTCACACCTTTACAGGAAGTCCATATCACTTCTTAAAGGCTAAAATTCCCAGCTTTTCTCCAGTGTATTGCATGCTGTGTAATTTAAATAGCAATCTTGATTTCTTTTGTCTCTAAGAAGAGTGCAAGGGTTAGGGCAGGAGTGTGTAGAGAAGGAGGCAATCTGTATTTTAAGCCCTTAACACAGCCTGGTGGGGTGTGTATGTGGGAGGAGGTTTCTAAATAGGAAACTTGTGATGTGAGGAATCCTAGGAGCCATGAGGATTGTGTAAATGTTTGCTCTTTAAAGCAGAAATAGTCAGCTTTCTCTACTGAGAAAAATCACTTTGCTTATGAGAGAGCACAGTTTATTAACTGTGGTGACTGGAGATGAAGCAAAGGGAAGGGACTAATTTTGTAGACTAAAAAAAAAACCCCAAAAGAACATTTCTTCACTGTTCTGATTTATTTTTACAATCATGTTATCTTTATCTGGTTGCCATCATTCAGATACAGCTGACTAGAGGTGTGGGGAAGCACAGAGATTTTGAACAGAGCATAAATATGAGAATGAACATTTGTTTCATTACTGTGAACATAGCCAGGATAGGTGAGAAAAAGCAATGTGAGATAAGTGCTAGACATCAGCTTTGTTATAGTTTGCATTTTATTAATAAATATTCTTGGAAATCATTATCCTTTAGCAGCTTATTGAAAACTGCTGCTGTGGCTGTGGGAGTCGTAATTCTTACTGATAGAAATTGGTGTAGCTGAATTAGAAGAGTGATATTCCACTAGTCTTGGAAGCTGCTCCAGTTGGACAAGGGCAAGTTAGCTCTCTTTGTCAGACTGAATTGCACAGCTGGGCTTTGCTCTGTGTTGCATTTCACTGGGACAGATAACAGGCCTTTAGTTTAGTGGAGAAAGGCATGTGAATAACCAACAGCTCCAAATTAAGGGCAGGAAGATTAGCAGTTAGACACTTCAGGATAGAGAAGGCCAAACTGTGTGTTGGTTGTACATTTTCTTGCTTTTGACGTGCTCAGATCATGACAGAATGACTTTCTGGGAGGCTTTTGGTTGGACTGAAGGTATGGCCTTACTACAGGGGGAGACTGTGGGAGACTGCCTCATGTGACTGATCAAATTAAATGAGCTGATGGTGTATTGTGGTGTTAAAAATCCCTGATATCGGGTGCAAGCTACCTTGCTGCTGATGGTGCTGTATTCCACACCTTTTGACAAGCTGGTGAATGTCTTTCTGAGATGGTTTATGCAGTCCTTTCAAAATGTAATTCCACACTGTAAGGGAAATCTTGGTTTTATGAAAAAGACACTGTGTTTGTATTAAAGCTAAATAGAGGTTTATTAATTAAAGCTTTTGTTTGGGGGTTTTTTTGGTGTACGATGGATGAAAAATACAAAAGGAAAGCATCCCCTGGCTGCAAAGGGGGACAGTTCTGAGTGATTGCTGAGCAGATTTGAACAGGTGAGGTTTTGTAAACTCACCACAGCACAGTTTAAGGGGAAAGTATGACTGAGAAACAATCTAGGTTAAAAAACAAGAGAGAGAAGGGATGTGATGGCAATCTGTGTCCCAGTGTTGTGTTCCATCTCTGAATGAAGACTGCTGAAGTCCTGGGAAAGTGAGGTAGACATCTGCCTTCTCTGGCATGGATGAGTTGATGTTCCTGCCCGTAGCTGATGCTTGTTTAGGATGGCCAGAAGTGCCCATGGCAGCTACTCTGCCTGTGCAGGAGACGGGAGGCACTGCTGGGTGTGTGCTCCACACACTGTTGGCTTGGAGAGACAATTTTCAATGACTGATCTTGGTTTGTTCCTGAAGAATTCTAAATTTTCCTCCAGAGTAACTCAGTAGCAAAGTGCCCTGATTGGCTGCTGAGCACCTGGAGCCAGGAGGGTTAGAGAAGCTTAAAGGGGCAAAATTGTATTTATTGAAGATTAATTCTGAGGACTGCTGTCTCTTTCTCCCACTTCAGTAGGAAACCAAATTTTGCAGGAATCTATATTTCCTGGCTCTGAAATCATCAGCTTTTAAAAAAAAATATATATATATTTTTTTTTTTAGTATTTGTGTGCTTTTTAGCAGTGCTGAATTGGTCTTTTTCAAATGGTGTAAAAAAGAGTATCTTGGTAGGGTTTTGTATAAAACTGCAGTAGAAGAGTATCTTGGTAGGGTTTTGTATAAAACTGCAGTAGCCTCACTTGTGTACCTGGACTGAAAATGCACCTTTCCTGCACTTCTGGACAAAACTCAGAAAATTCACCAGAATTTCTCACAAGGTCTACTATTACCTGTTCTTTCTACTCATTGTGCAGGCTGACCCCTCACCAGGAGAATATATGTCTGGGAAGGGACCTCCTGGGTCATTAGGTCTGTTTCCCTGCCATCATAAGCAATCACATCACATGAGTCCTTTCATTAACTGACCAAACTCCATTTTAGAAGTATGAACACTTTTTGCCCTCACTACTTCCCCTGGAAAACTGGTATAGAACCTCGTCGTCTGATCTCCAGCAGGTATTTATTCACAGCTGGTTTGCACCCCCTTGTTTCTGTGCCAGCACTGTGTAAATAAGCTTTTTCCCCCGAGTGTTTCCTTGTTTGGTGTATTCAGAAGTTCAGCTCTTCCCAGCCTTCCTTTGGTCAGGCCAACAATCATCCTCTTAGTCCTTTCCGCCCACTCCAGAGATAAAAATCAAATTACCCACATGAGAAATTCTTCTCAGCGATTGCTAAAACTCTAAAGAGAAAAAGGCAGAGGAAACTTTAAAGGACAGCTAAACTGAGAATCTTTTAAACTTCTGTTTTGTGGTCTTTGTAAAGAATGTCATCAGGTTTTTTCTTTCATTGATGGCGTGGCTGCTGTTAACTCCCAAGCTCAGCAATATGAGGGCCATAGGGGTTTTCACCCTAGAGGTTCTGTAAGGAAAAAGTCAAATAGGAGAGAATTGGGAAAGTATCTCTCATGTAGCACAAGTAATTTTGGGGGGAATTGTAGAAAATTCTGCTGGGTGTGGTGGTGCGAGGTGTCATTGTAGACCTTGTGGCAGTGATGTTCCTCACTAAAAGGGGTTTTTGGTATTTTGGTGTGATCCAAAAGAATCTGTGCTCTCTCTCTCTACCACCTCTGCTCAAGATTTTATCTGTTTAAAGATATGCCCTGTAGATATGCTGTGGCTGCATATTTCTCCTGGTCAATGAGAAGTCAAATTTCAAACTGTTCCTTGCCAGGCAGGTGATAATAGCTTTAAATTTAAAGAAAAGGGTGAAATGACTGAACAAATAGGTTTAAATTTAAAGAAAAGGATGGAAGGACTGAACAAATAGGTTTAAATTTAAAGAAAAGGAGGGAATGACTGAACAATTTAGTACATGGAAAAACAGCTGGAGAAGAGGTGACTGAGGGGATGGTGGTGAAAGTCTGCTAATCATGATATGGGAAAAGCTGATAGGGGATACTGTTCATTCCCTTTCATAACTGAAGAATCAGAAAACATCATATAAGAACTTCTAATTACTTCAAAAATATACAGAGCAAGATTGTTCTTTACACAGAACCTGCTTCTGGAAATCTCTGTGCAGGATAATCTGGTAGCTGAAGCTTTCTGCAGGTTCAGGATGTGGCTGTGAGGAATACACCGGTGGTTCTCATGTGCAGAGACAACATCTGCTGGCTCAAGAAGCTCTGGGGCCACAAGTTGGGATTATTTTGGAAGAGCCTGGTGTTTGTATCCTGTTCTGTTTTTCCCAGGTCAAACAGTAGCTGTTTTAGTTCAATGATTTAGGCCAATTGATTTAAGTTCAGTGAACCTTTGAGCTCGTCAGCTCCAGCTGTTCTTAGAGTGGTTTCGTACGTATTGCATGGTCCTGTGTGTCTTGTACACTTTTCATCTTTGCCAGTGGTAAGTATTAGGATGATTATGTTGGTTAACAGGTCCATTTAAATGCTGCTGTGGGATTTGTTGTCCAACATGCAAGTTGGCCCTTGTCTTTCCAACTGAAAATACGCAAGAAATCCAAATCTTTCCTGCTGAGACATCATAATAGATTTTATAGGAAAAACTGCTGGAAGAATTAGATAAAGAGACCTGAAAACATGGAGAGGGGAAGAGGTATTACAGTTTGTATTTAAGCTCAAGCCTCTATGTTTGATTGCAGGGAGATGTTTGAAAAAAGCTGTACCAGAGCTCTGAAGGATTCTTCTACCTCCAGCTCTGAGCTCTGGGAACTGGGCTGCAAACTCCTTGAAACCTGAACAGATGTTTTGGTATAGAGCTTCAAAGCTTTGAAGGGCTGTTTTCCCCACATGCCTTCGTATGTGAGGAGACTTTTAAGAGCTGCTGAATAAATTTTACTATCTTTTCTACAAAAGCACTATCCACATGGAAGAGGCAGGCTTTGAACAGTCGTGGGCTCAGACATGAGACAATAACCACGTAATGCAGCCTCAATTGAACAAAAATGGAATGGAAACAAGGGAGAGACGTGTCAGCCTGTTCAGGACCCAGAGGGGGCAGAGTTTTGAGATGCTTCAGTAGTTTTTTCATGAAGATAAGTAAACACAAGGGAGCTGTTTTGGCTTCAGCTCTGCCACATTAGATAGAAGAATTCCTAATGTTGGGGAAGAACCTAGATGAATAACAACCCAGATGTTCATCCTATTGCTTTATGTGCATTTAGCAATGAATCTAACAGTGATGAGTGTGACTTGAGAACCCACAGAGATTTGAATGGGTAAAACTGTCAGGAAAGGCAATAAATGTAGCTTACCCTGTATCCTTTCCCCCCTTCCCACACACTAACTGGGGGTATGTTGGTGCTGGAGGCTGTGCTGGGCTGGTGCCATATGAATGCCCAGGAAAATAAAACCCCTGCTGTAAGAATTTTTCAAACTTTTTAAAGTTAAGACAAAGGAAAACGTCTAGAAATAAGGGACTAAGAAATGAGAAATGAAATCCAATTCAGTTGAACTACAATGTTTCCATCCTGGAAGTCTGGGGTGTTTTTAAACACCCCTCTTCTACTAGAACAAGAAAAAATAGTGCACTGTTATGTTGTCGTAGAATCATTAACAGTTCTGATTTGTTTTATAGTTTCTGGGGGAAAAAAAAATCAAAATTCAGGTGGTTCTCTTACTAGGACTTTGTGTGTATTTTTCTGTAGCCAGGAGCAGACCAAATTATTTTAGGAGGGTTTAATGCAAGAGTTCCCTTATGCTGTTCCTTGTTGTAATTTGCAGTATTTGTTCTCCTCTGTTTAGACTTTTGTTTTCCTTAAGGCATTGTAGTGAGTTGAGAGTGGAGGAAAAAAAATGAAATATTTTTATCATAAAGATTTTTCAGTTTTAAGATCTGAACCAATAACAGAGTTACTTTTCTTTTTTTTTCCCCAAAGGGGAATGCAGCCCTCAATCACACAACTACCAGAAACTGTGGCCCATTTTTGAGCTATCTAAGGCAGGATGAAGTTCATTTGTAAGGTCAAGATCTACTTATAAGTAATGGCACTTCCCGTGGGGAAAAACACTAACCCAATTTGTGAAAGTTGTTTTATTTGATGGTCAAACAAACTTGGTAGCACATCAGGAGTAGGGTTCCTGGCTGGGATGTGACACACAGAGCAGCATTTCAGCAGAAGGCTTTGTTTTTCCTGTGAATGTATTGATGGATTTTCATGTGGATGTTTGACTTTCAGAATAACAAAGCTATGATTTCAAAAGACAAATGAAACTGTAGAGGAAAGGAACAAACCCAAACCAGCTCCAAAAATACAGGAAACACGGCAGCAGGAGGATCCACTCAGGGAAGATTATAAAGCTTCACACTGCCAGAGCCTCTTTAGCAGCTCCTTCGCATTGTGGGTTTGGCAGAAGGAGGATGACAGGGCTGCCAGGCTGCCTAATGATCTTCATCTAACATTTACCTTATTGAGAGGGGAATAATTCTGTTAAATTAACATCCTAGCATATTTGCTGTCCAGCTAGTTGATGAATTAAATAGCCCGGACAAAACGTTTCACGACTCGTTTATCCATAAAAACCGCTGAATTTCCCATGCAAAAAGGGAGTGACTTCTCAGCAGTTGTGTGCTGCGATGCTCTGTACCCCTCATCTGCAAAAATAGACGTGGTGATGTGTAAAAAGAAGAAGTTTAGTGAGGCTGTGTGTCTGTGGGAGGTAGGATAGCACGCAGGCCCTGCTCTTGGAGCGACCCGAGCTCCGGTGCTTTGCCGCGTGGTGCAGCCTCCTGCTCGGAGGAAGCGCAGACTGTTAATGACAGCCCACGAGCCTGTGACACTTGCACCACTCCATCAATCAAACCTGGCACCTCGTGCCAGCCCAGCCAGCTGTCCTCTTCCATCAGTGTCCGAAAGTGCCGCGCCGAAGGCCGCAGGTGCCAGCTGCCAGCCTCAAATAACCACTGGGCCTGCCCCAGGATGAGTGTATTTAGGCAACCTGTTTAGATTGAATTGTCTGTCCTGGCAGTCCCTTTTGAATGTCAGTTTGGAAAAAGGAGAATAAACAAATCACAGGGTAATGGGCAAAGCAGCACATCTGTAACAAGAAATCCAAGCCTAGGGCTTTACACTCCTCAGTTGTGAGACACCACCGTAAGGGCCTGTGACAGCAGGAGATGTTGCTGAGGGTGCAGTTGATGTGTCCTGCTTGGTTTGATCAAAATTTGTAACCTCTCAGTAAAGTCTGTGGTTCATGGATCCACCAGCCCACTGAGAATTTATGTTGTTTCTGTTCATGTCTGTTGGGTGTGCCAAAGAGGACGTGGAGAGAAAGATTCAGTTTTGTGAGAAAATGTATTATAAATATGCTCGCTAGAATTGAATTATAATTTGAATAAATCACTTTATTTTTTATATATACTTTTATACTTAATTATATTAATTATAGTAACAGAGTTTCGATGTGCAGCTGTGTGGCTCCAGCTCTCCCAGCTAAGGCTCTAAGCACTTAGCTGAGGTTCGATTGCTGCTGCACACCTGAAAAATCTCCATGTATGACAGGCACACCAAAAGGGGGTGAGCAAGTCATCTGAAGTGATTTTCAGATCCATGGGCAGGGATACTTCTGCATCCTTAAGCCTTGAGGACTCCAGATCTTGAGCATGTCAGGCTGAGAAGCCTGTAGGTGTAAGAAGCTTATATGGACAGTGAGGCTTTTACACCAGAAATGGGTATTTCAAGGCAAAAAAAGAAGTTTCTGCTGATGCTGCAGCCCCCAGACTGATACACAGCGATTTAAACTGTTCTCACAAAGTCAGTCTGCTGCTGTTCTGGGTTCCAGTGGTTCCAAGTTTGCTCTTGTGCATCTATATCAAGTTTTTTTTCTCCTACTATCATCACCAGATCCTTGTCCTCACTTGATGTTTTCTAGGCATCTCATTCCTATTCTCCAGCATGTATGAATTTTCTATTATTTGCTTGCTGAATGCAATTGCTTGCAATTTCCCAGGTTGAAAAAAAAAGAAGTTCCTTTGAAAAAAATGTAATGGAACATCCTCAGGTTGAAATGGGCCCTGAGCACAGCTGATGGCTTGGGGACTTTAATTTACTGAACGTCAGTGGTTTGATGGCAATTCAACATGACTGGTGATTGCCTGCATCGTGTTACTGCTGTGGCTGAAAAGGCTGTTTACCTTTGGAAGACAGAAAGCTCAGCTGAGCAACACAAAGAGCAATCTCCTGTGACCTGCTAATAATTTCCCCCCCCCCCCCCCAACGATTCCCCACTTGCTGAGGAGCACAAACCCCTGGAGAAAAACCTTCTCTTTGCACATGTGCTTGTTTATATATCTGTTACAAGAGGTCAATCCAGAAGAATGGTGTTTGCAAAAGAACACTTTGTATCAGGAGTTTTCTTTGCTGCAAAGTCATCCTTAATTTGGCCAGTGGAAGACTTTTCAAGAGATTTCTCTCACATTTATCATCCCAGCTTGACACAGCACTGAAATATTTCTCTGTGTTTCTAATATTTGTTGTGGTACTACTTAGAACCGTGAGTGGCCCTGTACAAGCTGGAGAGCAATGGTTCAAAAAGAAAAAAAGCCATCTGGTTCTCATTAATTTGCTGAAATGATCAGAACATTTCGTAAGAGAGGCTATACTGCATGTAGGGAAGAGAGTGGCAGGGGCTCTTCATTTGTGCAAGTGGATGCAAACTCACTGCCTAAGAATGATCTCGTTTCTAAAAATGAATTTGGGGTCCAAGGTCCTTATATAACTTCAGACTTGATGGTCTTTTATCCATAAACTCCGTTTCAGGCCGTGGCGTGTTCACTTCCTCCCACTGCCAGGCAGGTGATTATGCAGGGAATTTTTTTTTTTGTGTTAAAAGGACAGCTGGAGTCTTGCTTACTATTTAAAGAAAAAAGTTAATTATTTTAAAAAAGAGATTTTTAGAAGTGTACATGTGCAAGTAGAGCAGCAGAAGCTGAGATCCGCGTCCAGTGTGTTTGGGTCAGCAGCCCCTGAATGGCAGGCTCGGGAGCTTCCCACGAATTTCTGTATTTCTGATGTGCTGCTTTCCTTTTAACATTTGGCCTTTAGGCCTTTTATTTTGGGCTTTTGTGCTTGCAGAGCAAAGTTTGTTGAAATACTGAAATGCTGGTGTGTGCGCTCCAGGCTCCTCCGGCCTTACGTGGCCCATCTGTGCTGGACAGGACCCACATCCACTCACTGCTGCTGCTGAATCTATCAAAGCACTGACCAGCTTGCTAAGGGTGATTTTATAGGCTCTGCAGCTGGTTTGTTTAAAACCAGATTGCTGTCACATTTAGAAACATTTAGCACTACTGGACCAATGAGGAATAATAATTTAAAGAGGCTGACTAGATTTAATCAGTTTGTGGGAGATGAGACTTAATCAAACATAAGAGGTTGAGAAGGCTGATTGAGCTAATGAATTTGAATAGGTAATACAGACCCTGTCTGAACATTTTCTCTGGCCGTGGTTGGTTTATAAGAATAAATTGTTTGCAGAAGTTATCAATCAATCAATAGGTATAAAGTCCTTTGTGTGAGGAACCTCAGCAGTGGGGAGAGAAAATTGCCTGAATTGAAACTTGAAAGTAGACTTCGCATGAGATATCTTTCACTATGGGAATTTTAAGAGTTAATTTTCAATATTTTTTGTAATATGTAAGAAAAGAGACTTGGGAAACTCCCTTGAAGAAAAATACCCCTGTGAGCTGTATCCTGCTCAGGTCCTGGGTGGCTGCTCTTGGTGTAGACCTGCAGCATGTACTTACTGGAGAGCCCTGGCACGTGTTTTAACTTCTGTGACCTTTGGTTCTCCATCTGTAAAATTCGTGTGCTCAACCTTTCCTACTCTGTTTTGTCTATTTTATGTGTTGTAGCAAAGGAAGTGTTGACTTTATAAAGAAAGGCCAGCTGAGGCAGGTGCTGTGAAATGTGTGCTACAGCAGTCTCTGCCTTCCTATTACCAATCTTCCATCTTTATCTTACCCTCAAGCCCAAAAAACATAGATGCCTCCTCCCCAGCCCCTCCTTTTTAATATTAGTCAGGGACAGGTGCAGCATTAAGATGAGAGTTTGTGTGACAAGTAATCTCTTTGGTACTTTATAAATTAGGGATGCTTTAAGTGAATAAAAAGTAACTGTATAAGCTCATCATTTGAAATCCATGCTTGTGTAGTAGGACCCTGACCCATTCCTTTGTGTTTTCAGTGCAGAAAAATTCTGCCTGTGCTTTCTTCAGTAAGGGCAGCAGTTGTAAATAATTTTCAGCTTCTGCTGAATTAATTGTGAGAGGTCCTGCTCTCTGCCCACCTCCTTCTGGCAGTGCTGGCAGAGCTTTGTTGGACTTTGGGGGGAGTTTTGTCTCACACCTCTTCTTAGAGAGAATCATAAAATCATAGAATGGTTTGGGCTGAAAGGTGTCTTAGAGGTTGTCTAGTTCCAACCCCTTGCCAGGGGCAGGGACACCTTTCACTTGACCAGCTCACTCAGCTCCATCCTGGCTTTGAACACCTCCAGGGGTGGGGCAGCCGCAGCTTCTCTGGGCAAAGAGAAGAAATGTGACAGCAGAAGGACCAAACCCTGAGAGGTGCTTCTAAAACAATCAAAATTTGGGGTGTCTGAGATATTTTTGCTCCCAGCAGAAACCGTCTTTCAGCTGAAGAAGCTGGTGGGGAAATAATAGAAGGTAATTCCATTGTCCTGCCTCAGTCAGGTCAGGTCCTTGACGCTGCTGGAAGAAGGATAAACTCTGTTAACTATTGACATCAAGGTCCCCTATAAAAGACAAATATGCCATAGGAGCGTGGCAAGGGGAATTGGATTGGGATAGAGATTTTTAATCAGCATCAGGCCTGACAATCAACTAACACCACAACCAGCTGAATGATTGAGAGTCCTGAAATGGTGAAATATTCAGTAAATGCTATATTTTTGTGTAATGCTCTAGCAGTTGCTGAAGCTGTGGCTTTGCTCTTTTTTTTGCAGAAATGCCTAGTTCTATTTTGGCTTTTTGATATGCTTTTGTCATAGTGCTCAGAAATGATGGGGCTGCATGGTGACTTTCTTTAAATCACTGTGCTTATGTGAGAGGATTGGTTGCTAAAAACATCAGGAGTTACAGAATATTTTTGTTGTTGTTACTGCATCAGTAATGTGAAGCTCTACTTGAAATTAAATCTTTATTATGCCATACACTGTTGAAGGCTGTCCTTTTTCCATATTTCAATCCAAGGTGACCATGGTCATTGTGAATCATGAAGGAAGATGTGGCATCCCTGCCTTCTGCCTGCAGATTTGAGATGCAGAGGGGTCTGTGGCCAGCTTATGGTCACTGAGGTGTTTGCAGTAAAACCAAACTTAGCTTAGCTTTAGCCAACAAAAGCTGCCTAGTTTGTTTTTTTTTTATATTCCCACTGTAAGTCTTGAAAATAAAGGCACCTCCATGCAGTTGAATCCCTTCATCTTCCACTTCTGTCTGAGGATATAATGAAATGCACATTAGACGTGGTGGTTTCTCTCCACCGGCTCCAGAAGGCACCTCAATAATCACCTTGGATGGAGATCAGAGAAGCCTTGTCTGGGGGAAGGTGTCCCTATGCATGGCACAGGGGTCAGAACTAAATATCATTAAAGGTCCCTTCCAACCCATTAAGTGTTTCTATGACCCTTGTAGGTGGGTGTGATGAGCCCCATCTTAAGCAGAGCAGAGAAGGGACTCCAGTTTCCTCGTGAGTTCGCAGTACGCATCACACTACTGCACTCTGACGCTCTAAACAACATGCACGTTTTATTACCAAAATGTTTTAAACACCAGGTGTGCTGTTGGAACTTGCAAAGTCTTACCTTTGTGAAGTCACATTTTCCTCCCCGAAACACCCAGTTTTAGTCCTCCTTAGTATTTTGCATCTGCAGTGCAGAGAGGTGCCACTTGTGTCAGTCTCATTTTGTCAGGAGCAGTGCACATTTTCATTTGGAGTTTTCTTCGTGTTTCTAATGGCAGGCAGCATGCAGAGCTAATTAATGGGGTAAGGGAAGAAGTCACTGATGAGTACAGATTGAATATCTTCAGATAAAAAGAGCTGCGGGTCTCCTGTTGAGTTTAAAGAACAGCCCTACTGAACTTTTGATATGCAACCAGATGCAGCATGTAGAAGCAACCAAATCAAGGGTTAGAGGGGATGAAATTAGTTCAGCTGACTCTTATTTTCTATGTGTACACTTCCAGAAATTACTATTACCTTGCGGTTAGCTAATCTAAATACAGAGGTGCTTAATTTTTTGCTCCCTAATTATAGAGGTCAGTACAACAACTTTTATTATCTCATTCAATGTTTTCTTGAAGTGGATGGAGAGATTGGGATCTTGTTGTAGTTTCAGTGTAGCAGCCTGTTTTGATGCCTCGCAGTGTAGAAATTAAGCAGGGAGAGCTGAAGTGCCATTCTTACATGGGGTTCCTAATAGTAACACACTTAGAGTTCAAGTGGTTCTAGCTGTTGTCCCTTCATGTTGGTGGAATAGCTGTTGAAGAAGAATTTCAGAATTGAATGGTTCATGCTCAAAGCAGTAGCTTGTCTATTTAAAATGACATAAAATAAAAGTATGAACAGACAGGAAATGCAGCAGGAGCTACTAAACCATTGTGATTTTACTGGTTTTCTGCTTTGAGGGTAGAGAGGGTAGCATAGGATGGGACTTGAGGTGGATTTCTTGTCCTGCTTCTCTGGGGTTCAAGCAGAGCTGATTGATGAGGAATGATTTATGACCAGATACACATTTCATCAGTAAGAATATTTCTTCTTGAGTAGAGGAATATTTCTACAGCCTACAGTCACTGAGACACAACTTGTCCCTGTTGCACATCCATTTCATCAAGGTTAGAGGCGAGTGCCCTTGATCTGTTCTACCAGATCTAGTCCATGACAAGTGTCCTGCCTTTTCTTTGAGGGGAATCCCGTTCTGTTCTGCATGGGCAGCTTTCATTGCTGAAGGCATTTCAGCCTGGCACAGCTCCTCTATCCAGATCTCTGCCCAAATCCTTGTCCCTGTGCAGGGGAAGGAGGCTTATGAGGAAGAGAAAGCTGGGGAGGAAAGATGGAAAGGTTTTCGTCTTCAGGGCTTTTCTATGCCATTGCAAAGACTTCCTGAAACTATTGCTCTGGTGTTTGTTCCAGCCATCAAACCCTGAAGGAAATCCCTGATTTGGGTGTATGATTTAAGTCTATAAAGTGAACATGGGGGCATGGTTCAATAGTGAACGAAGGAGAGTATCACTGTTGCTCTTTGCAAACCTTGATTTTGATGGCTGCATGAGTTTGTACTCTAAAGAACTTTCCACCAGGATAGCAAGTGGCCTCATCATTTGCTGTGAAGGATGAGAAAGATTTGCTGTTGGATGCAGTTCAGCTGTGGGGTTTTGAGCTAATACTAGATTTGTCCTTTTGGGACAATGTGCTTGCTGTACTTCCTGCATTGACTAGTCATTATTGATATCCCCATCTTCCCCCTGCTCCCTCCTTGACTCCTTGGGAGGGTCATACGCCTGGGATTTACAGCTCTTTTTGGTATATGGTGACTGTTACAGCAAAGATGAATGGGAAGGGAAGCTTTTGTATGTTCCTCTGCCTGAAAACTTTCTCAAGGTTAGAGATCTCGGGTGACTTTTATTGTTACCTTTTCTGACAACAGCCTCTCAATATGAAATAGAAACTGAAATAGAAGAGTGGCAACTAACTGGAGATAGGCCTGAAAGGGCTGGCATGGCGATACAAACTGCTTATTGTTTATAGTATTTGTCTACTTAAAGCCCACTTCTCTCTTGAGAGCTTGGCTTACTTAGAAAAGAATTGCTACATTGGCAGAAGTTTCCTATATCTTAACTGTTATAGAAACGTGTTATGAAAGCAGTTGCCATGAAATTGAATTATAGGTGTTGTATTCTTCATTGCTTAAATTGCTCTCTTATATCACAGGCCTCATAGTTTTGTTTGGAACAAATAACTGCAATTTAGTAGGAGCCTAAGAGATGATGGTATTAGCAGTCAGGGGTTGTTTAAGGCTTCCTTAATGATGGAAAATTGTTCTTATCCATTTACCATGTGTCATCTTTGTAAAAATGCATGTGCAGTGAGTGGAAAAGGAGAACTGTTCCCTTATGGCATCTAAGTTTGTTTTTGTATTTTTCAATGTGTGAAACAAACCCCTGTATGTTTTTAGATTAGTCAGGGCAATATGGTCATTCATATGTAGCTTTGACACAGCTCTGATACATCAAGTGGTGACACTGGATGTGGTAAGATGTTTCACTTCATTCACTTCCAGTTTGCTGAAATTAAGTACGTAGTTGCTCAACCTAAAACTTCCCAGGTTTTAATGGAATAGGTTTTTAAAAGATCCTTCAGGAAATTTTTAAAAATAACTCTCAGTGCTGAAAGCAATTATTGGTTTGGGCCAGAATTTAAAATCATTTTGTCTAGGTTTAGATTCCTAATTGCTGCTCTATGTGCTGCTTCCTCCCCAGCCCACTCATGCCCAGTAGCCTTTTCTTGGATGTGCTTTGCAGTTTACCCTGAAGCTTAATGTATGGGAATTGCTTCATTTGGCTTGGAAACAGAGTAACTCCCACAGAAAAGGGATGCTTGCAGAGGTCTTGGGCTTGAAAATGAACCTTGCTTCCCCTACTTCCTTTTCAGGTCCATATTAATTTACAAAAGATACTCTGTACTGAAATTCCGAAGCAAAACCTGCTGTATCATGTGGCTCAGAACAAGCTTTATCAGTTTCCTCTTTTCCAACCTGTTACGAGTCTACAGATCTGGTAAAGTGTTACATATGTGTATTCCTCCAATTTCACAGATTTCACAGAGAAAATGAGGTTAGGAAGGATAGGGAGAGGTCAGTTTGTCCATCCCTTGCCTGAAGGCAGGACCTGTTCTTCCAGGTCCTGCTTTACCCTTGACAGATGGCTGTCTAACATGTCCTTAAAATTCCTCAGCCATCGAGATTTGCTTGCTTGCTTTGAGGTGTCACTTGTGGAAAGCCAATTAAATCTGCTTCAATGGTCTTATTTTGCCCATGTTCCATTAGCAATTAGGATCAGTTTTCTTGCTTGTTTCAGGTGGTTTTATATACATGTTTTTTGCACGTGTTTTTGTTTTATTTTTCCCTTTTCTGCTCCTCTCCTGATTTGAAATGTGATTTTTCAACATCTGCTTTTAGCCAGTTTGTGTCAGGCCTCTGATGCTCTGCCCACTTGACTGAAGGTAGTATGCAAGTTCCCTAATATTTCAGAAATTCCAATTTCATGGCAATCTTTAAGAATAAAAAAGGGAGTGAGGCAATTTTTGGAGTGAGTTCTTTTGAATGTGTATTTTTGCTGATAAGCCTTGTATCGGTGCTTTTAGTAAGTCCTTTTCTGTTGTCTCATGAAATGTGATATGAAAAAACAAAACTGCTTCACAAAGTTCTGTGAAAAATTAATGTGTACTGTAGTTTAGAAGATAGATCACTGGAGGGCATTTAAATGTTATGTTTTCTGCAAATTTTAAGGGAAACCAAATAGCTAGTAAGGACTGTTTCAGAAATTCAACTAAGTGCTGCTAGTACTAAAAGAATTAAGAGAGGAGAAATGAGGGGCATAGACTGCACAGCCTAATGAGGGGCCATAAGCCTAATGATGCAAAATTGCAAATTGCCCAGATTACAAAGCACTGTCCCTTGCATGCAGCTCTGCTTTTAGGGCTCCCCAGAGCTGCAGTGTCGGCTCAGGATTCAGATGTGCTGGCAGTGTGGTGTGCCTGGTGCCAGCCCCAGCAGCCACAAAGCCTCTGCGTGACTCCAGCCCGTGCTGGAGCTGCCATGTGCTGCCAGAAACCTGCCCAGGCTCTGAACTGTGCTGCTGGAGGAGGCTGCAGTGGGCAAGGTAGGGAATGAACTCGTGGGATGACAGGAGAGAAGTGACGTGGTGCAGTACCAGAGATGCAGGTTCCCTTGCCCAGCACACCCTTGATTTTTTGCTGTTGGAGGCAAACTGGTGCCTAAGTGATGGTACAGCTTCAACTTCCCCAGCACGTGAGGGAGATGCTGCCTGGGCTCCTGCTGGCAGCCAGGGAAGCATTTGGAGCAGCTGCTGCTCTGCAGGGTGACTGTCCTAAAAGGGCAAAGGGGTTTTGATGGGACAGCAAAACCAGAGCCCAGGGTTGCAGATAACAGAAAGGTAAAAATGCAGTTTTTTACAGAGGAGTGTTTACTTTCTCGCTGCCTGCTCTTCCTGACCCATAAAAGCTGCCAACTGTGGTGTCAAGCTGATAAAATGTTCACACAGCTCTAGCCAGAGCAATGAACTATAACCAAAAACTGAGGAATGTTTGGGGTTTTTTCCCCTTGGGTTTTGCCAAGAATTCAAGCAAAAGTGTAAAAATGTATTTTTCTCACCGGTGTCACTTTCTACTCCTAAAATCCATCTGTATAATCATGTCTGTCTTACCTTTGGGATGCTGGTTATTCCTTCTCCTTTAGTTTGTACAGGTCAAGGATGACACAGCCTTAGCTTCGGTTCTGTAATTTTGCAAACAGTGAGATACCTGATAGTCTCATACAGCCTGTGTACCTCAGAGATGTGATAACCAGATATTTCTTCTGCTGATGGCTGATTGCTCATCTGAGTAAACTGGAATAATTCAGGAGAAGTCTTAGGTTTCTTTTTCCTTTAGAATAGAACAAAGCATTTTGCATTGAATGCAAAATCATTTGAGATAAGTGATGAGATTACTCAGTCAAAGCAGAATAAAAACTGGGAGGGATGTAATTAATTGTTTTATTTTTTTCAAGATGCTGACATGATGTGAGAGTTGCTAATGCAGTCTGAAGTACAAATGATATGCAAAATTCCCTGATAACTACCTGGGAATTCTCATTCCATCAGCAACTTCTATGTTATCATAAATGAGACAGCTTGAAAGGCACTTGTTGCATTTTGTATTGCGTGCAAAAGCCATTTACACTTCAAATGAACTGGTCTAGATTATTTGTGATGTTTTTTTTTCTGCACAGCTTTCATAAGCAATGGAACAATGCTGAATTACTACTCTATAACATTTAACAATTCAAGAATCGTGGGGTGAGGAGACGTGACAAAAACCCTCGTGAAGCTGCTTAGCAGCTGGGGTTGTAAAAACAGGGCTTCAGCAAGTCAGATTGGGATGTCTGATCACCTCTGAAAATTGACAAATGTTTAGATTTTAATTGTAATCTGTTTTTATGTTCTGATAACAGAGCCCACAGGGTGAATGTGTGTTTGTCTCTTGGGACCCCCAGGCTGAGCCCCAGTGGCTGATTTCCATCCAGTGTGAATGGTCAGAGGCATGAATTCAGGAGTGAAGCGGAGAGGGAGGAGTTTGGTCTTCATCCAGGAGGTGAAATAAACCTAAGGGAGTCTCTCCAAAGCTCCAGGGCTCAATTCTCAGCAGTTGTAAACCAGCACAGTTCAGTATAACTGAGGCTGAGGATCTGTCTGTGTGACTTTATCTGTGCTGTGTACAACAGATGATTAAGTACAAATGCATGTTGAGGTGATGTGGGCTGTGTGTAAGGATGAAGCAGGAATGTGCCTAAAAGCCTCCTAATCTCCAGTTTGTTCAATTCCTGCTATTTATCTCCCCATCACCATTCCAGTATCTCTGTATTAATCTGGAAGGCTCTCCATGCTGAATATGACGAATGTACAGAAGTCAAAAAAAGGCCTGGAATGCTCATGGCTGCAGTGTCAAAGATAATTAAATGGTGTTTCTAGCCCAGATGGAATCCTGGAAAGCATGAGAACAGCTCATGGTGCTAGGAGGGGTCAGCAGGAGGTAGATGCTCACAAACTAATTGGACTTCGGGGATTCTGTTTTGAGGAGTGCCTTCATATAAAACAATGTACATACCCAGGATGTGCTGCTCAGTTGTTTCCTAAACTGACAGCTGTTTTAAGATAAGAGATGTTTTATTTCACTGAAGCCCTTTTTCTCCAAGTCCAAAAGAGCCTGGAAACTATTATCTCACGGAAAAATACCTTGGGGTCTGTGTGTGGAAAAGGTGATGTGTTCTGTAGTGCTGGCAGGGTCACCCTGCATGCCTCAGTCTCCTTTCTGAATGCTGTTTGTGAAGGAGAAAAACCGACTTGAAATGCAAAGGATGTGAGTGGCTGTGGGTTTTATCTAACACGGTACAAAGTGGCCCATTGTGAATTGAGGGAGGTGTTGCTACCTGGGGGAGGCTCTTCATCCTCCCTCTGTGGCTGGAGTGATAGGAATGCCGTGTGTTGACTTTTAATGAATATTCATCAGTTGTGTGTGTGTGTGGAGGGGTTTATAGCCTGTCACTGCAGCCTTATCTTAGGCATTAGGGAGAGGAGGCAGCTCCTGTGTTTGGTGTCTGATGTTGGGTAGGGTAAAACACTTCACCCTGTGAGCCTGGAAGGGCCAAGGCTTGTGGGTACTGAAAGGGAGCCCTGCACTGCTCAGAGAATACCAAACAGGGAGTGCCCAAGGACAAGCAAACATGGGAAAATAAAAAGGAATCCTGAGCAGGCAGTAAATATTGGGCTTAGGAGGCTTCTCTTCTCATCCCCTAAATTTATGGCCTCAGTGCCTGCACTTTCCGTCTCCCATCACTGTTGTTCTGGGCCTGCCTAGGTGGTTGTGTGCTGACCTTTTTTCATTGTTTCTAATACTTGAGTGCCTGCATAGTACTAACAGGGTTGTGGGACACATTTTAAAGCCCCCCAAAGTTGCTGCTTCTTTTTTTTTTTTTCCCTGTGATGGTGTTACCCATTCCCAGGACTCTGCTGGTCTCCACTTGCCTCTACAAGGCCCTTCATGATTCCCAGTGCTCTTCCAGAAACACCTGCAGCCTCTGCCCTTGTGATGTCTGGAGACATTTGGGTCCTGCCATCTTAGGCACACTCTGAGTTTTGGGAGCAAAGTGGGGATACGGTGTGGATAAATAATAATAATAATAATAATAATAATAATAATAATAATAAATAAAAGTGCTGGCTTTTATTGGGATTTGTGTTCTTTGGACTTAAATGTGTAGAATTGAACAGTCCAGCCTAAAACTGCTTGTCTGGGTGTCCCATTCAGTGAGTGGGCAGAGATGGCTGCAGATGCTGTGACTGTTGAACACTATCTCTCTTCTTGCTTTTGGGCATAACCAGTGTGTGGATAAAAATACGTTTTTTTTCTTTTTTTTTTTTCTTTTTTGGATTAACAACAAATCACTGTTTCTTTGTAAGGTGGTGATGAAGAAGGTTTAAATTTTCCATGCTGAAAATCAGCCAGCAGCTGTTTAAATGAAAAATCTGTTTTGTAAGAAAAACAGAACAACTCAAAAATTACACTAGCTAAAATGTACTTGCAGCATCTGTTGTTTAACTGTATCCATGTTGCAATTAACAACAAACTGTAATAACACATCAGCATTCTGCTCCATTAATTTTCTTTTTTTATTTTACTTTATTATGCTTTCAAGTGGGTTCTGCAAAAGTACAAAAGATACTAACAATGCTTAATAAATGAATAGACAAATATATAAGCTTATAATTTTGTGCAAAGTCTGTTGATGTATAATTTTTCTTCAAATAAAGAAATGGATACAAAACTCGTAACACAAGAAAAAGTTATATGAGCAATGATTAGACTCACACCTGTTCAGCCACTAAAGCTTAATTGCTCGTGATTTTGTGTTTGAGGGCTCCATACCTCACTCCTGTCATGCTCTTCAATTTGGGATCTCTGTATTATTGTCTTATTTCTCACTTGCACATGGCTACAGACGTATGTTCTTTGAGTTGTTATGGTTCAATATCGTATCAGCCCCTGTGTTTAGGTTTAAAGCTGCTTCAAAACGGTGTAAACTGGCCTAAGGTTGGCTTAAATGAACGATGGAGGCAGCTCCTCACACACCACATGTCCCCAGACCGCTTGCCCTGCGGCGGAAGGACATGGTTGCAGGCTCACAGGTCTGACTCATCTCTTGTCTCTGGCAGTAATTTAGCTAATTAGCTCAAATATACCACCTGAACTTAGATGAACTCGTGTGCACAGGTAAAATCTGGGCTCCCAGTTTTTTGCTCTGCTGACATCAGTGTGTGCCTGGTCTGACTGACTGTAATTTTTCTAATTTGTGCAGCAGACCAGGACACCCATTCTGTGTCTTCCACTTGCAGACAGTTGATTGAATAGTTCAATCAGCTACTGCTTATATATATCTGCAAAAATACCCTCTCCACACAGATGATGTATCAAATGGTGACACTTAAACTGGTGTTCTGTTTTTCACTTTTTCCCTTTTCCCTTTTTTTTTGTGTGTGTGGTGGGAAGACGACACGTCCTGTGTACATGTCTCTGTGTTCCACAGTATTAAGTGTAAAGTCTGTTTATAAATGCAGCTAATGAAATTGGGGACCGTGTGGCCTCCAACCATTTAAAATAATGGCATGAGCAATCTCACTCCATTACGTTTGAGTGGAAGCAGTTCATGCTAAAGTGCTGGTTCCCTCAGGAGCCAGGGAGCCCTGATTGAATCTTACTTGCAAAATGGCCAGTGATGATAAGTTTGCAGGGCAGATGACAGCTCTGACTCAACAGAAACTGCAGTGCTCGGGGAAAGGGCTGCCTTGAGCCTGTTAATGCATTTTTCTTTCTCTTTCACTGCTGTCTTGCAAGCTTTGCAGCGAAGGCAGCTGCCCTGTGTTCACGTTTCCCAGGGGCACTGAGGTGCCGTGGTGCCAGGAGGGTTGTGCTGCTCTGCTCACCTCTTGGCTGCAGTGGCTTTGGGCTTTCTCCTTCCAGCTCTGGGGTCCAGAGCAAATAGTTCCATCAGGAGGGTGTTTCTCCGGCATTAAAAACTCTGTCCTTTCTTCCGGTGTACTTTTATCAGAAGACTAATGTAAATTTATGGGAATTTTTTTGACTACCACGAGGTCCTTCTAACAAGGGGGATGGCCAGGCCATGAAGCGAGCGACCCTCCTTTTTTTATCCTGTTGCAATGTGTTTCAAAACACAGAAGTTGTTGGGAGATGCTTAACAAATGAGTTTTGACACAGGTTGATGAGCTGATATGTGCTCTGCTGCAGTCTGTCTGTCTGGAGCAGTGCCCATTGCTGGCGGGGTGTTATTTCTGTGAGGAGACAGACAGACCATCCCTCGTGGCCACTTGGCACAGAGAGCTTACTTTCTCACCACCACTGGTCAGTAATGTGGGGATGAGAAGCCTGAAAATATGGGATGCTCCTGCCCTTGGCTCGAGAGTCGCTGTGGATTCTGAGCCTTCTTTCTGTTCCTGCAGGAAAAGCTCTTGGGGACTATTTCAGCACTCTGGGGGAGTTGCTGTGCACCAACCACTGGCATAATACATCCCTGGTTTTGCAGAGGAAAAATAAAATTGCACCTGACAAAGGCCTGTAATATTTGAATATAAATATATCTGACAGAAGTTGCAGCTGCATGCATATCAGGACAGGGCAGTACTTGACTATAACCATGAAGACTGAAGTGAACTCAAAATTCAGTAGAACACTACAGAAATGGGCTTGCAGGGTACCGGCCTGTATCGAGAGGAAATAGGACTTCTGCAAGACAAATAACAGTTCCCAAATGCTTATCTAGCACAAACACATTGAGCAAAACAAACTTGACTCTTTCAAGTGAACATTTCACGCTTATGAGAAAACTTGGTGACATCTTCAGTGATGGAAAATAACCGGAAAAGGGGAAATTTGAGAGGGAGAGAGGAGTAGAGTTGGAGATGCAAATCTAGAAGAGAGGCAAAGCACCTGCAGCTTCTTCTTCCAGGCTCCCTTCACCCCTCTTCCATCCCTGAATGTTTGGGGGATTGTAGATAAGGGTCATGAGAGGGGAGCAGCTGAATGGAGCAGCAAGGTGCATCTGCTGGACCTGCATCCCCCTGGACACAATGGATCACCCTGCTCTGTCTTGTCACTGTGGTTGCTAACTTTGTGTTTTCTGTAGTGACACTGTGCAAGGCAGGCTCAGCCTTCAGAGAAGCTCTGGCTGTTACTAGATAGACCTTCAGAAATAACCCTCTGCACATCCAGGATCAATCTGAGACTGCCTTTTATGTGCAGCTTTTCCCAGCCTTCCCGCAGTTTTACAGGCATATAATAATTTTACCAAAAGAAACGTTGCAAATCCAAGGAATTCAGAGTTAAGCTTAAGTGCATCATAAACCTCAATGAGAGGGTTATTTTGCTGTACTGTTCTATCGTATTGGGGAATTAATTTATCAGAAGTGCAAGAGGAGGTTGGTGCTTCTCTCTTCCATGTAGCTTAGAAATGTATGGGTGAATGTAATGGTACTTCTCAATTTCCTGGAATTGGAGCCTGATGGGATTTTTTGAGACTACTGAAGGACTGCCTCTTCTGTGTGTTTTATTGAAAATGGCATGTGAACAATGTCCCGCAAACGTGGTTTGCAGAGCCTTGTGCTTCACTGCCAGGCTTGAAGCTTTCAGCCTTGAGATCCCCTCTGCAAGTTTGTGAAGGGAGAAGGAACACCTGGAAAAACTGCTGATGTTCTGAATGTAGGGGATGCAGTTTATTTTTTCAGTTAGCCTGGCAGTCTCACTGGGATAAAACCAAAAATCATGATGGCACATGTCACGTGTTGGTGTGTGGACAATATTACATTTGATTGCCATTTGAAAAATGTGATGGTTCTAGTGCATAATTGCAAATTATCTCATGCTTTTATAATTAGCTTTGCCTGGATAAAATGTAATAAAATACAGTGTTTGTCCTTGTGTGAGACAGTTGATTAATTTAATCACAGCTGTGATGAGGAGCTCATTTTGCTTCTAAGTTTCTTTCCAGTTTAGTTCCTTTTGCCTTTGAAGATGCGATTGCTGCTGATTTGGGGGATCACTTGGAATTCCTGTCTTGTAAGAGGCAGGGCAGAACACTGAGTAATACAAAGACTCTTGAAGCTGTGATTCACCCTCTCAGATCATGTTAGGATTTGGATTTCACTTGTGTTAAGGACAAGAATTATGCATAAAATGCATTTCTGAACTGGTTCTAAGTTTGGTGTGCCTTGAATCTGAGCTTTGGGTACAAACCTGCTCAAACTAATAATAAGTTTTGAGTTATTAATAACATTTCTTTTACTAATAACTTTTAAAGAGATGGAAATATAATCCAGTATCCATATAATCTGCTGCTGACAGTTGGAACATTTGTAATATTTAGCACACCACGACTGCAAATGAACTTGGGCATTAGGACTGAAAAATTTAGTGTTTCTGTGTTTCTTCTCTCAGCTGGGCAGTTAATCCTCCTCCTAACCCCATGGATTTAAATATTAAGCCTAGGTCAGATCCCAAGGCTTTCCTCTGTTCTGTTTGTGAAAGGGCTTCATTTTGACCTGAGGGAAAGGTCATATATCAAGGCAGCAGTTTCCCATCACTGTCTTTCAGGTGGACTCACCTTTCACTCTGTCGTGTTTTGTGGTTTCCTCCCATTTCACACTGCTTGGTTTCCGATCTTCCCTCTGTCCTTCCTTTGCAACCATCTACTTTATTTTAATCTTCTTGACAGGACCCTCTTATCTGTTCTTGCCAAGCTCCATTTAACCAGGTCTGCCTTGAGCAGATTTGTCTTTCTGCCTTCCGATTTCTCTGCAGGCATGGCGTGAGCAGGCCCCACACTCCCATCAAAATGTAATTTTTTGATAATTTTAGGCTCTTGCATCTACAGTTTCTCTTCTCCTGGGAATATAAAACCCTGACCTGGCCATGTCTGGGAAGCTCTGTTGTTTCTCAGTCTTCCACTCTTCCTCCAAACCCAGTCCTTGCCTCTGCCAGTCTCAGACCTCCTCTGTTGTAGCAAAAAAAAAAAAAAAAGCCCCCAAAACAAAAAAACCACAAAAAACTGTGCCTTGTGCCTCCTACTGGATTTGTCCCCATTTGTTTCAAGGATCAGGCTGGCCACTGGCTCTGTTTGAGTAGTAGAAAATGATTTTTGTAGCAGTGAATTATTGCAGGGCTGGTGGCCAGCAGCCTCTGTCTGAAGCCTCTTTTTTGGAGCATGTGAAGATTTATGGTCAGCTCCAGCGAGTGCTGTTGTGTGTTGGGCCAGCTCACTGCACTGCACATGGAAGCATCTGAGCTTAAGATCTTTTTTAGTAACTGAAATACATTCCCTGGGGAGCCTGAAGTGGTCCAAATGTTGGGTTGTTTTTTGTTTGGTTGTTTGAGGTTTTTTGTTGTTTTTTAAGCATCCAAAACCACCATATACTGAAAAGGATATATGAAATTAAGAGCATTTACATTTTCTTTCTCTCATTTTTTTAAATTCAGAATTAGAGGGAAGAGACTGTTTAATTTTCTTTTCTCCCTTGTGGCTGAATCTTTCACAGCAAAGAATTGCACTTTCTCTCCTAGTTCTCCTCATTTCACATATACCTTTGAGTGATAATTTCCATCCTTTCTTGATAAATAAAGAATTTTCATTTCAGGAGACATTTGAATGCTATTTTAAAGTAAAATTGATTTTCCATCTTTATGTAATTAAATTGTGTGGTCAGAAGGAAATTGCATTGGAGTTACAAACCTGATGTTATTTCCTCTTTTTGTGTATGTACTTAAAAAACAAAACAAGCAAAACCACTGACAAAATATGCCTGGAAAGGAAGCTGTAGTGTCTGATGAAGCAAGGGACAAAGACCTAATTTTTCTTCTATCAACAGAGAGAGGTCACAATGAGACTCTGGCACTGAAGTTGTCTTGTGTAATATAGATTTTGAAATTTCTAGTGTGATTTCTCACTTTTTAATAAGCTGAGAAGTGCATGAGAACTTTCACAAATTAGCATCACTATCCAGTGACCTCTGTAGGGGTGAAAAGGGAAGAAAACCTCATGAGAGCAGGATGATTAATTGGTTAAAACATTGTATCGTGAAAAGAAATCGGACTTACTTAAAGCATGTCTCAACTGGTGGCATCCACACTTGCTTTATTTATTATGTTTAATGCTGTTGTGATCCATTAAAAGACACAAAACAGGCTGCTTTTCAGTTCAAGGTGTATTCTAGGAGCTGTTTTCTTTATTAGCATAAATACTGGCTATGAGGGAGCAAACGTGCTTTAAATTTCTCTTCTTTCCAAAGTCTCTAATTAGCTGAAGTTTATCCTTTGCTAAGAGGAAGATACTGCATTTGGGCTTTTGTTTCCCTTCCTTGTTGCCCAGCATTTGGCCAGAGCAGCCTGCTGTGGTCCAGCAGCAGTGGTGGTGTTTTGCACACATCATATTTTTGCATATTCAGAGCATATTCAGCTTGCCTAGAAATAATGGCAAACTTTTGCCTCAGTGTGACCAGATAATGGGCAGGTGCACTGTGGTAAAACATTGCTTCCATCTGTTATGAATGTGAGCTTTCTGTTTCTTCAGTTTCCCCTCAAAAAAACTCCAAACCCCAGTGAATAACAAAAAGATCTTTTTGTGTTTGAACACAGCAAACTTGCTGAGGTGCATTTGGTCAGTCCACAAGCTCATTCACTCCCATCCAGTGCAGTGACTGTCCTGACTTTGGGTTGCTTGAGAGGTACCTGCCTGTTCTGAGTTTTACTGCATCTTCTTTTTCTGCACCCTGAAAAATGGAGACTTCAAAATCATTTCACCTGCACAACTTGTAAATTATGTTAGGATTGGTCTCTGAGCTAACACTGGATCTTGTTAGGTGTGTGATTTGAACGCATTTAGTGTGTGGAAACATGGAAAAAAATCTTGAACTTGAGGAAAAGTCTGTGCTTCCAGCAATTCAAGTAATAATAGTGAGTACTTTGTGTATCATACTGGCTCAGTGTAAGGCAACAGCAGCCTGGTCCTCAACCTGCAGGCTGAGGTATCTGTTGTGTATGGGCTGTTCTGAACCTGTCACAGTCAGAAGCTCACTGCAATTAAAGTCCCAAATGTTTAATGAGAGGCAGGCAGATAATACTGTCTGGCATTTTAGATAATATTCAAGATGCTGAAAAGCTTCAAGAGGAATTAAGGGGAAAGGATGGGCTGTTCCTGTTGAGGACAGTGTGACTGGTGAGGGGATGCAGCTGCATTCCAGTGCGGTGGGTACCAGTCCTTCCCTCGCCCTGCCTGGCATTGCTGACTTGGACCAAACTCCTGGGAAGGTGGCACATCACAGCCATCTGCAAAAATGACACGACTGTGGTTCTCTGCCTCCTGGGGATTTGTGAGAATAAAGCTGCTGCTGATGAGGTGCTTATGGGTACAGCAGAAACAGGGCCAAACAAGGCTCTTCAGACAGGGAGGTGGGAGGGGGCTGGGAGCAGAGCCTGGAAAGTGACTTGATTTTGTTTTTTTGCAAGCGGCTGAAATTTGCATGTAGGCAGTTTATACCCACACAACGAGATTAAAATTGCTGCCTATCTCATCTAGCAAAATTGTTCCTGCTCCTTCAGCACTGCCCTGTGTCTGTGTCTCGGGGAAATCAAGCACTGAATTTTGCCGACTGCCTCGTGCTGCCGCTCGCGCCTCCGGCCGCCACCTCGGCCCTGCGGAGGAGCCAATCTTTCTCCGTGAGAAATCTGAGTGTTAATAATTTCTGGCAAGTGTTGTGCTGAAGCAGACAATTCTCTAACGCCAGCCAGGCATGTTGAGGAGTTACACTGGACAGGGCAAGGAAAACACTTCATTCATGTTTGAATTCCTCACCTCTCTGCAGCCTCCTAGGGCAGCCGTGGGAGCCAGGGCAGATACATTTCACACGGATGCTTTCCCTTGGAAATGCCTCTGGTGATGGTCTAGTGTGTGGTGGTGGCTGCTATTTGCTGTGAGAATACCTCCTGGCTTGAGATTTAATATAAAAAAAAAAAATTTCCCGCCTTTTATAAGGTGAATGAAAGTGATAAAAGATATCTAGATTTAATCTTGCCTCGTGGTGGGGTATCTGGTTCCCTAATGTCACTTGGTCAATAGGAGCTGTGGGCCAGAGTATTCAATTGGTGTTTATTTGCTAAGTGCAAGCCTGGGTAGTTATTTTATTGTTAGTTTTATTTGAAATTAGACCTTCCATCCTGCCCTCAGTATTTCTACCTGTTGTTTTTCTCCATGACGTTTTTAAGCTGTTTTGTAAATGGATGTTAGAAATTGGATTGACTGGAAAAAAAAAAATTTATGATAAAGGAAAAGTTTTGACTGTGCTTCCAGTACTGTTTTATTTAAAAGTCATTGGCAAAAAGAAAAGCAAGATAGGCTAAAATATCCAGCATTTCCTAGTGATATTTTTCAATTTAGAAAAAAAGGGTTGTTTATAAGTAAGTCTCACTTGGAATTGCTGGAGGTTGCCTGATCTCCAGGGGGATTTCTTGAGTGTGGTTGTCCATGCTACATCAGGATCTCTCTTCCCTGACAGACACGAGATGTGTGAGAAATTAGTATCTGTGCCATGAGAATATCATTAACTACACTGCTTGCATCTGGGAAGACCTTTTTCTGTTCTTTAGGGATGACATCTTGGAGCTCTACCCTATTGATTCACCTCTTAAGTCTAAGCTACTGTGGGGTCAGCAGGTGTGTGTGGGCTCAGGGATAACGAGCTGCTGTATCCCACTTAATCCACAGTAGCTGACTGTGGGTAAATACAAGGTAGCTCAAGGCTGCTTGACTTAGGTTTAGGAAAATATTTGTAATCACAAATACCTTTTTAATATCAACATTTTCTAGGCCAAGTAGCTTCAAGGGTTTGTGGAACTGTTTTAGATCTCCATTTCATTGTGTAAGTAGGTTATAAACACCAAATCAAGTGTCTTTTAGTCTTTATGTTTGCAGTGCAAGGGATATTTTTGTGATAGATATTCTTAAGGATTGTTGAAAGCAGTAGAATAGTTCTGTTTTTAAAATATAACATATTCCATGCAAGAAGAGATCAACACAGTGCTGTTTAATGCTGTGTAAATATTTGTACATAAATAGAATAATCCTTTTTAAGCAAATAAGTTAGAGGAGAGTAGATTTCCTTTGTGCAAAGATTGTGCATGTAATAGTTTTCACCTACCAGTTTAGCAGTGCATTCAGATTGTAATTTTATTTACCTGAATTGTTCCAGGGACAATGGCAGAGGAAGCTGCCAGCGCTGCTCACTACAGGAACACAGCAGTTCAAACACTCACAGGTATTTTGCTAGTGACACTTTCTCTGTCCTCCCTTTCTCTTTCTAATGGATCCCTGATTGAAATTACTGTCCAGTTTTCAGGACAGTTTACGGCAGTTCACGCTTCACTAAGAGCTTTCTAATGAAGTTAGAAAAGCTGTAAAGTGAGATCAAATTTCACTAAGCAAATTGATATTATTTCACAGCTAAATTCATTTTTTTTAAATAATGAGATGTCTAGATGCACTGCACTCTAAGATGGATGCCCTTTAGATATCTAGAATGAAATAGCATTTGTGTTTAATGATACTTAATTTTTATTTCCCTCTTTTTATTTAGAATGAGTGAAAGTGACACATTGCTGTAATATTTCCAGATTGCTGCATTATTCTTACAGGGTGGGAGGGTGCTTCGTATTTCCCCTGGCAGTCCTGAAAAACCAGTGTTAATGCCTTAAATTAGAAATAATTTTTCCTAAACATCTGTAGGAGTAAATCTGTGCGGCAGAGGCACTTCTTGAGAGCAGGATCCACCTTTCTACACAAAGTTCCCCCACACCCAAGCAGGATAATAGAAGTGATTGATGTCTGAGCTGAGTTGTTTGGGTTTTTTAATTCTTCTCCTACCTCTAATTTCCTCTTGCTCTCACCTTAAGCCATACAAGGTGGTAGCAAAACAGCTGTCCTAGGATCTAATACGAGATATTTTCTCAGCATATGGTGGGAGTCTCAACTTGGGGTGTGCCTTGAATACCAACAGCTTTTCCTGCAGCTGTGGAATAGAGGTGTTGGGATGACTGCTGGGGCAAACACCGAGTGCTGCTGGAGGGAGACACGGAGCATATCTCAAAGACAAAATCCACTTGCTGAGACGCTTCTCCTCCTCCAAACTGAGATCATTCCTTAAATCCATTCATTTATTTTTATCGGTATTAAAGAACAACTGTTAGTACTGAAAATCAGGTCTGTAACATGACCTTTGAAACAATTCACATCCTGGAAATGAAGTGTGAGCTGGAGCTGGTAGACTAAAGCCCAGCAGTGAGGGGTGGTGAGGGGCAGAGCCGGCAGGACACACGGGGACACGGCTCCATCGGCTGGTTGCAAAGGGAGTGATTATTGCTTAGTTAGAGAGTCCCAGGGCACTGCTGTGGTGTTTCTTCTCAAATCCTGGTGCCCAGCATAACAACACATGTGCTTGATGTATGGAAAGAATTCACATGAACATCCAAACAAAGCAACTATTTGGAGAGCACTTAAGTGAGCAAAATCAAGAGCCCCAAGTGGAACATCACTGAAAGTTCGTAAGGAAGGGACAAAAGGTTGGTGAGAAGCTGAAAGATAGGACACCCAGATATTTCAGTAATATTCAAAGACCTCACTTTTTGGCCAGTTATGGGCTTACTTTTTAGTTCTTTGGAGCCCACACTCAGCAATTCCCCTGTGTCTGAGGGGCAGGAACATGGCCTTGGCTGATTCTCCTGACGCAGCTTGAAGGAAGCGAACGGCTCCGGTGCTGCTCTGCTGGGCTTTGGTGTGAAAGCTGCTTCACCTTACAAGGTTTATGTGCTGCCTTCACATACACCTAGGTGCCTTCTTGCTGAAGCTCCTGCTTCTACACTTCTAGGTGGTAGAAATCCACGTGGATTTGTTCCCTTCAGTGGGGTGATGTAATTAAGGTGAGCTGAGATCTAGCCCTTAGGGAATTCTCAATATTTTAAGCTAATTTGAGTATAACTTTAAAGGCAGTCATAGATAAAGTTTAATGCCTGCTTTAGGAATGGTTATTTTTGTTCATCTTATTCCCATATTCTTGTAATCCACTTGGACATGAGTAAGCACAGCAGAATGAATCCTGCAGTGTTGATTGTTTCTGGAAAGGGATGCTGTATGTTGACTAAGAAAATACTGAATTATTAAGAAGTTTTCTAAAAATGTTGCCTGTTAGAATAAAATTAATGGGATGGTAGATGCAATTGTTGCACGGAGGCTAAAACCTGAGATTTGTGGATGGAATAGAAATGATTTTCATGTAGAACAACAGCAAGACTCTATGAAATCCTTCTGTTCAATAAAACCCTTGCTGAAGTCACCAGAATTGCTGTTCATTTGTATGGGAATGGTTCTTTATCTTGCACTGAGATTTTTCACCAGAAATAATCTAAATTTTACCTCAAGCATGATACTCAAAAAAGCTTTCTAATTTGTAAAGGCAAGCCCATGAAAGACTTTTATTTTTGTATATTCTTTAGAAGATGGGAATAAGTATATTTTAAAGATGAGGATAAATAGTCTTCTATTAAATGCCTGTGTTAGAGGCTACAGAGGATACTGGGAATGGAGGCTTTCACCCTGTGTCATAAGATACCTGGCTCTAATTGGCAAAATCAAACTCATCAGTGGCCATTGAGACTCTGGATTCCATTTTGTGCCTACTGCAATTGCCATTTTGTTGGCCATACATTCTGTGCTGCCTCAGGACCGTTGCTCATTTGCTGCTATTAATGCACAATTTCCATTCTGCCTATCCTTTAACCTCACATGGAATTGTTAACAAGACTGCCTGGCAAGGTGGTGTGTGGTGTTTGGAGCTGCTCCTGGTTCTGCTGGGAGCCTCGGCTGCCTGGCAGAGGTGCTGCTATAAGAGCAGCCAGAGATTAACCAGAATTCATTTCCTCACAAGGCTTAAGGTGAAAAAGAAATTTTTCTTTAGATCAGAGGCAAGAACTGTTTTCACGTTCCTTTTGTCTTTGTTTTGCACATAGGACCTGCTCTCTTCTGGGATAATTTGGGCATTTTCTTCCTTCTATCGGTGTCTGTGCCCTTCATGGGACCCTTTCTGGTTCAGGCAGGGGTCCTTGGTACTCGTTTGTGATGTGCCACAGGGAGGATTGTGTGGCTGGGAAGTGGGGGACACATGGTGGCTGTTGTGGGACAGTGGGGTGGGCACTGCTGCTCCTCAGGGACCAGGCTTAGCCCACTGGAGCTTTGCATTCCAGCCCTGACCCCCCAAGGGAGAGCTCACAGCTGACAGCCACGTTATTTTAAAAGCAGGACTCTCTCCCATCCCCTTGCCAGGGAATGCTGCTGTTCTGGGTGCTTCATGTCCTTCGTGGTGTAATTGTATCAAAGCGTAGATATTTGGTGGTAGGGGACAGAATCTGTAAATTCTCATTTGTTTAATGACAGAGTGTTGGAAGGGCCTGACAATTCCATGCTAATCCTTGTGTGTGTTTAATAAAAGTGGCTGTGTGGTAAGTGTCAACTGAACATTAAAATCATATTATTAAATATGGATCTGTGCAAGCTGCTAACAGCTTCTGATCAATTCATATAAACATGATGCGTCCCTTAATTGTATTAAATGTAAGTAAATTTAACAATTAATCTTCATTTAATTAACACTGTAATTTTGACAGCCTGTCATTTAGTGATTGTTGTAGACTCTTTTAAGCAGTCAGACCAAATGCTTGTGATTTATATATTTATATATTTATATATTTATATATTTATATATTTATATATTTATATATTTATATATTTATATATTTATATATTTATTTTCACTGCTTTTTGAGAGGGCATGCATCAGGGAAGCACATTATAAGGTAAAGGCTGCATAAATCATTGGAAGTGTGTGTGTAGCTCAAATACTGTCCTGACCAACTGGTCTGGCTGTGAAAGCATCGTGCTGCATTACAAGTATATAAGAATCTTCAGTTTTATTCTTTGAAACCTTTTGTTCACAGAGACTGTCTGGCAAACAAGCCCATTCCTACTGCTTAGGGAGTAAGTGCAGAGCTACAGAGTTGAAGAAAGCTTTATTAATCCCACCTCTGGTCCTTCAGTCTCATTGATTTTTGACATGGCTACTGGAAAACCACTGGTTTTTTCTTAATTCCCTGTTCCTTCAGCTTCTTTTTTTTCCTTTTTTCTTTTTTTTCCTTTTTTTTTTTTTTTTTTTGTGATCAGCTAAGGCTAAAACTCTGTGGGAAGAATTTAGTGAATATTAAAGGAACAGTAATTTAAATTACAGGGAAGAGGTAATAAATCACTGTGCTTGGTACTCATTCTAAACTTCATCTCATTTAGAGACTCTTTTCCATGTTGACAGAATTATAATATTAATTTGTTTTTCAATGATTCTCTTTCAGCTGCACTTTATGTTTCTGCCTTAGGTTTTTATAGATTTTGTCACTTTAAAAAATGTACCACTAAGGGCAGGGGTTTAATTATCTGATTTGCTTTTCCATTTAAACTTCCAGAATGATTTTCATCTGAAGATCATATCTGCTGTGTATTTGATTATTGGATGTAGATCAATCACGTGGAGATATTTGTGTCATCTGTCACATACATTGGAAAATGACATTCAGAAATTAGTGCTTGCTGCTGATTTAGAGTTACCCCATTTGAGTGCAGTACAGCTCAGGAAAGTAAATCCACTCTGGATGCACCACTGCTCCGTGGTCCTGGAACTGGGCTGGGAAAGGAGAGCAACTTGAGCCAAAGTGAGCTCCACTTTAGAGTTAAAAACAGTTACATAGGATAAATTATTTCCAGATCTTAAATCTCCAAAAACAAAAACATGTTCCAAATTTGTACCTCATTGTGACGAGACATGGGTGATCTTAGGAAAGGAAGCAGGATTACCCTTCTCAAAGCCCCATGGAGTCCCCTAGGAAATACACTGTGTACATATTTCCTTGTAAACTCTTCAGTCCCTGCATTTCCAGTGATTCAAAAAAGCAACAAATGAGCTGCTTTGGTAGGGTTTTGCTGTGATCAACCCTTTGGTCCTTTACAGGCACCAGTAATCTCTTGCTGTGTAGAAACCGGACATTTCTCCACCTGGTGCCACTACTTCTAGTCCCAAAAATTAAATTATTCCTTGAACTCTTTAGTGTGATGTAAATCTCTAAAGAAATCTGGTTCTTCTCTGTGGCAAACAAATGGGATGTCTCCACAAAGGAGATGCCCCTGCAGCGTCTGCTGCAGTGATTGCAAAGTGATGGTTGATTAATTCTCTTCACATTTTAGGTTGGTTTATGCTGTTTTAATGTCCTGCAAGGCTTTTTACTCCAGCATAGATGGAAAATGAAACATTGCCAGTTGCATGTGATGTAACAGTTGTTGGTGATCTAAATCTGATGTCAGAGGCCAGCAGAGTCTGTGGAGATGGGAAATGGGGAGGGAAGAGGTGAGATACAGGACAATGGCATCATTTTTAGCTTAATAAAACACACCAGCTGTAAAGATTTCCCCCGCAGGCTGCTCTGCCTTCGAGGATTCTGTGTGCCTGGGGTGCATGCCCAGGGTCTGAAATACAGACTTGGCTCCTGTGTCCCTGGTACTAATTCCACACATAATGAGAACTTCTTAATTAGGCCTGTTCCACAGGAGCACTTACTCTCCACTTATGCAATGAATTTTCTGTAAGTAAAGCGTAGTACAATAATTGTGATGCATGATGGGCGTGTTTAGATAACCCTCCTATTATTTTAGGAAGTGCAGTACTTCAAAGAAAACTTATCCCAAGGTGTCCCTTAAACTTTTCTTTTGTATTACCCTCTGGATTACTCTCCCATCTTCTTCCTTTGATATGTTAATTCAGTCATTTTTTTCTACCAGGGCTCATTGCTCCTGCTTTTTTCTTCTTTTTTTAACTGTAATTTAATTTTGTGGAGAGTTAATGCTTATCAGTCTTGTTTTACTAGTTGACAATTTCTGGGACCATTTTTCTTCTTTGAAATGAAAGTCTGCGTACTGTTCTGCCTGACTTTTGTGTTTACTAATCCGTGTTACTATTTTTTAACAGATTTTCCTTGTTACTGTTTGTTCTTTTTGAAACAGCAGCACTAATTTTTTTTCTTGGTTTTAGTCTGAGCTGTTTGGATCTCACAATGCTTAAGCATAATTAAGAAATATATATCAAAGCTGCTGACTGAAAGGTTTTGTCAGCCTCTCTTCTACACACATACTTGTCAACTTTGAAACTTCAACCAAGATTAGTCAAATTTACCCGCAATTCATGAAAACTTGACTCTGGTGGGAAACAAATGCTTAGATTTGAAGCAAACTAAGCCTCAAGCATTGGGAGCTTCTGTTTCTTGGCCAAAAACTTCACCTGTCACTTTTGAGGAAAGCTTGTACAGCATATGAGCTCTGACTTGTTTTCCGTCAGCTATACAGCAAATGGTAATGAATTAATTTAAAACTCATTATTTAAGCCCTTTGAGCAATAGCTTTAAATATCTATCTGCTGTTGTCTCAAAAATTAAGCACCCAGCTCTGCCACCCGCGCACAGTCCGGATGATGCAGATTCTGCAGAGCTGCAGTTTGTTCACACTAAATTGTAAAAATCTAATTCTTTATCCCTTTCTTACTCAGCATAAAGCCGATAAACCAGTTTTGTTGTTTGTGCTTCAAATTTAGCAAAAGTCATGTGGTTTAGCAGGAGCTTAATTATATTTACTGATGAGTTCAGCCAGCTCTTCCAGTGGGTTTTTTCCCCTGATGGCACTGCAGAAACATGTTGGCAGTGCAGCTGAAAATATCCCTGCTCAGTTCCTTCCCAGCAGACAGTGGTGCCCTTATAATTCTAATGGTGCTGATGCACTGATACAGGAGAGGGGAGGAGGGAAAGCCCAGGTTTAGAAGTTCATTGACATGTGGCCCTTCATGTCACTGCAGTGATCTCATTGAGGTGCTGCTGGGGACTGGGAGGGTTTGTGTGGTCACAGTGGGGGCTGAAGTGAAGCATGTTACATTACATTTAGTGGATACCAGTCCCAGACTCCATCAGCATGGAGTCACCTCCCTTGGCTCTCTCTGGGTTCTTTATTATTTTACTCATTTTGATCTTTACTGTGAGGGTGGTGAGGCCCTGGCACAGGGTGCCCAGAGAAGCTGTGGCTGCCCCATCCCTGGAAGTGTCCAAGGCCAGCAACCTGGGATTGTGGAAGGTGTCCCTGCCCATGGCAGGAAGGTTGGAATGAGGTGATCTTAAGATCCTTTCCACCCCAAACCATTCTGGAGTTCTGATTCTGTAATGCTGATGTATTTAACAATACTTTTCAGCTTGTTAGAATTGTGCTGTGTCTTTGCCTCTAGGCACTTGAATAGCAATTGACAGTATCAGTACATAATGAGATAGTCTCTATATGTTGAAAGAGAAAGTCCTTCTTTTCCATTTATGTGTCTAGAGAACATCAAATAAAATTCAAACCTCTTGGGTGACTGGCTTTTTACCCCGCTCTTGTGCTTTTTCTTGGTGTTTATGAATCTTGGTATCCAGGGATTATCACTCTTGCTGATGGAATTATGTGTCTGTGGTCCGTCAGCACAGAAGTCTCCACTGAATATCTCTTTGTAAGACTGGCTCACCTGCAGAAGCTAAAGTTGGACAAGCCCTGAGCTTTGGGAATGTCTTCACCTCTCTGAACTGCTCCTTTTGGCTGGAGCTAGATCTAAGGGCCACCTGTACCCAAAGGCAGGGAAAGTTTGCATCTGGAGATGGATTTCAAGTCTTACCTATGCTTGATTTTTTCCCAGCTCCTCTGTGAGCTCCTCTGTACCACTGTGCAGTTGCTCTGACAGGCAAGACAGAGATTTTGTAATTAGGAGCCTTCCATCATATGGTGTCCCTGCTGCATTTCATCGCCAGCTGTCTTCCCGGGGCTGAGGAAGCTTTGCTTTCACCATGCTTCACACAGCATTAAACTGTGTAGAAAAGGCTAAATATTGTAGGCCAGATGCTGCTTTCCCTTTGCCTTTTATCAGCCTAGAGCATAATTTCACTCCTGGGATGGCACTTTGCTCCTGGTAACTGGTGCCTGTTCCTCCTCGGTCCTGCTTGTCCCCTGGCCCAGGGAGGGCCTTTGGCAGAGGATTATTTCCATTCTGGGCTAACTGTGTGAAACCACTTCTCCTTTTTCATTTTGGGAGATTTTGGTGGGTTTCACTCCACTTGCATCACAATGGCAAGCAGAATATATAGTGCTTTTTCTTTTACTTTTCTCTCATATATATAATTTTAAGAAATCCTTAGAACAGGAATGGCAGTAACATCTTTTAATATGACTGGCACTAACCTCTCTAGTTATTTATCTAATGACACTGAAGTTTTCTGCAGTGTCCACAACACCAAGAGGCATTCTTTGAACTCCTCCCTGTTTCCTTCTCCATTTCTATTTGGAAGTGCTCCTTATCCGCTTTTATCCTGCGAGGGAGGAATTTTTTGAGCCTGAAATGAAGAAGCAGCCCCCAAGGGGGACTTTAATACAGAGAGGTTACAACTCAGACAATAATTTGGGTCAATTTAAATGGCATGTGGGTGTGGGTTTAAATAAATAGCTTTAACCTTTAGCTTACTGATGGAACTGAAAATAGATACAGGGTTGGGCTTATTGGAAGGAATGTGCCATTGCTGCCAGCATTACTTTGAATCTCTCTTCAGGGCTGTCAAACCAGCACCTTTGCCAGTAAGAAGCAATAAGATAGCTTTTCTTTTTCCTTTTCTATTTTTTAACCAGCAGCCAAGTCTAAAAGAAGCTCTTACCTTTTTTTTTTTCTTTGGTGGTTTTGAATTCCCAGGCCTGCACTTCGCAATTTTCTTATATCACCTAGATTTGTAATAACACTCACAGACCTTTGTGGCTATTTAATTGTCCAGTTACACCTGTATGTAGACTTTCCCTAACCAGTGAGATCCTAAAGAGCATGTGTTGACCTTAGTCAATGTTTGCCGTATTTCGGCCAGGAACTCTGTGAACTGCTTCTTCCCCACCTGTTGTTTGTGGCTCAGGAACCAGAGGCTCATGGAATTATTTGCTTGGTTTAGAGGCCAAAAAGTGGTGGACCTGCTCTAGCTTAATAATAATCCTGTCTAGGCTGAGCTCTATCACTGCTACTCAGGTAGTAGATGTGCAGTAGGTAAGAGCTCCTCTGCTTTGCATCTTCAGGAGGAGAGTAGAATTATGAGCAGAATTCTACAAACGTGTATCTGGTGAAGAAATATGAAGTTCATAGTTATGTTAAGCTCATACCAATGTGAAAATCTGATTCAAAGTATTGTAATGTGGCAGCTACTCGGTGGTCCACAAGGGGTTGATTTAAAGTCAAAATTTGCAGGCAGCTGGTGGGAGGAGAAGAGCAGGTTGTTGCTTTATCTGAGGGGACTGAAAAACCTTTTTGAAACTCAGATGAAACAAAGAAACCCACAAAGCAAATGTCATGGAATCATTTTCTTAATGTATCAAAGCTGACAGGTGATATTTTGGCACTAAACAGCTGATTTCTAAGTGTTTGTTGCATCCTTCAGCCCTAACCCAGTCAAGCAGCTGAGTGCCCTCGCTCTTCCAAGCTGGAGCTGCATTTTCTTTGCAAAGATCAGTGGCATTAACAGCAGTGCAGGTCTCCCACCCTCTGTAAGGATGAAGCTCAGCAGTGTGGGAATTGCCTCGGTAAATAAGGTGCTAAAAAGAACTACCAACTTTTGGATCTTGTAAAGGCAGTGAGGTTTCTTGGAGGAGTGCAAAGCTATTTTCAGCTGCTGATTCGCTCATGTAGCATAAATGTAGGCATGATGAAATACGCAGATAGTGTTTCATAGTAACCATCTGATAGCTAATAATGGCAAAGAAAAATAGAGTCGTAACTTTGGCGTGGGCTGCAGTTTTAGTACCATTTCCTTCTGCAGGTTGTTACTACTGGCTGTACCTGCTGAGCAGCAGATACGTAGTTACAGAGCGTGCCAAGGACAAATAAATTCATTTTCACCTTTTATGCTTGCTACCTCACTACAAACAGGTTGCAGCCTTGTGTTTTGTAAAACGTACTGCAGTGTCGGCCCTGCGTAACTGCGTCACAGCACGGAGCACCACGCTCCGTGGGAAGATGTTTTGGCATACATTTCCATAATAAAACACCTTAGACTTGCTTATGCAAAACAGATTGGGAGTGATTCACTAATGTGCGAGCAAATTTTGCAAGGAACCTCTTGGAAGAGCAGCACAATTGGTCATGAGGTTGTGATTTCGTATTTTGTGGGCGTAGGATGAGCTGTGCAGTTGCTGAGGCTGGGGGACAAACAGCGATAAGGTGCCACCAAGGACAAAAGCTCAAGAGCTGAAGGCCAGAGGGTTGGACCTGATTTCACAGCAGTGAGACCATTCAACATTAATGGGTAAGGACTGAAAGGGAGAGAGGTAGAAATTCTTCCTTTTCAGGTTATCTGCCAACTCTCTGGTGAATCAAGATGAGGAAGAAAACAGCCCAGGTGGTTTAGTTGTTGTGTAGCTGTTTGCAAAGGTTTCTCAAACCCTTCCCTGGAGCATCTGCTTTTGCTGCTGTCTGATTCAGGTTTATGGCCTAAACAGAGCACTTGTCTGATCTGCTATGGCAAATTCCAAGTTCTGAGTATCATACAGAATAATCCATAAGTAAAGAGTGATATTTCCTGTAAGGGGTTTAACTTCCAGGCCCTGGGCATTTTTCTGGTTTTGCGTGAATCCCTTGGAGACTTCTACGCTGCCAATCAGTGAAATATTCAAGGCTCTGTCCAGCTAAGGAATGCTGGTCACTGTGAGCACTGAAGGCCAGTTGGTGTGTTATCTTCATCTGAAATTCTGGTATGAAAAATGGTCAGTGTTCTCTTCCCTTGGTAACAGTATTGAAAACGCCCCTGCACCTGTGTGCACGTGTACCTGTGAGTCCCTGCAGGGAACTGTGAGACCATGCATGGCTGTGTGTGCACTGAGAATGGAGGGCAGCCTGTCTGGTACCCAATTTTCAGTTGCCTGTGTGGAATGTAAATGCACGTGTCTGTGTGTGCAGCTGTAATAAGTTAGCACAAACAGCAGGAAAGGTGACTGTTGCAGAATGCCCTCGGGGCGGGTGGTGCACCCTGCAGTGACAAAAATTTGTCCTGGCTAAACCACCTGATGTGCAGGAATCAGCAGCCACTTGCCCTCTGACACTGGCTTGGGATGGGAAGGGTGAGTCTGGGTGGGAGATGTTGGTTATTCATGTAACAATTTGTGTCAAGTAGGCACTTTCTTGTTCGTTCCTTCTGATCTTTTTACATACCCTAATTATGGATACAGTCTTGACAAAGATGATAAAGGGCCTCAGGGGTTATAAAACAGGAGGTGAGGTTAAGAAAATTATGTTTATATTCATTAGAATAGAAGAGATTAAGAGGGGTCGTGACCAAGGTGTACAAAATCCAAAAAGTATTGAAGAAAACATGATGCCACCAGAATATTTACGAGAGAAGCTGTTAAGACAGGGGTAAGTAGAGAGCAGCTGGCATTTTGATTAGACTTGGCTGTGGGACATTTTTTCAAGGGTGTTGCTCTTGGTGAGGAAAATAACTTGTGCTGATCAGGGGGCTATAGGCAGACAACTTAGGACACACATACGTTCTTGGCCAGAATTATAGGATACATTGTGTAACTTCTTTTTGGAATGTCTGAGTGGGTTGGGTTTGGGCAGAGAGTAGTGGATTAACAAAGGGATTCATCTTTTGAGCTTGTTTGGAATAATGAGCTGGGGTGCCAAGTGTTGGAAGAGGGAGAGTCCCGCTTTTCACATGGGAAATGCTTTGTGCAAACTTGTTAACAAAAGCAGTGCTGTAGAATAGAGGATTTGGGGGGGGCTCTCTGCCCACAGACAGATAATTTTGGGGGAGTAACACAGCAAAGAAAGCTTTTGAGTAATTTGTAGTACTACAAACCTGACAAACCAAAGATGTGTGGCCAACACCACCAGCTGTGCAGCCATGTAGGCTAAAATCAGAAGGACATGGAGGCAAAATCAGTTACAGCTATAAAGGGCTACGAAGAAAATGACTTAAAAACGCACTGGAAGTAGGAGGAAGGCAGAAGTCCATCAGAAAGAAAGGGAAGCAAATAAATGGACTAGATGGAGAAGCCAGAAATACAAAATGCCATTATTTTGCACTGCTCTTCACAGAAAGGTTAATAACTGTGTCAGATCTGTAACAGTGTTCCCTGTAAAAGGGGTTATAAGCAAAGGCAAGAACAAGATAAGGAGTATTTAGGTAACTGTGATATATTTGGGTCAGCGTGGCCTTATGAAATGTATCCACTGAATTATTTACAACTCTCAGAAGCTGATGGAGAGTAGGGCAGTTGTCAGAATTCTGGAGGAAGGCAAACATAGTACCTGTCATCACAGAAGACGCTACAAGGGAGACAGAGATTTGTAAATACCCAAGAAGATACAGAGCAAATTACCTGTGAGCACATACCTGTGAGCAGCACATAATAACTGACGTGCTTTAAGCCCAAACTAACCTGATTTCTTTTTCTAATTGTGTGACTAATACCCAAGAGAAGAGGAAAGCAAAAGCACTTCGCCTGTAGCCAGGAGTGTGATGCTCATTTGAGCACCATGTTCTCATACCTGAGAGAAAGCTCAGACTTGTGACTATCAAAGTTCTTGATCAGTGGGATCACTAAATCTCTTTTAGCAGAGCTTCATATGCCCAGGTAGCAAGGATTTTACTGCACAACAATGACCACTGGATATACACCTGGCTTTAGCAAAGTCTTAAAAGCAGTTTATTAATGTTTAACTCAGATGTTACTGGATATTTTATCCATGGGGTGTGAGAAGTATCTACCTTAATAATTTTGATGAGTTATTTGAATGATGGACCAGAAAGGAAATTCCCCAAGTGTGGGTGAGCAGCAATCATTAGAAATAAAACCTAGTTGCACATACAGAATTGTTGTGTAGGGACCACTGCTTCAGGTGAGCTCAGGACATCTTGCTGTGGGATCCAGAACTGAGGGGTGCCTGCTGTGACATGGTGTTCACTAAGGATGTGGACAACTTTGGAGGGAAGCAACAAAACCAGGTCTAGTGCCTCTACTATTAGTCTGGGGTCCATTGTACTGAGAAAATGCTGCAACTTTACTGAGGGGAGGTGACGTGGGGAAGTGGACAGGCACATTCAGGACTATTTTAGAGCAGCTGCTTAAAATTGAATTATGGTCTCTTGTTATGAGTTTCAAAACAGGTAGAGAGTTGCCTTGATAACAGAACCAAAATTTCACAATCTGTATGACATGGAGCAATTTATGCACTGGTTAATCCAGTTACAGTCCTGATTTAGAAAAAAGCTGAAGCATCTGCTTAACTTTTTGTCTGACAGGTTTTAACAGGTGCTAAAAGCTCTTTCCTGAATGAATTGCTTTGCTGAATCGAGACCCAATCAAGCATATGCCTGTGTTAGGCAAAGGATATATGCAGTGCATAAATTCTCTGAAGGGGGGAGGAATATACATTAGGATATTTTTAAATGTCTATTTTTATAAATGCTTTCTCTCAGTGGAAATTGCATAGGCTGCAGTACCATCCTCTCCAGCATCCCTTTCCCCAGTGTATTTACTGTGAAAGAGCTTTGCTGTGGGCCATAGCCTGTATTGCAGTGGAGTATCACATACTGAAAACTTACCTAACATGTGCAGAAATGTGACGGGTGGGTGGAGGATGGGGAGCTAGAGGTAAGCCTGTAAAAAGTTTTCCTGAAGATAATTCTTTTTAAACACTCCTCAGGCTTTTGCATAAAGATTGCAGAGTAGGCATTCCAGCAGCTTAGAGGAGCCCTGGATTTATGCTCTGTAATAAATGTATCCATTGGGTGCTGCGTTGTTGTAATGATAGCAAATGACAGTAAAATTAGCAGAATTAATAATGACCCAGCTGGAATAATTTAGCACTGTGATAAGTAAACTCTAACCTAATACTCAGCATACTGGCAGAACTATTTACAAAGCACACTGAATGCAGGAGTCTGAGGGGAATCTTCTATAGAAAACAAAGTGAAACCCTAATCACAAACAAATGCCATAGCATGTCATTAAGAGGATTAAGTGGCTTGAAATTGATGTCTAAAGCATTTTGGTTGATTGTTGCTGAAAATACCACATGCTTGACAATTATCTTCTGTTTGCCATCCTCTCTCCTGCTAGTTGTCTGTCATGCAGTATTATCCTTGTTTACCACCCCTGCCTCATACCAGGTCTTTATCTGCAAGGTTTGCAGCTTTGTGCCAGAGCTGATCTGGAATTCACAGTCTGATGTGTTGGCACTGGTTGGTGCCAAACCATTAATACCTTGATAATAGCAAGGAAGAGGCCAGGTTCAGCGAATACTGGGGCTGAAACCAAAATGGAACAGCACAAAACTTCTGAGTTAGTTTTTTAATTAAAAATACTTGGGTTTTAGTTTGAAATAGTGTATTTTCCCTAAGAATTATTTTTACTTTGGTGTTAACAAAATTTTTAAAAAAGAAATTAGATTTCAATGAAGCATTTTACAAATAAATGAGTTTTATATGGACTTGAACTCATAATAGCTTTCTGAATAATTAGCATTTCTGAAACTTTGACCTTGCATCTAAGTAACAAATTTTTAAAGGTAGAAAAATTTCTTACTCTGCCCTGCTTAGTGATTCTTAGCTATTACCTCACTGGGCTGTGCTTTGCTGAGAAGAAGAAGCTGCAGATGTATTTAGGCAAGTCAGATATTTCTGAGGGAAGGTCTTGAAAGTAGCATCGTTGTATCTGAGTGAGTCTCAGCACATGGATCGTTTCTGATCTGCTCAGGCTGTCAGTGAAGGAAGTGTTGCACCAAACTCCCAGCTACACGATAGGAGCCACGGGTGCTTCAGTCACTGTTTGTGTGTGAGTTCATTGCAGCCCTGAGCAGAGCAGGCAGCAGGGAAAGCTCCAGTTCTGATTTAAATCCAAGAATTAGTGGGGAGCCTTGCACTCTGTGCAGGTGGCCATGGGAATTGTGCACGTGGAGTCTGAGGGTAGGAGCCTTCACGTGCATCACCTCCAGCCTGCAGCATCCTGCCCTGCAGCCCCTGGCGTGTCCTGGATGTGTCCATGGAACAGCTCCAGTTCCAACCTGATTTTACATTCTCACTTGAAATGTCACCCCTTGTCATTCTGGGGGCACTGAATTATCCTGTCAAAAAATGTGTCTTCAGCATCACAGGTTGGGTGCGGGTGTTAGCAAATTCTTCTTGGTTTTGCCACTTTGGTGTCTTGTACCCATGCAGTGCTGGGTTATACTGAGCTGTGCTGCTTTTGTAGTCAGAGGAAATTGGCACTGAGGGATACTGGCATGTCTGCCCTGTTGGCAAAAGGATCAATGTCCTGCATAGTTTGAGAAAAGCCAGAAGTCTGTTGTAGTGTGAGAGCTACACATGGACAAAGAAACCTCAAGGTTTCCAATTACAAGTTTTGGGGTTTGTTTTTTCCTTCCCCTTTATCAGTTTTATAATAGTAATATCAGTAACAGCCATAATAATAAAAATAGCTGTATGTCCTGAATCCAGCCACGTGAGGTGGCAGTGTGAGATGTTGGTATTTAAAGCCAGATTATTGTTCCCCCAAGGCTGAGGTTCAGACATTCTATGTTTCTGGGCTGCAGGAAGCAGCAGAGGGGTTGCAGGAAAAAGAATAAGGACAGCAAAGTTACAAATTGTGGTTCAACCCATTCCTTCTCACTTAAGATGAGATTCCAAATCCGCTGACCTACTGCCTCTCCTTCCTGAATGCTTCTGTCCTTCCTTGGCAGAACAATTACAGCGTGGCTGGAAGTTCAGACTGTAATCTGGATGTAATCATCCTGTTTTGAGGACGCCTGAATAAATAAATATTGATTGAAATCCTAGTTACTGTCTCCATAAGCACTGCCTCACGGCTGGCTCTTCAGTTTAACTTGTGCACTCTGCAGACCTCAGTCAAAGGGGACTTTCACCCAAGCCTGAGGAAAAGTGAAGGTGGCAGAAGTCCATCCTGTCTCCTGCTGATGGCAATGGTGCTGCAGCTCTTTCGTGATCCTGTACCTGCTGGGAAAGTCACATATTTAAGGAACATAAGCAAGAAGGGCAGGTGTCTGCTTGGTGAAAGACACTGACAAATGGAATTAGGATTTGTGTCTATAGACAGCAATCAAAATTAGCCTTTCATCCTACATCAAGGTAATGCACAAATTGTTCTGTAAGCATTAGTAAGTTAATTGTATTACTTTGAGGATGCATGCATAAATAAGCATTGAATGTATTTGCTATCTGGCAAATGGAAATGAAGCTAAAATACCAGCAAAGGTGGAGACTCCTCACTACTGGTGTTTCTTAACCCTCCTGTTCTGGCTGTGAGCTGGATTATTTTGAGTCACTGTTTCCCTTCTCAGTTGATTTAACCAAGTGCAGTCCTACATTCAGTGAGCATTTCGATGACCAGGGGAGATGCAATCTTCATAAATCAGTAAGACCAGCGGAAATCCCTCACACTGCACAAAAGATTTTGGCTGCATCTTTATAAAGGAAAAAAAAGAAAATCTTTTGAAAAAACTCTATGTAACAGACTATAAATGAAAGAAATGTAGTTTTATATCAGAGCAATCCATTAAACACACAGAACCTGCTGAGAGATGCTACAGTATCACTCACTCCTCTGTAAGTCAGTACATAAACTCGTTTTTAATTTTTTGGCAGACTTATGAAACCAATTATCGTGGTAATAAATATTCAGCTTTAATGGGCAAGTAAATAATTAATGTTATTGCCTTTGTAAATTTAGCTTTTCAGTTATAAATTAACATAATTAAAATAGTAATGTTTCAGTGTGCATTTTACCAGCCAAAATCTAAATCAAGCAATTAAACTGTAGGTTTTTCACATCAAATGAGTTGAGTTTATAATGATACAAACTGTGGGCATAAATTTGTTTTTCATGGTCAGATTCATTACAGAAACATGAAGAAAAAATATTCTGCAGTAGATGTAATCAAGTATATTATTTGAAAAACCATTAATACACACTTTAACTACTTTTTGTTGTCCTTTCACAGTGAAATAGGAAGGGGAAAACACATTTCCCATGAGTCTCTGGCACAGCAATAATTGCCAGTGTATAATTGTAATGGCCACTGTACAATGGCTGTCACTGCAGAGTGCCTGTCACGTCTCTTTGGATTGACTGGAAAACCACAATGCACAGTATTGGATCTGAAAAGGGAAAAAACTACCCTGCAGTCATTAACTTAAAAAACTCCAGTCTGAGTTACACAGACTGAAAATTTGATCATACACTTTTCCTCCTCTGCTTATTGTTCTATATATTTTGTGATGAGCATGTGCTGTCCTCCCATGTCGGCGTTCCAGCGTAGTGAGCAATCAGAGCAGTAAAGCTTTCCTTGATAAGGGGAGATGAGTGAGGAGGAACATGTAACTGTTTCTACTCTGAGTGCAGCTCAGAGCTGATGAATTTCAGCCCTTGTGGTAGCTGATCCCCAGGAGCAGAGTGTGTGGCTGTAACTTCAGGTTGGCTCAAGGGTTCGGGGGATTGCATCAAAATTTCTGAATTTTCTTGTGAGGGGCAGTTAAGGGGTGTCTGAAACCATATGGCTTCTGACAATTAGAAGCTTCAGGGACGTCAAACTGTAGGAACTTGAGCCTTTCTCCATCCTTTTTTTTTAAACTGGGGATGTCACAAGAACATTTCAGTTTGTACGAGTGGTGTCAGTTTGTGACTCTTAAAAAGACTACAATTTGTCAGAGATAGGAAAAACTCACAAGTGACTCTGACATTCGTCTATCGACAAGGACACACACAGATGAAAACTTGAAGCCTGAAAATTTGGTCAGAGAAGTCCTGAAAGCTTGTGCTGAGAACCCAGAGCTATAGACATTTCTAGTCTTGCAGCCCTCACAGATTATAATTTATCATGGGCTGAGCAGTCTATTTATAGCTCCTCAAAATGTTTCTAAGAGCAGCATTTTGCAAACTGCCAGAGGTTTGCAGGTTTGTAATGAGAAGAGTTCCTCGATGCACAGGCTTGCCCACATGCAGACCTGCTCATTGGCATTTCTACAAGCTGTGATTTCGTAGTCCTTTCATGTCCCAGAATCCAGTGGGCAAATTTATCCCTGGCAAAGGCCCACTGAAGTCACACCAAAGATAAATTCAAGTCAATGAATTTTATTTTAGTGGTGTTCAAACTGTTTGCAGTGCTATGCAGATAGATGGCTATAGGCTTCTTTGCAGTATCCAAATGTTTAAGCTTTACTGGACAAAAAAAAAATAAAACTTTTGAGCTGAATTTGTGCTAATTGGCTTAAATACGTGCAGAAGTGCAGTGTGGTTTTGACAACAATATTATCTGGAGTTTTAGAAGCACTTTAAAAAGAAGAAAAGCACACTAAACTCTCACACATGCTATCTGTGGGTTCATATTTCCAAAGAGATTTTAATTGGACGCAATTATGTGCTGGTGTGATGAACTGTGGGCGGGAGAGCAGCGATACAAGCACCTGATGGCACAGGCAGTTCTCTTGTAACCACTGCTAACTCTGTGTGTCAGTGTGCACCTGGAGGAGATACAAATTTTTATCAGTGAAAAGGCCAATTTCTCTCTCAGACACTGCCCTGTTAGAAATAGTTTTGATCTGTATTTAATTGTTGTGCTTTAGCTGTGTCTAGATTTAGATGGGGTTGAGGTGCCCTGGATGGTTTTTTTGCCAGTGGAGGCCAAATGAGTCTTTTCATTTCATGCCAAGCTCTACCTAGGTTTAATGACATATTTCTGGCTGGGGTCTGACCCTGGAGTCAGCAGCCTTGAGCCGTGTCTGACAGGAATCCAGCCTATTTTGTAACAAGGGTATTCTAAACTCCGTTACATTCAATGGTCCCATTTTAGCTGTTTGGTTTTCAGCACAAATCAAAGATTGCTCTGAGGCTCCTGAGCACCTGAAGGCAGTTCAGGCACTGCTGCTCAGGCTGGCTCTGCCGGGTGCTGTATTTCTGCTCTGTTCTTTAGGATTTACAGCCCTTTAAGGCAGCATTTCCCCACAGAAGCACTGTGACACTGCCTTATTTTCTGGATGAATTGGAGTATTTCAGGTATTTGCTGACTTTGTCGAAGTGCTGCTCTCTCTGAGAGGAGGCAGCAGGAGGTGTTTGCATGGGTGAACTCGATATCTCTCCCATGTGGAGGCTGAAGAGGGATGTGTGTGTGTTTGGAAAGGGGAGAGAACCTTAAGGGAGTTGTGATTTGCAAATGCAGGTGCATTGTGGCTGTGAAAGGCCAACTTCTGGGGCTTGCAAGTGCTTCTCTTTCCTTGTGGTCCTTTTTATCTTGCATCAGCTTTCTCCAAACACCTGACACTCTTCCTAGAAAGCTTCAGCATCCTCCCACAGCCTCAGGTCTGCTGTGGCCTCTTCTTGGCTCCCCAGTGCACTCACGTGGCCCTTACAGTCCTTGTGGGCTGGTGCAGTCACCTGCTCACCCTTTTCCCACCCCTGATGCTCTGCCAGATCACACTGTGCCCTCTCCTGTGTCCTCCTGCTCTGTCCTTTCTGCTGAAATTAAAGCACTTAAATGCTCTAGGGCTTTACCAGGCTTCTATGCTGGTTACCAGCTCTTTCTCTTCAATTATATGATCCACATAGGAAAAAGGACATTTTGGAAGTCAGGTTGGTGTTTTTCAAGTCACTGAATTTGAGACTCTCCAGGCTGAAAGATCTCTACACTGAGTGAGGGGCCTTCCTGTGTCATTTGTGGGCTTCATTGACTCCTACCTTCCCTGGGGTTGTAAGAGTGTAAAGCTGCAGCAATGAGTGGGACTTCATAAACGACAAATTTATCCAAACTTTTCAAAGTTTGCAAAATTACTAAACTAGTTGTTTTTCCTGATAGACCTAAAGTTGCCTTAAAGCATCAAAGGAGAATCACATTTTAGATTCCCAGGAAGTGCAGCAGAGTTTGATGCTATGTGTGGCTTATAAAATCAAAAGTTTGAAAATAATGACCTGAATTTATAATGGAAAACCCTGCTCAGTTTCTGGCCTGACACCTGGCTGACAGCTGTGTGTCCTCCAGGTGCCACAGAGTCCAATATATGTATTTCTCTTAACATTTGGGGTACCAGCTTATCCCAGTATGTTCCACAGAGATAAACAGTAACATTACAGAGTTAAGTGACTTTGGAGATAAGTAACTTAAGCAATGTCATTCTTAGCAATGAAATTCAATAGTAGATGGAGCTACATGCATTTACTTAATAATTTTCCAACAGGAAATGAGTTAGAAGTGGCAGTTACACAAAATAAAATTCTCTGAGCAGTGAGATCAGGACAGCAAAGGAAGTTGTTCTTTCTGACCAGTGTTAATGCAGGCCCATCATAAAGATCACTGATTCCAGCAAGAGTGAAGCCAGTGCCAGAAAGGTTGGGAGGTTTTATCTGAAGTGTTCCAAACAGAGAGTTCCTGAAACAAACCAAATTAAATTTTAAAAAAAGGAAAAAAAGGGGAGGGAAAAAAAAAAGAAAAAAGGCAAAAGCACATCTGAAGAAGATATAGAAAAGTCAGTTGGTTTTGGGTGGCAAAATAGAAATGCGCTGATTTCAAATGAGATTAAAGTTAATAGTGGTCAAATTAATACCTTTGATAGAGAAGTATAGTATGTGTACAAAAAGCTTATGCTCTGATGTCCTGATCCTGTAATAGGATCCACTTTTGTGCTATCTGCTGCAGTAAAGAGATGGAAAGGTATTGGAACCTTTTAGTAATAAACAGCATTCTTCAACCTGGAATGTACTTGGATTACAGAACATAGGAAATATATCCCAGAATAATTTCGGTGCACTTACTTTGCGTGGGTAGAAGTTTATGTTGGGATGGATCAAAAACTGGTTTTTCCCTGGTTAGCATAATTTCTTCTGTGCTTTTGCACATGTAGATAAATTTTGTTTCCCTTGAGTCAGCTGAGGTTTTTACTGCACATCCCACCTCTGCAGTGCTGTGGTTGCAGAGTGGAGCCCTCCCCCTGGGAACACCGTGGCAGAGTTGGTGGATATGTGAGCCACAGGAGGAGAGGGGAAGCTGGGAAAGAGGTGATCTCTCCCAGCTTTTGCAAAACATCTGTCCCTGGCTCAGTGTAAAAGGGATGAAGAGGATAAAGGAAAAGAAAGGCTCTGACTCTGCCTTACCAATGAGTTAAGGACTCTGCCATCCTAAATTTGGAAATGAAGCTTTTTAGGGAGCTGGGAAACAAGTTCATGTTGATGCTGTGCACTTGGGGCTGGAGAAACTTATTTCAAAGTTGTGATGAAAAGACCTGATGGAACCAGTTACTCCCCACTCAGTGTGACAGTGAGACCTGTAGCTTAACTGTGACCCTAAGATGAGTGATGAGATTGTTTCCTTGTTAGATCCCCATTTTAAGTCAGAATAAGAGGAAATCCACTTAGATACTGTTCCTCAGCAGAGGCTGTATCACACAGCTGCCTCTGGAACAAACCTGTCAGCTCTTGTTGGGAGAACTGGGTTCATTTCATTACTCGATTATTGTGACAATCCGTCCAGTTAAATGGAAGCTGGTTGCTACTCAGTGCTGAAGTGAGTTCAGCATTGTTTTTTTCTCCCCCACAAATGTGCTTCCAACCCTTTCAAAGCATTATTTGACAAGGACATATGCACTGCAGTAACTTCATCATTGCTTTCAATTGAACTGGCAGAAGAAACAATCATCTCCTGAAAGGGCTTCAGTACAAGGGCAGATGTAAATGTCTGAGTCTAAGGAGCCCAAGAGATCTTATTTTATAGTCTAAGCAGACTGTAATAGTAGGAGTAATAATAATAAAAACACTTAATAGTGTAATGCAGCGTTGGTAGCTGGAGAGTTAGACAGTAGCCTGCAACTTAAAAGCTTTTGAGCTTGAGAAGCAGCTTTGGTTAAAACCAAATGCCTACTGAATATTTCAAATAGGAAGTATTTCCATGGCATTTCTTGGGTTCATTTTCAGAAAGTATTTACTTGTGTGCAACAGCAGCAAAACCTGTGCAGTGTCATAGCATTTTCTAACCCAGCAAGATATTAATTACACTCTTGAACCTCGTAATGTGACATTGATGCTATTGTGATGGGGATAGTTCCTTCAACAAACATGATTGACTACTTATTTCCTTTTTCCTGGATACCATTAGTTTGTACTTGGATAACAAAAATCAATGCTGATCTTCAGCAGCATTACAGTATTCTATTGTATTAATCTCAGCCAACGTAGTCTTCATTTTATTATTGCCTGCATTCTTTAACTGAGTTCATTTTCCATCACACCACCAGCCCCCACCAAATTTCTAATGGTGGGTGTTATCACTTGAATTGCAGCTCTCCTATTTCGCTGTTTGTTTTGTTGTCAGGGAAGAAAAAAAAAAAACAACCAAGCCTTAAAACAACTGAGTACCAGTAGCACTGATGATTTCTGTTTTATTTATGTCTTGCACTGGGCCACGGTGAATGATGAAATATGTCTGGGACACAGCTGTGGGCAACACTCTCAGGTGTTACAGTTGGAAAGGTGCCAGAGTTGCATTGTGACCGATTTTTTACCATTAGCCTTCTGGAAGGAGGGATTCAAAGTCTCACCTTATTCCCTTCTTCACCTGTGTCACCTTTACAGTAAATTAATGTGAGATCTTTACCAGAGATGGAGCTGTGGATCCCACAGCTTCCCCTGGGACTGGAGCTGTGAGGAGTCAGGAGCGCCCTTGGAGATAACGGAGTGCTGGGCTCGGAGCTGGAGCCCCTGGTGGGGTTGTGCTGATGCCGTCCTGGAGCTCAGCAGGAAACACTGAGCTTGATCCCGAGGATAATGCAAAAAGCAGCAGTTGTTCCCTGCTCAGCTGTGTGGGGACTCATGTCTGAGGCTGTAATTAGAAGATATACCTGCTAATGAATTGGTGTAATCCCCTGCTGTGTGCAGAGTCTGCTGGGGGATCTCTTCTCCTGCCTTTGCAGAGGCAGGTGACCTTGCTAAATACTTAGCAGTAAAAATGTGTTTTCCCTTGCCTGTTTCACAGCCTTTCTTCTGGCTCTGCCAGTGGAGCTCTTCTTTATTAACTGAAAATATTTACCCAAGTTTATTTTTAGGGAAAGAGGGAAGTTGGAAGAATATACGTGAACATGTTCCATATGTGTCATACACATCTACGTGAATACACACACATATGGAATTCTGATTTCTTAATGGCCACACTAGCAGTAAAAATAAAAGAAATTTAATATTTAAGCAAGGAATTATGTTTTCAATTATTTTTCAGTCACCAGCCACTTTAAATATTTAATCTTTTCTACGCCCAACTAATTTATTCAATTGCAGTCAGGTAGATTGTAATTAATTTTTGATGAGACAAACTAATACTAATTTGAATATCTACTACACTGTAATATTTGCTTGCAGATGTGTTGTTTAGCTTGTAGATACCTCTTTTTTGCCCTTGCTGAAGTTGCAGATGCTCACCAATGTTGCCACAAGGCCCAAGCTGCACCTTAAGCTCTATGATGCACAAATACAAGGATGAGTGGGCTGGGTCACAGAAGGGTCCAGGCAGCTCCTGTCCTCACCCCGCCAGGGATCAATAATTGATGTCTGAAGACAAGGATTGAGAACAGGGCAAAGGTACAGCAAGGCTTCCTGAGAGAGGGAGAGTCTCCCAGACCTCATTGATTTGTGGCCTGGAAACATCCCAAGATAAAAATGGTGTCTTCAAATTTAATATTTGATCTTATTTGTTACGTCTAAAGTATATAGTTATTCTGTATAATTCATGCTTTCCATCAGCAAAGGACTGAGACTCCTCCAAGGGAAATACTCTCTTTTTACTGGAAAAATGTCTTGTCTGCCTTTTCTGATTAATGAGAACATCCATATGCCGGCTTTTGTGAGTGGAAGACGGATCTGATACCGCTTAACTATGTTAACTGAATGTAAAATTCAGAAGTGGTGGGATAATGAAAGTAATTTGCAGTTTGTTGGCGTGTTCCCTCTGATCAAACACGAGTGGGGGAGCACAGCAACTTAGAAACAACACAACAAAATTGTGGGATTTCTAGGACATGCGGCATTTTTGCAAGTTTACACTTGGTTTTGTTTCAGATAGGAACAGTGCCAGCTCCTATAGCAGCTGCAGGCTGAAATGGATGATTTTTGTGTCAGAGATCACATGGATTTGGGTTGGAAGGGGTCTTAAAGACCATCCAGTCCCACCCCCTGCCATGGGCAGGAACAGCTTCTGCTATCCCAGGTTTCTTCAAGCCCTGTCCAACCTGGCCTTGGGCACTTCCAGGGATGGGGCAGCCACAGCTCCTCTGGGCACCCTGTTCTCACTCTGCAGCCGTGGGATGCTCCTGAGGCTCTGGGCTTGGCAAGAACTGCCCAAAGCCATGCAGGTCCAGGAAGCATCCTGGCAGGTCTGTGATGGGCTTTCCAGGGTCCTTGAGTGTGAGAGGGAAACCAGCTGGACACTGGTCAAGTTAGGAGTGACTTACTGAATATGAAGGGGTTTTTCTGCAAAATCGTGCAGGTTTGGCCAACACAAATGGCATACATTCTTCTTTAAATTTTTTTTTTCCTTTTTTTTTTCCCCCCCCTTTTAAGGTTCTGAGCCAACACAAATTATAGCTTGTGTGGATTTCCGTGCATTTATCTTTTGTAGCCTTTTACTTTACTCTGTTGCTGCCTAGAATGGTCCCTGGCCTGGCTCCCTCCCTCTGTATTCTGCGATGCACATCAGCAGAGTGTGGAGCCTTCAGACTGGAGCATCTACACTTCACTGCTCGCTGGAAACCTGGCCACTAATTTAATTTTGTTGAGCTGCCCCATCTCTGTTGTATTGTGAGAGATGGGAATAGTGCACGCTCACTGCATTTTGTCACGACTAAAATGGTTTCTGCCTCCATGTCCACACCTCCTGTTACTTCTCCTCCTTCACATTGCTGCACATTCATTGGCAAACTGTACTAGACAGGAACTTCACACCCACACCTTTCCCAGCCTGAGCCCAGGTCCCTGCACTCAGGTTGCAGTGATGATCTGGTCCTGTTGCTGTTACTTCCACTACTCAACTCAGCTGATGCTGTGGTTAATGCACAAAAATGTAGCCCTGATTTTCTTTAGTGACTATTCTGTGTTACAATTTACGAGTAGAAATGAAAAAGTAATTGTAGCTGTGGTCTCCAGAGATAAAATCCCTTAAAAGCAGTAGAATTAGGTCTTACTGCTGCCTGCAGATCAAACTACTGCAGCATCAGCCATTCCTATGCCCATAAGTCACTCAGCAGCTATTTCATTTGGCAGTCTGATTTTTCATGGTTGCCTGGAAGAGGACAGGACCTGTGAAGGTCCCCTTTTGTCCTTCATGTCTGAGTTCAAGAGAGGCTGAAAATGTGTACAAGAGTTACTGGGTTGAGGTCTGCCATCCCAGCTCCTGTTATGGGTGTCTCACAAGGTGTTGTGGAGCCTTTAGGGGTGTATGTAACATATGAGGTCCAGTAAAGTAATAAGTGCTAAATAAAGTGAATATATTTGATTGTTCTGATCTGTGTGACTATGTGTGCTGTGTGGACTTCCAGCAAAAAAAGAAAAAACCCCATTATGTGCATTTTTGTGTGTGTCTTTGTATATATATAAAAGGCACTATGATGCTAACTTCCAGTGTACACAGTTTCATGTGCTGGCTACTGAAATCTTCCTACTTGCAAGCCCAAAACCTAATGGGTTTTCCAGATAGGTGTAACCTGTTCATGGGTGCAGGGTTTCTTGTGAAGATGTAATGGGATTTCGTGGTACTTAGAGCTGCCACAGACTTTCTCCTCTGAGGGAAACCTCTTCTATGTCTCTGGGGTTTTTTCCCTTTGCTTTTTTTTTTTGCATTTCTAGGCAGAGTTAGAGTATCTTTGTGGCTGCTGAGTTAATCTTAGAGAAGCATCTCTGTGTGTGGTTTAAGGACATAAGCCATGGATATATATGACATAGGGAGCTCAGATCCTGCTCTTTCCTCAGTCCTCACCTGTTTTGTGCTGCTGTGCCCAGTTTTGCTTTACAGGCTGTGTTATCTGGGAGGGGGAGGCTGATTCTTTAGGTGTTTCCCATATGCCAGGGATCAGGGATGAGCATTTGAACTCCTTGGTTCTGCTCTGAGGTTTCTGGTTGCTGGCAGTGCTGCTGCTTGTGGTCACCTCCATCGCTGTCTCTCACCTGGTGTCTGCAGTGAGGCCCCACGTCCCTGCTCAGTGCCAGGGTCTGACCTCTTGAAAACTCTGAGCACATCTAGCAGTGATAGTGAGCTGGAAAACGTGGTGATGCCGAGCCCCCTGCTCCTAGAAAACCCCAGGACATTTACTGGTCTCTGACAGTTGCGTTGGAGGCAGAACTTAGGGAATTGCTGCATGTTGGGCTGGCAGTCACGACTTCCCATCTGATGTGAGCTCCTAAGCTTTGAATTTCTTGAGTAAGAGCCATTTTAAGGTGCAGAATATTAAGACTGAGGTGATGTCTCTGCTTTTAATATGAAAGTCCTGTTATTCTTCAGAAATGCTATAATGAATTAAAATATTCCCAATGGAGAAGTTCATTACTTACTTTTGTATTACGATATTGGACTGGAATAAAAAGCAGCCAGGCTGTCATTCATTTCCTGGTCTAGGGACACTATAAAAGTACTGTAAAGCAAGAATAGCTTCGCACCACAGTTCTTGAATTCAATGATTGCCCTCTGAAGGTGCCACACATGATGGATTGTCACAGACTCCCTGTCCTGCCTTGACATTTCATTCCTATCCAGTGTTGTCTTGTGTTCTGCTCTGAATCTGCCAAACGACTGACCCTAGAATTTAATGCCACACCTTCTTCTCTTTTTCTGAGCAGCATCTTCTGCAGCTGAGGCTCTGAAATACTGGAGGACCCTGCATTTTCCTCAGGGACGTGGGCAAGGGAGAGCTGGAGCCTCTGGGGGACTCGGAAAGGAATTGTGGTTGGTGGTCGCCTGAGGAACTTACCTTCACCCCAATGTTGCTCTGAAACGAGTCGTGTCCAACAGTCAGGTTTGGTAAGGTATGTATTTTTTCCCCTGCTCTTGTATTTTTGCTGTTTTTTGAATGTCTACATAGGGGGAAAACAGAACATTAGCAGCCTTTGAGTTTATTGCTGTATTCATGCCATGCTCATACTGTGTCTGTAAATAAGCTTTGCTCTCCCTGAATTTAGAAGGCATTCATCAGGAGTGAAGTGTTTTTATTGTCTTGGGCTTGAGGGGGTGTCTGTTTATGTGAAGTTCTTTATTGAACAGAATGCTCGCTGATGGTTGTGTGTTGCTCCTGGTGATGGATACTTGGTGATAAGAATCCATGTTTTGAAAATCCCACTTGTTGTGTGGGACTAATGACTGCAGTTCTGAGGGTCAGAGATGGGAAAAAAAGGGGAAATTAAGTAGCCCATTTGTAATTCAGCCCTGTGCTTTCCTTTGTGCTTTGTATATTCTCAGTGTTTGCAAAGGATGGAAATACCACTACCAATTTCCTGCATAATCAATTCCCCCTTTGTTGTGTAGCACTTAAAATTTTTGCCTGTGTGGAGATTCTCATACCCACACAAACATCTGTGCTGGAACTGTAGCAAGGCAGTATGAAACCATTTTCTACCAAGAAACTGAAGGCCAGGATGTATTGTTGATGAAGATTGTGCTAGATGAGATTTTAGGGTAATACAGTCTCTGATTCTATGGCTTCTTTTACCTAGGTCACGTTATTTCTGTGGAGGCAAAGTTTTCTGATTTAAAAAAAAAAAAAAAAAAAGCCAACACATTTAAAGCAATGGTTCCCAGATCTCAGTAGAATGGTATGAGATGATATTATCCTTTTTCATTTAACACATGGGTATTGACTTCCTTTATATGACTGAACCAGCACTATAAGCTTGTTGAGAAAAGTACAGCAGCAATATAACAGCTGCACTTGGTGTTAGTGGAGGAGCAGGGAAAAGAACTCAAGACTTTCTTAAAAGCCTCTAAATAAACCGTGATGTATCCAGGTGAGTGTGCATTAGTTCTCCTGCTTTTGATCTGGTTGCACTTGTCATGTTACCTCTGGAAACTGTAGGCTCAAAACTCCAGCAGAGCTCTGCAAGTGTCTGGCAATTGCAGGGAAAAGTTGGTTGGAATAGCTTAAATTGGGTGCTTAACTTTTAAATGTTGAGGGTCAAGAAAGGTCTGTTCCAACCACAGCATGTGCTGTTAATTTGTACAGGAATTTCAAGAAAACAACACGGTTGCCAGGGCGAGGTTCCCGTCATTACAGCTCTGCTTGTCTGCCTGCTCCGGTGGCGCCTGGTTTCTGGAAGAAGAGCTTGTTAAACATTGCTCCTGCCTTTATTATCCTCTTCACTTCTGTTTATTTCCAAGCTACTGCTCTTGTGATTATAGCACTTAAAAGGGAAGGTTGTAGGAGAGGTATTTCATAATCAAGAGAGCTTCTTGACTCTCGCAGAGAAAAATCTGGCACTGTTAAAATGTAGAAATCACAGCAGTTTTGTTTATTCCTTGTTTGGGTTTGAGTTCTGAGTTGAAACATGTAAATCTTCCTTGCAGTGAGGGTATGAGTTTTGCTGGGTACTCAGGGGGCCCCAGGACGTGTGAGGATCTGCTCCAGAGATGTTGGTTGTTGGTGTGACCATGGTGCTGCTCCTGCCTTGGACAGGGGGGTGGTAAATGAGCTCCTCTGTCATTCCTGAGTCAGTCCAACTCTCACTCTAAGATCTATACAATTGATTTGTGTGAAATCATTATTTAAGAATTAAACTCTAGGATGGACTTTTGCATTTTACTTTGTGGCCGTCAGATCTAAAACTTGGTTCTCATTTAAATCTCATGCTTATGGAAACTTCATCTTTAAGAAGAGCATTGCAGGTTGAGAAGGTTGTGCTAAAATACAAAGATTTGGCCAAACTGTTTTTGCTCACTTAAGTAGCTGAGGCCTTTCTTTATCGATTGTCTTCCTCTCATGGACTTGTGATTTTCAGAGTGCTTGACTGCTATCAGCTTCATCTGTTCCCACAACACCCTTGTAAGACAGAAGTGCTACTTGTCCCCATTTTGTAAATGATGAATAAGAAACAGAGTCATTCCTAAGTCACTTTTAAGTGGCAAACATCTGTCCCTGATTTTCAGGCAGTCTAAGTTCACAGGCTGCATGCAGTGCCCACAGCTGGAGGCAAACAGGATAGCCCTGGCTGAGCACAAGATTTGGATGTGGATCCTTCTGAGGTCGCTGCTCCCACCTAGTCCAGTTTCTTCCACGTGTCCTGCTCTCCCAGGTAGAGAGGGTTTTAATTAAGTGATTACAGTAACGCTAAATGACATCAGGACTCAACATTCCCTCCCTATCTCTACTGAAAACTGAAACATCTGTTCAAATGATGTGAGCTGAATTCATTCATCTTTGCAGCAGTGTTTGCTCACGTGAGACGAGCAGATTCCCTTTCAGCAACATTTATGAAGTTGTGCTGATGGTAATCTTCTTGGATGAGGAATTAGTTTAAATGGATCTGCAGATAACATACAGAGTAATATTTTTTTTCTGAAATTGCTCATTTTTAGATTAGTAGAATCCAGTTAGTAAAATGCTCTCTTTGGCTGAAAAGGCACATTTAATAAATATGTAAGAGAAATTTTTAAGTAGCCATTAAACGTAGTTAATAAATTTTATCTTGCAAATAGAATAGGAAAAAAACCTGTTCATGTAATGTGTTTTATGGCTCTCGCAGCAATTAATTGTCTTCATTACATGAACATAAATCCTCAGTGTAATTCACCTTTTTCAGATTAATTGCTGTGGAAATTTTCCCTTTGCTTTGTTTAGACTAGTAATATTATTTCTCTTTCTAAAAGTTGAATCTCAACATCACATTTTTTACCTTTCCCAGATGTTCTGTAAATCAGTTCCAGTTAAAAGAAGTCTGTTTTTTGGTGTTTCAGCTGTGATGCTCTGATCAGGTGAAGCAGAGACTTCAAGCCCTGCTTGACCTACAGCAGAGCAGTGGGCAGGTCTCCTTCTCTCATTCATTATACTATGTGGTCTGATAAAAACTTACTATTTTTTTCTTCAGATTTTTTTTTGTTTCTTATATTTCATTTATTAAATCAATAAAACCGCTCTGATTTTTAAATGCCTGTGGGCTTGGCTGTCACAGTAAGACCCTAGTGCAACTTTTCAGTGTCTTTGCTGAGGGGTGCAGGTGGTGTCTGAAAATTTGTCAGTAAAATTGTCCTCCAACATTATTGAGGAAAAACTTTGGTTGGAGCATCACAGGATTTCTTAAATTCCCAAAATTAAATTAAAAGCTTTATTTTGATTAAAGCCTTTTTTCCCCTGGGCTGAATTTTGCACACCAAACAGGACAAGAGGACAGCATGCAGGATTGTGTTTTACATAGGGTTTTTTTATCAGTGAGCAGGCTGAGCTTGTTTGCATGAGTAACATTTATGCAAATGTTTTCTAGTGTTTCTCTGGACTGTTTTGCCAGGGTGAGGAAATAAAACTATTATATTTGCATGTTTTTGTTGCAAGATCAGCAGACTGGCTGTTAAGGTATGGATTCCCCTGATGACACCACTTCTGCAGCCCCATTCACTCAGCTTCTCCTGACAGGGCTTTTATTGAATCCATCAACCTGACACATATCAAAACACAATTTCTGATAACAAATATCTTGTTGTAAAATGAATTAAAAAGCTGATAGCAGCAGCAGAACTGTGTTGAATTTCTGAAAGAAAATAAGAAACTCCAAAACTAACATGAGATTCTGAAGATACCAATCACAGAACAGTAATATAATAGTCCTTTACCTGTGCTCCTGAAGTACTGAGAAGTCTGTGGGTTTGTCTGAAGTCATACAAATGGCCTTGCTCCTGGGCTGGCAGCCTGAGGCTCTGCCTTCTGCCCTCTGATGTTTGCTGTGGTGCTTCAGAGAGTGATGAAGTTGGGGTTTGTTTTCTTCTGGAGACCTTTCCCCTGCGAAGACCAGCAACCTCCTTGTAATAACTTTGCACTTCAGTCACACAGAGATTTGGAGACTGGGGAGTGGGAAATGCTGGCTCTGCGTGGGGCACATGTTCTTTCTGTCAAAAGAGAAAGCAGTTTGGAGCCCCTTGTCCTCTGCAGAGCTGCTGCTTGGCAGCCCATGGGCCAGGTCTTAGGCAGAGTCCAGCCAGGGTGGAAGAGGGCCTCTGTTTCTTTGGGCTGCAGATGTTTTGAAATTAGCAGGCTCAAAACCTTTGTCTGAGAACATATTTTCTCTGTCTCTTTGCAACCCTCTCCTATCTGTCTTGCTCTCTTCATCCTGCTTTTCTATCCCCTTTGGTTTTGCATCCCTCAGAGGACAAGCAGCTTCTGGCAGGGCTGCCTTTGCACTGGTACTGCTCTCACTCTCCCCAGGCTCACTTACCACTGATTTTTGGCTAGCATGCACTGTAAAATACTAGCTAATAATAATCATGCCTTTTGCTCTGTGGCAGGCCTGCTTTTGGATAAGTATCCACTGACAGTTTGCAGCCTAGCAGAGAGGAAGAGGAGGGCAGCCAACAGTTGATGTGGAAAATTAATTATGAACTGCCATCCTCCTGCCATGTAGTTAAGACAGTTCTGCATTCCAAGCTTTACATCCAGCTGCGCATTTCCTTCCTCAAATAGTGGGAATGCTGCCAGAACAAAGCTTAATGGAGAATGTCTCATATGGGACTGATCACTCAGGATGCTCTGGAGCCTTTATTGCTCTGCTTTCAGCTGTGACACTGCCCAAGGAGTGACTTTTTACCTTTTGTTGGATGAATGTTTAGCTTAATTGTGCATCCAAGTTGATAAAGATGGGGGGGGGGGGGGGGGGGGGGGAAGTCACCCATGTCCCCTGTGCAGTCAGAGAGCAAAATTTTTGTGTTTCAGTGTAGTGGTGACTACACTGTTCAGGTTCAGATGAGCTGCAGCTTATTATATTTTCATCCTTCAGGATGGCATATTTACTTCATAATGATCCTCAAAAACTGGCCTCTTACATGGAGTGGGGAGAGTTTGACAGGCACCAGGCAGCCCTGGGAATGTAATTACCTGTAGGAGCAGTTCTGTCCCTGGACAACCTCTGTGGAAGGATCACAGAGGCAATTGCTGGAATCCCCAGCACCCCGTGTAGTTCAGGAGCTGTTCTGGTCTCATAAAGGAACACTGGGTCCTACTACCTTGAGCTGAGCACTGCCCAATCTAAGTGCCAAGGATGCCATTCCTTAGGGACACCTTTAGGATGCATGAAAGAGTCTGAAAGAGGTAGGGTTTTGGAAAGCCCTGACAAATTTCTAAGTGGCTGTTTGGGGCTGAGCTAAAGAAATGAGCATTTGGTGTAACTTTCCTCGATGAAACCTCTGTTTAGTCCAGTGGGTAGTTGAGGGTGTGAAAACAGCCTTGCAAAGCCACAAGTAACAGGTGTGAGGTGTTATGGAGAGACTTTTATCTATAACAGTGTCTCTTCAGACCAGAAGAACCCTTTTGGCTGCTCAAGTTTTCAGTTAAGGTACCAGAAGTCTCCACTTTGTACATTTTTATTATCAAATTCATTGTCACAGCTGCTGACTGATTTAATGGTTAACTGAGGGGTGATCTCTAAGAAATACCTAGGATTTTGTAAAGGGCCAAATTGCTGCCTGGTAGAAGTCACTGACTCAAGTCATGATGATGTGGCTTCTGTTTTTCTCTTCCTGAGCTCTATCTCCTGATTGACACAAATTCTACTTTCTTTCTAGTGCTGTCATGCTGATTTTTTGCAGCCAGGGGACCGTATTTGGAAGCACAAACCCGTTGCACAGGTTTAGATGTGCTGCAAATAATTATGAATATCTAATGAAGGGAAGCTAAAACATACTGAAAATGTTTGGAAATAAGAGGGAATGTGTGCAGCCAAGCGTTAGCTGTGAATGGAGAGTTCTTGTTGGCATTGCTTAATGGGAACTTTCCAGCTTGTAGTTCCTGTGGTGAATATGTAGATAATGGCAAAACCAAAAAGGCAGAGTTGCTGGAGGTAAATGGAAGGAACCTTTCACCTAGAGGTGAAAAGGGACAGTGAAGTGAGCAGCGTTTCTCTTGATGGGTTGACACCCCCTCAGTCTTTGCTTTCCAGTTACTGGGAAGGGGCCAGCAGAGACCCTGCTGCACTGGCCTCCTCTAAACAGAGTTGTGTCTTACTCCTTCACAATGCCAAATACCATCTGTTTTTTACTCCTGACTCTCCAGGAAAAAACAGGGAGAAATTTTTTTACCTTTTTTTTCTTTTCTTTCTCTCTACTAGCTCCCTTTATGTCTCCCCAGACAAGCTTGCTGCTTTTGACATTAGAGGCCAGATGCCTTTTTGTCCACCTCAGGGAGTGGTTCCTGATCTTTGTGGAGATTCCCCTCTTCCTTTCTTCCCAGTGCTGTTGTGCTTTCCAGTCTCAATGCCGTGTGAGAAGGAACACTGCAGTTTTATCTTAGATGTTGTATAAAGACTTGGGCTTGGGGAACCATCAAATTGGTGTGCACTCAAGCTGTGCTGTGATGCCATCACCCACATGGATGGAGAAGCTGAAAATCAAAGCTTTCTGAATGAAAAGGCACCATGGGGGTTAGGACTGTGCCACTGCCCTGGCAGACCTCATGCCTCTGTTAGGTGCTGGAGGTTCTCAGCTTCTCTCCTTCTGCCCAGTCATACCCTGGTGGGTCTGCACCAGCATGCTGGGGTAGAAGAAACATAAATAAAATAAAGAGAATTCAGGACATTTTCTCCAAACCCCTTTGTGTTTTGTGTGTTAAATTGGGTGGGAGAGGTGGTGCTTGACTGGCACTGCAGGGCAACACCTCCCAAAGTGTCCTTGAGTTTATGACTGAAGTAGGGAGGTTTTAAGTCCTTCTCTGCACTGTTGTGCTGCCCTCGGGGGTGACACCAAAACCCAGAGGATCACTGGAATTTTCCCCTTGGAATGCTCTTAAAAGGGGGCAAAACAGTAACAAAAAAAAGTGTTTCTCCATAGGAAGGCTTGTTGGCTCAGGAACACGGGAGCAAGGGGGTGGGCAGCCCTCCACTCTGCTTGCTTTCTGTCTGGGAGGAATTTATAGTTATTAATGATTAATTCAAATGTTTCTTGTCATGAGTACAATCCGCACAGAGTGATAAATCTGTGGTGGGTTAGAGGTGGAGGTTGCTCAGTGCTGACAATTAGTTTGAGCCACAGGCTTTGCTTTCATTGGCATTTTCACAGCATTAACCTGGACCTTGTCAATTAAAATCCAGACACATTTTGATGAGGGACATCTTCTTCTAATGATAATTGTAATAATATCACTTTTCTTCATTTAAAACCTGTCAGGCAGGCCATGTTTCCTGGAAAATAACTGCCCAATTTTCACATTGCCTAAATAACTAAGGAAGTATCTTTCAGTTTTTTGAGCTGACATTTCATCACCAATAACTAAAAGCATGTGAGGCCAGAGCTGTTAATCTTCGAACACTTACCAACTTCAGTCAAGGTAATTTGACTTTATCTGCTAAAATAAGCAGGTTTATTAGCCTTCACTTTGGAGGCTAATAAACATTTGATAATTGCCTCAAGTCGTTGGTGGGGATTTAGCCTATTTAGGTCTTCTCTTTGACAGCACAGCTCCAGAGCATATCCTAGGCAGTGATCCATTTCTGCAGCTCACCTGTTCATTAGGTGGAGGAGGAAGCCTGGTGTAAAAGGCTGATAAGGAACTTGTCTGAGTTGCACAAGAAGTCTGCAGTAGAATAAACCCTGGAAATCCTCTGTCTGTTCTTGTATATTAACTGCAGTGGGTTTTTTATGTGTCTGTAAATACATTTAGAATCTCTTTCAGGCCACAAAAATGAGTATTTAATAGTTGCAGTGAGAGTGGTATATCAGTTTTCAGTTGGAAACCCATTGTGGTTTTATTTTAGCATGGCGTGCAAAATAAAAAAGTGAAAATCGTGTTTAGTTTTGCATGGAAAAATACTTCTCATTTTCCTGAGTGGTGTTTCATAAGTGAAATCCTTTACAAATAGCCACAGTAGGGAAGCAAAAAGCTGTATCAAGTAGAACTATCTAGACCTTGCAATGTGCTTGGTCTGAGCTTGTCCATGTGGGTGGAAAATGCTGCACTTCTTTATTAAAAACTTGATTCTTTGGTCTTCCTCTGAGAAGTGTAGAGGAAGGAACTCTTAATTATGAGCACCTCTAGGTGATGCCATAATATAAGTAACAACAACCCACCTTATTTCTATAGCAGCTGGAAAAATGTCATCAATTGTTTGTAGTTCCAAACTCACAGACACAAGAGTAGGAAATGCAGGCACAAAATCCTGCACTGAAAAAAGACTGAGGAATGATAATGGAGAGCTAAATGGGCTTGGGCTGCTGTGCCTGTATTCTGCAAGTGTATAGTTGTGCTTTCAGTCAGTGCAAAGAGTAATCCACTTCCTCTGTGGTGGGGCTTTTCTTTTCCCTTTCCAGTGTGAACTGGCAAGCCAGTAATCTGCATTCTGCTGCATACAGAAGTCACATTTACAATGGCACAGCTTGAAGGCTGTAAATATTACCAGATATTTTTCCAGTGAGCCTTTATCAACCAAGCTGTGTATCTCACTGCTCTCATTTTTTTAAGAGTCCATTAGGGGTGATCAATAAAACCTGACCTACCTTTGCAAGTTAAGTAGGCCTGATTTTAAATGACCAGACTTAAAGACATTAGGATTTGCTACCAGTCATTTAAAGTGCAAGCAAGGTCCATTTACATGCCATTTCTTTTCCACTTTTGAGGTTTGAATTGCATTGGAAAATGTGTCACATTGGACATTAAAGCATGGAAGTAGAAACTGACACTTTGTTGAGCATGTCTTTATGTAGGAGCTGCCTTCCTACCCTGCACTTTATTGTATCTTACTGAAAACATAATGTAATTAATAGATGTGGAACACACCTAACTGTGCAGGGGGAAGGGTCCGTGAACTCCGACTCCAAACAGGATTTTCTTTCTGTTGCTTTTGATCTTCAGGAGGTGCCCAAGGAGGAAAACAGAATGTGCAATAAGCAAACAAACACACAAAATAATAAAAAATATATATGTCTGTTGTTTAACCCTTGGAGGTCAGTATGGAAGTGAAGGCTGGAAGAGCAGCACTTCCCTGCAATGCAGGTCTGGCTGGGCACGTGGAAGGGATGGATTGGTGCTGTAGAGCAGGCTTTTATTTCCCCACCTCACGACTTTTAAGCATTTAATTTAGGAACCTGAAAGCCATGTGGAATGGTCTTGTGTCATAAAAGACAGGTTTGGTTATACAAATGAAATACTTCATTGCCTTAAAGTTAGTCTGAAAGGTGTTGTAATAAGCAGGTCATTGAATCAAACGTGCTGAAATAAAACCTGCTGGCAGGAATGCTGTATCCTGCAGATGTTATCTCTGTTACAAAGAACTGCTTTAGAACATCTTAAATATTTTTGTGGCACTTGTTTGTCGTAACCACCCAGCTATCTGTCTGTTGGGCTAGTTCAGATGATTGTGGAATGCAGTGTAGTGCCTCTGGAGATCCCAGCTGAGATTGGGCACAGTCCATGCATTTACTGATGGTGTGTCTCAGTTTCACAAGATTGTTATGTGCCAGCTGCTCTTCCTCTCCTCTGCATGGTTCATACTGAGAGCAGGAGGTGTGAGGACTCAGTAAGAGCCATCAGAAGGCACTGCTGCTCAGATGCCTCCATTGTTTTATATGGAACTTGTGTGTGTTAATTTTGACTTTAAACTCGTGTGCGTGCATGCTCCTACTCTGTTGGAGTAGTTATTAATAAAAGTTATTATTAATTTTGTTCCTAAATTGTTTTATCTGTTTCTGTGGCCCTAGTTTGTGCCCTGCTACGTTCAGTGCTGAGGAGCGAGGTCGTACATGACAGTGCTTGGCCCAGGGAGCTCTTGTATGAAAAATATAAATATAGTGGGAGAAGGAGACATGGATTGCCAGCAAGTGTGGAGGCAACAGATGGAGCACAGCGGTGGAGATGAAGGATGTGCAGAGCTTCGTGTGTTGCAGGGCACTGATCAAAACTCCTCTTTGTTGTGGTGCCTGTACAAGGCTCACAGCAATCAGGGATTTGGTTTGCTGAGACTAACTCCTGCCTTGTTAACTACTACCTCTTGATTATTTCTGTCTATATCCATCTGCTGCCTCTTTGCTGTTAGAGCTGCAAATTCCTTAGGGTTCAGGCAGCTTTTTCTTTTAGTGTTTGTGCACTACCAAATTCCATGAGGCTCTGGCCCAGGGTTAATGCTGGAAGCTGTTAGCAGTGGCATTTGCACATAAAAAATAAGGCACTAGGAAAACAATTATTTTCACATCCTGATTATCTTTATTTGCATTGCAACATCTTCTGAATCTTTGAAACTGAAAACATTATTTAAATGAAAGACACATGATTATAATTATTGTCATAATGTTCTGTAACCACAAATAGGTCAGCGCAGGAAATGCAGTTTTTTTGGTGTGTGGTTGTTTATACATATATATATACACACATCTCTATTTTTCTGGCAGGTAGATTTTATCTTACAGCCTCTGGCTGTTGCTTTCCTAGGTGCTTATTCATATTTAATCCAGCTCCCCCATGTATTTGCATACATAAATGCACACTTGTTTTTAGCACCTGTTTGCATCTTTTAATTCTAGATTGACCCTGAGGCTGCTGGCTTTGGGCTTTGTGCAGCCCCCAGGTAGCTGGGTGTTGGATATTGCTCCTCTTTCCCAAGCCCTGAGGCTGTGTCACACTGACCTGCCAGCTGAAGTTTCCCCTCCTGGCTCCAGGCCACAGCCAAGTGCTTTCAGCGAGTTCTCGGCTATAATCCTGAGCTGATTTCTGGGATGCAATTCACTGCCACGGTTATCATATCAAAAGGGGAGTGATTTACATTTCCTGCACGTCCCTGTGTTGCCAGCCCCGGAGGATGCTGCAGAGAGAAAGTTAACGCAATTTGATAAAATAGCGAAAATGAGCCTATTTACAGCGCTGCATCTAACGCTGTGGAGGAATTCGATACAGACCCAAAGTTGGCACTAAGTACGAATTTAGGCTGTGCCCAGAGATTAATTTGGGGACTTTTTTTGGCTCCCAGGGAAAAAAAAAACAGGAAGATTGTTCCTGAAGACTGAATGCGTGGAGAGCTGTGTACTCGGCTTTGTGCGCCGCAAAATAAATCTTTATCTTGATTTCTTATTGTGTTGCCCCTTAAACTCTCTCTCTTCTCCTGATATTTATCCAGAGTAGTGTCTGCATAACACGGTATCTTTAGGTTTTATCTGACCCCCTCAGCCCTCTGCAGTTTCCTCACTGAAAAGGAATTGAGCAATCACGCCAGCATCATTTGTACAAAGTGAAACACTTTCTGCTGAGATATTTTAAGCACGTTCCTACTGGAAATGCCATAGGAATGGCAGGGCTGCAGCGTTTGCTGCTGCTGCGCATTCAGCTGCCGGTATTTGTATGCAGAAGCAGACACAGTGGTGGCTTCACATTCATTTCCTGTGTATCAATTACTTATTAGTAATCCACAAGCCCAATTAAGGAACTGGAGGTAGGATGTGATGGTGAGAGTGTGGCCATGCCTCTCCTGTTGGAGTCTGGAGAGGGAAGGGATGCATCTCGTGCAGGTGACTGAACTGGTGCTGTTATCTCTGAGTTAGATTCCTGCAGTCTTGTCTAACTTTGGCTTAATTCCCTATTTTTTTATGAGCATCTTTCTTGGATGTATTGACTGTGCTGCGATGAGGGGTTGTGTAAAAGGGGCGCTCAAGGAGAATGGAATGGGCAAAGCACTCTTGGATTTACTGCACCTTACCTTTGTCATTCAAGGTGTTGATATTGTGTACTTGCAGCTGCAAATGCAAGAATGTGTACCATAAGTTTCATAAGCCTTCCAGGTGTGGCAGCAATTCCTCTGCAGGGTTTGTAGTCCCAGGTCAGGGTTTTTTTAGAAACTGGTGAGTAGAGGTCAAAAAATTCAGCTTCAGGCTGTTCAGGACAGGGTATGCTTTCCCTCCCATGTCACTTCCCTTTTGTTCCTCACATTTCAGCAAAGAAATATCTTTGTTCATGTCTGTATTTTACCTGCCTTTAAAAGCTTTGAGTCTTAGTTTAGTTCTCACTTAGCTTTAGCAAATCCTTTAAAAGCAGATCACAGAGTTTGACCACACCAGGAAATATCATCATGTCACCTTGATTAGTTTGGGTGCCTCACTTCCTCTTCCTCCTAACTTTGACTGCTGCTTCTTCTCATCTTTGATTTCATCTTTCTCTTTTCTGTTTCCCCCCTTTCCCTTTACTGTCTATGAAGATTTGCACTGCCTTATACTATCACCTCTCCACGCTACTCGAACCTTAATGCAAGTGCCCTGGGACGAGATTACTCTCCCCCTTCAAACTGATAGGTCTCTTTTAATGTGTGATGTCCAAAGAGAAGACTGTTCCTGGATCCTGGAAATTGAAAGCAACATGTGCACATGTTGCTTTATCCAGACAAAACGTAAGCTTCAGTGGAAGTCAGACCCCAGTGTGGGTGCTTGGCTGGCGTACAGCAGGTCAGGGCACTTTCCTGTGTAAGTCATCACTGATGAAAAGGGAAGCTCTGCACTTTTCTTCTGTCCCTCTCATTCTTTTTTTCTCTCCCTTATACTTTTTTTTTAAGAACTGATTTCCTTAGGGAGTTGTTAACGCTCAGGGCTTTTTACCCTGACATTTCGGACAATGATGTGACAACACAAGTGCATCTATTACTCTTCCTCTGGAAGCTGACTGAAGCTTAAGGACTTGATGGATAATGGCCACATTTTCCAGCAGCACCTGATGCACATGTGAGAAGAATGACTGAGTGACCTGCATATAAAACCAGACTATGTCAGGCACAAAGTCTGAGCACAGAACCAGGACAGAAGACTGAGAACATGAGGTCCTTATTGTCTCCCCTTCCTTCTGTTGCAGGAAATCTGATGCTGTCTGCGTTGAGGCAGTGCAGGCTGTGGTGTGGGAATGTGTAATCTGCTTCATGGGAAGGGAGGGCAAAGGGGGGAGCAGGCTCGTGTGGCATGGGCAGCTTTAAGAGAAGGAGGCTGCACACCTGCAAATGGAGCATCACTTCACCTTTGGTTGCTAAAGAAAGCTGATTCTCCTCTGCCACGAGTAGTCAATTTACAAATTGAATGTAAAACAGCACTGGCTGGAGCTTGCATTCTGTGCTGCTGTGGGGGCCCTTCAGGGAGAAAGGAAGAGAGCTGGAAGCCCTTGGGGCTGGCTGGGGCTGTGGATCTGGAAGTCACAGGTCACTGGAGCAGGTGAGGTATGCTGGTAGGATTGTGTGCCCTTGGTGCTTTGCTGGGTGCTGTAGACCTTTTGCTGAAGCTGATCCTGCTCTGCTTTATATTCCACATCGTAGACTTGCTGAAGCTGGTTTTGAACTCCTGCAGTTGGGAAGGGATGAGGGGAGGGGGGTTACAGTGGGCAGGGCTGGGGTGCTCCCCCCTCCCTGTTCCCCAGGACATCGCTCAGGCACAATCCCCTGACCAGTGACTCGTGTTCTTCCAGCTTCTCTCTCTGCAAGACCACTATGAGAAATGATCAAGGATTCAAGTAGTTCTCATGGAACTGGAGAGGGGAAAGTTTAAGGAGGGCAAGACCATGTGCATTTTGCACCAGGAGCACAAGTGTGCAGGGAGTGGGTGGATGGCAGTTCTGCCCTCAGCTGTGCCATTCTCATGAGCAGCATGTCAGGAGCTGTCAGGATGCCCAAACCTTTCCTTTGCTGAGCTGCTCTGGGATATCGTGAAAGTACATTTCATTATGTACTTTCTTCTTTTAATGACTTTAATAATTATTAGGTGAGCTTTTAGGCTCAGGGAGTAGCTCACAGATGAGATGTGATGTACTGAAGTCTGTTGCATTGTTGATGTTGTAGCAGCCCAAGCTACAGTCTTGCCTCAGGACAAGAATGCGCTCCAAGCAGACCTTGAATGTTCAATTTTCACAGAGGACACACTCATAAATATTTGTGAACAAACAGGAAGTTGCAGAGTGCCAACAGAAGAAAATAACAGAGTGGAAAAACCAATCCTAGGTTGGGTATCTGTTTCTGGAACATATTTTCTGTGAATAATTGCCTGGCTTCTCTGTGCTTCAGATTTTCAATCTTTCCAGGGGCACTCCTCACCCTTACTTGGGATTTGGGGAAGACTGGTAATTTTCCAGATGTGAGGTAGTCAGGGGCCACTCTGGAGACACCAAAGAACATCAGGCAGAGAAATCAGAGTGCCCCCTGTAGCAGTGCCTGCTGTCATGCTTGTTCTTTAGTTTATATAAGGCAGAAGTGTCTGCAAAACTTCCTTTTTTCTGCCTAATGTGGCTTATAATTGCACCAACAGTTGCTTCACATGGAATAGGGTGCTGTTGTTTCAAGCAACAGAAAAAAAACCATTAAAATATTCTCCAAAAAAATGGTTATATCCCACATTCCTTATTATTGAACACTTTGCCAAGGAACTTGTGGCTGTAACGAGGAGGCTGATAAACATCCCCACTGTCACAGCATTAAAACATAATTGCCCCTGGGTTTCTTGATTATCTCCAGCCCAGCTGTCGTGTTGCCCCTCTGAAAAAAAATGAACTGACATTACATGCACAAACTTCAAACAGGGTTTTTTGTTTGGTTTTTTTTTCTGGAGACAGGCAAAATTATTTTCAAGCAGTCTCTGGTGTTTTTACCAAACTTGTTGGAAGATTGCACTGAACTGGGGACCAGTTGCTTCTATATCCCAAGCTAAGTGATTGTTCAGGTTTCCTGTCACACTTGGGCATTACCACAGCAGGACTCCTGCCAGGATTTTGTACCTGCTGCCAACATATGTAAGAGTATTATTTATTAGCTGCAGCTGGAACAGGGGCTCTGTGTTCCCAGGATGTAATCCTCTCTCCCACTGCAGAAAAGGTGCCCTCAGAGCCCTCGCTGCCTCCTCTTGTGGCCCCTGTGAAATGGGAGCAGTGATGTTGTTCTTTCATATTGCTCCATCCTGGAACAATGCGTTGCTGCTGTTCAAAATGGGCCCATTTTCCAAGAAAAATAAGGAAAGTAATACAAGAACAGTAAAAATAGATCATTTTCTGAGCTTTCAACAAGTACAGACCTGCTTCCCAAATAACTGAATATAAATTTCCCTCTAATTGCAGGTGTTTTGAACCTATCTTGTTCCTTAGAATAGCCCCTGATTGGTAAGGAGGATTTTCAAAGCATTAATCACCCAGTTCCCTGTGGCTTCTGGCAGGAGTTTAGTGGCTGATTTCCCTTTGTGGCTTTACTGTTGATCTCTCCTTGACCTCATCTCCCAAGCAGACACAAGGGTTGCACATCCAGCCTCTCCCAGTTCCAAGGTGGGGGCCATGGACAGCCCCAGCCACGGCACCAAAATGGTTTTAAGGCTCAATGAACCATTCTGGGCTGAGCAGGAGTGTTACACTTGAGCTTTATTGCTCTATGAGGAGGGAAAATGGCTTAATTTTAGGCTCAGTTGTTATTTTGCGCTCCTGCTAGAGGTAAAATGAGATTTTTACACTGGCCAAAATGGATGTGAATGTGAACACTTCAGAACATTGGAAAAGCTTCAAAAGGCTGAGTATTTGGTCAAATAGAGGGGGTATTGCTGGCAGGGGTGAGCTCATGGCAGCTGAGGGTTGGTCTTCTTGAGGGTTGGTCTGACAGTCTGGTCCAGTGCTGGTGGAGATGAGGGGATGGGCAGAGAGACCAAGGTCTCACCTGGATCTGTATCCACATGGCTTTTGGAGCCTGTTGAGCACAGCCTGAGCATTGCTCTCTTACCCTGGTGCAGTGGGAGATTGCACATGGCAAAGACTTGGAGAAATTGGTTTCGTTTGAAAACAAATCTCCCTCTCTCCTCCAGATAATTTATGTTTATTTTTGAAGGGGGAAAAGCAATCAGGCAGCTAAAAACAGCATAGCCATGACAAGCTGGTGATGCCTGGCCTATTCCAGGAGGCTTCCATGTGTGTAGTACAAAGTGTTTGTGTTTGTGCAAATGAATTACTAAAAAAGAAAAAAAAGCTCAAAGCCTTTTGGTAGCCATGCTGAGACTGAAACAGCCAATAAGGGAAGGAGGAAAATATCCCAAAACAAAAATGGTTCATGGTATCACCTGGGGAGAAGCAGTGGCTTGCAGGGTGATGCCTTAGGATTTTAGCTTTTACATTTTTTGTTTATTTGGAGTTCTGCAATTCTTTGGTGTGCAGCTCTAAAATCCACATAGACTGTTAGCTGCTGTTCTCCCATTTTGGTCAGACAAAACGATTCCTCTCCAGGCCTGAAACTCAAGGACACCTCACTGTCTCAGGCCCTGAGAAATGTAAACAACAGTGAGATGGGGAGGAGCAGACGTGGGGTAAATAACTTCATTACCTGAAGCTGTAATTGGAGGATTAACCCCTGATGTGCAAATAGACCAAACTTACAAAAGTATGAAAACCTGTGACCTGGGCATCCATTTTGGGTGTAGCCCCTGGGGGCTTTGACTGCCCTAAGGTGCCTGAAGGCCCTTCAATAAATATAACCACTTTTCATTCTCTTAATTTTGTCTAGCCTCTGTTTTTAGGTAGTCCCAACAAGGCATCAAGGGCATCATGAGAAGTGTTTGCTTGGACCTCAGAGCTGGGCTTCAGCCAACCAGCCCACCTTCACAGAAGGTGGAAGAAGGTTTTTCTCTATTTTTTCTGAAGGTGGAGAGGGAACTGACACCGCTGGAATGAGCCAGCCCCTTGCATGGGCCGTGCAGGTGCCTGTGCAGGGCGAGAGGGAGTGTGAAATGCAGCAGGGCACCAGCTGGCAGACGTGGGGAGAGCCCTGGAAAGGGAAGCGTTTGCAAGTGTGAAGAGATGAACGTGTGTATGTGCTTGTAGGATCCTTGTTATCGTGGATCTTCAGGGACAAAATAGCCACTCATGCGTGGAGCGTAAACAGACACACACTGTGTATAAATAATGTGTGGGAGAGCAGCTTCTGAATGCAATTTCCATCATTATTTAAAAACCTGCTACTTAGGTGAATTAATATAATTCCAGTGACACTAACTAATCCATCAGTAATTAGGATGGGAAATGGGAATAAATTCCATGGAAATGATCTTGATATTTCACCCATCCAGTTGTACAGTAGTCTTCTTGAAGAATAAGCTGTCGTTTGCCCAGAGTTTTTTTGGAAGACTATAATTTAGCTGTTTAAAAAAAAAAAAAAAAATCGGGAACATTCCCCTGGAGACCTCCATGTTAAGTTGAGAACACTTAAGTTTAGAGTAATACAATTACTAGTGCTTTTGCTGCTTTGCCAGTATCTTCTCTCAGCATAGCTGATTATGTAAATACTGATGATAATTCCATCTTTTCTTGGCATCCGTGGCATCCTGTGAGCTCAGTCCTTCAGACTCAGTGCAGCCACATGGCTGCTGTTTTACCAGAGATGCTTTTGCTGCTCCCTTTGGAGAGCTCCTCTAGAGCATTTTAAGCTTCCAAAACTTCTTCCATGAGTAAGAGAGGAACTGCAAATATATTTCGTAGAGCTGGGGGTATTTATCCTGGAGGAGACTGAGGGAGGGCCTTATTGCTGCCTGCAACTGCCTGGAAGGAGATTGGGGGGATCAGTCTGTTCTGGGTAACAAGTGATGGGATGAGAGGAAAGGGCCTCAGTTTGTACCAAAGGAGATTCAGGTTGGGATTTAGGAAAAATTCCTTCACCAGAAGGGTTTTCAAGCACTGGAACAGGCTGCCCAGGGATGTGGTTGAGTCACCATCCCTGGAGGTATCTAGAAGCTGTGTGCAGATGTGGCACTTGGGGACATGGTTTAGTTCTGTGTTTGGCATCCAGCACTGGGGTTGTTCAAAATAGCCCAGAATACCTGCCTTGAAATAAACACAATTTGCCAAAATAACAGTGAAGAAATGCTGGGAGAAACAGCTTTTGAGATCCCTTGAGTGGAGTTCCAAATGCTGGGAGCTTTGAAATTTGCCCTTTTTGATCTGCCAACCCTGTGGCTGTGAATCCTAATTTTTTATGTACTCTTAAATATGCCAGAGTCAGCTCCTCTGTACAGGAAAATGTGCTTTGTAATACCAGTTTCAGTATCTTGCACAGAACCTGGTAATCAAGTGAGTTTGTTCCTTGGCTTTGCTCTCTCTGGGGAGTAGATTAAGATCATCAGACATCTTTTAGTTGCAGCCCAAAACAAGTTTAAATACCTGTGTTGGAGGAGTGAGGCAAATGAATTCCTGCCTTACATTGCCTGCCCCCATTGAAGCAGGTCACTGTCAATGAAAAACTCTTCTCACTAACCTTTAAAAATGGAGTTTTCTGTAATTCTGGTTCTGCTGAAGGGTAAAGCTGTGTACAGGAATTGAATTGGTGGTGCATGCAGACTGAAATTTTGTGAGATAAAATTACGGGGCTATAATGGCTTGTCTCTGTTTTCCTCTCTCTTACCTCTGTTCTATCTTTTTTTCCCTTTGCTTTTCCTTCTTGTCTTATTCCTCAGTGTTGGAATTGGTGTCTGAAAAGTTGGAATTGGTGTCTGAAAAGTTTTAAATGGTTTAGTGAGCAAAGCTGAAGTTGTGATTCAGGAAAATTTGGATTTTTTAATCTGTTTTGAACTCTTTACCTCTTGGTTCCCTAGTCATCTCTGCTGGCTAAATTATGTTGAAGCAAACCTCTTGTTTAAAAAGCAAACCAAAATCCTCAGCAGGATAGAGCACCTCTTACAGGCAGTGCCAGAGAGCCCCTGAAATGTAGGGGAGGAATGCAGTGATCCTCTGTCACAGGAGGAGAGGGAGTTTTGGATGCACTGAAATCCTTGAGACCTCCATGCTGGGTCTGCAGACAGGACAAATTCCCATTTGAAAATTGTGAGTGAGAACGTGCACAGCTGCTTCTTCCTCCTCAGATTTTAGAACCATATAGGTTTTTTTTTTTTGCCTGCTGTGACATAGAGGTTATTCAGCTTCTTGTTTTAGGATGTGTTCCTTTCTTGATAACGTGCCTGATTCCAGCACCTCTCTCAGAAGCCAAAGTTGCTTGAAGGTTTTGGCTTTAATTCAGTAAAGTTTGTTGGACCATCCAAGTTGAGCCAGTAGCTGATATTGTCTCAGTTGGTTCTTCTTCTCCCCAAACTATGGGAATGCCTCCTACATTTTTTCAGCTATAACATACTTGAAATGAGCTGTGACTCTTGCTAGAGTACCTGGGAATATTGAACAAATATATACCATATTGTACCCTTGAACAAAACTGCGCTTTCCTTTTTATTTTGCTTTGTTTCCCCTTTTTTTTTTTCAGCTGTTTTCTCATATCTTTCCAAAGTCACAAGCCAAAAACTCACCTCAGCAGTGCCACACCAGACCTAGGCTGACCTATTTTCCAGAAAGCCCAGAATTAAATCCCCATTTATTTACCAAGTGCTAAACCAACAGAATCTGCTTTCCAAATACCAGATCAATTGTGGATGTTGGAACAGGAGATTGAGTTTCATCAGGGTTTGTCTGGGTGAAATGAGAACCGAGTCTCAGACAAAGTGGAGCCTCAAACAGAGGTGAGAAAAGCCCCCAGGAGACAATTCTTGGTGGAGCTGTGGCCAGAGCACGTGGCTTAGGATTGCAAGCAAAACAACAGGTTTCTGACTTTTTTTATTTTTAAAGAAAAAGAGTATGCTATGGGCTGTATTTGGAGGAGAGGTAATTATACAAAAAAAGAAAAGAAAAAGGAAAATAATGCTGTGATCAAATTCTCTTAACTACAGCAAATAATCTGTAAAAGCCCTGAGCAGTCAATAGCCATGTGAAACATGGAGAAGACAATCAGAGCTGTTTGTTCCTTGACATCTCTCCTGACAATCTGGCTCGTCAAAGCCGTCACTTGCTCCTCTCTTCCATCTCCCTGCTCTGAAGGCTGTCCTGCATCAGTCCCTTTGGCCCTTGGGCCACTGGCCATTGCCCCCTGTTGATCCAATCTTTCCAGAGTTGTCCTTTGCTGCCACTAGGAATAAATCCCAGTGCACAAACCAGAAAGTTTACACAGGGCCTACTTTCAATTCCTTTATGAAAAGCAAATTCAGCTGTGAGATCTCTTTTTTCCCCCAGTATTTGCTGGGAGTCTGTGTCAGGATTTAGAAGTAGGGCTGAAAGTTTTAGCTCCAGACGAGCAACTCTCCTTTCATTAGCTAATGCCTTTTATTTAGCAATAAATAAATAAATAAATTACAAATCCCTCCTTTTTGGTCTTTCTGCCTCATATGCCTGTGTCACAGCCTTTTTTCCATATAATTAATCAGCCCATATCTCTCATGCAGCTCTGCTTGTCAGCAGGGATTAAAGCCTGACAGTATTTAATCATCTTGTATTTCATAGAAGACTAACAGTCTCCCTTTGCTTCCTCTTCCCTCCTTTCCCTTTCATTTCCTTCTCTTTTCTGGGTATGTAGCACAGTGTCTGCTCTGACTGAAGTTTTTATACAGAGAGTGACAGGTATAAAATTCCTTTCTTGGCTTTTTTTCCTTCTGTGACCCACGTATTTTCCTCATGGGATCATTTGCTGTGACATTTTGGGTGTACTGTGACCTACCCTGTTAACACAGAGGCCCACCACACACCGAGGCCGTAGGAGTAGGTATTGAATTATATTTTACTTTTTTTTCCCCCCAGGAATTAGAGTAAAGCTGTGAGCCAAGTGGGCTGAATAACAAAACCAATTATTTTTTCATATTTCTAGGGCGATTTAGCTGTTTGTTTTGAATGTATGTGAGCAGCTTGGATACTGACTTTGATTCATTTTGTTAATTTAGGTATCTCATTAAATTATGGATCTCAATGTTTGACCTATTCACAGAGATCCCCTTTGTAATCAAGGGGTGGAAATGGATTCTTCCTTAAGCACAAAACTTCTATTTCAAGGTATAAATCCCTATGGATAGATGACTCATCTCCTAGAAGGGCTTCTTTGTCTCCATTGATGTTTAAATAACTTGTCCAAATAGAGATATTTTCACTACAGATGTAGAGGGAGATAAGTTGCACGATGAATCTTAAATCTTTGTCACTGCCACAGGAGGTCTGTCTGTTTCTGTCCCACTCTGGGGTGGGGTGGGAGCTGTCCATGGTCCCATTCCCTGGATTTGGAGGAGTTCCAAGGGACTCAGTGATCTGAGTGCTGTGACACACAGAGGGATGAACCTGAGGGGTTGGCTCTCTGCAGAGAACCTGCTCTGTCTCCTTTTTCCCAGAGTATGGATTGCTAGTTCCCCAAACAACCACTCTCTTAATTTAATTAGACACCCCTTTTAGCATGGATGATGTCAGATATTATAAGGTCTGTAAATCAAATGGATTGAATGTATTCTGTTTAATTGGAATTTATAGGTTAAGTAGTGTTGACCCTGGCTAGCTTTTATATGGGAGACTCCCAGGAAATCCCAAGTACCATCAATGCAGATGGCGTTTTGCTTCCCCCACACCAAGGATCATGCCACTGAAATGTGTTTGCTTTCTGCTGCTTTTCTGACATTGCTGTTTTGATGCCTGAAAATTGGAGGAGGAAAGGAAAGGGAGAGAGAGACTTAAAACAGTTTAAAAAGCCAATTTTTTTCATGTCCTAGGTAAATGTTTTCTTGCTGCAGAAGAAAGTTCTATTTATAACAGGGTTCAGGTGCTGAGAGAGGTCACAGGAGGTAGCAGGGTGAAACCTTTGGCAGATGCTGTTGAATCCTAGAATATTCTTGTTCCTCATTCAGTTAAGAAGACTTCACTAATTCTTGCTGTAGGAGGCAGCTTATTGTCTTTGGCCTCTTTTAAAATCAAATGGTGGATGAAATGTTTGGTTACAGTTTTGACAACAAAAGTAGAAGAATAAATCACAATCATTGCTGAGAATTAGGTGTTTTTCTTCATTGACTCAAGTGGTACAGTGGTGCAGTGAAAACAAAAAGAACAAACAGATCAAAAGACAGTGAAGAATGTAATATTTGCTGGTTTCTTTTAGTTCTAACATGGACAACTTCAGATCAGCAGACTGAAAATCCATACCTAAAAGCAGCCAAGTGGCTCTTAAATGGAGTTTGCACGTGCTAGAAATCCCAGGGACAAGTGTTTGTTTTGTGTTGAATGGGCTGTCAAACTAATGATCAGAATAGATCATTTTGGCCTCAAACCTTTTTATCAATACAGATTCTGCATTTTTCTTCCAAGACTGGCTGAGTGGATGTTTATATTCTATGTGAAATAGAAAAACCAGCATGTTAAAGTAAAAGCCAACAACAGTACCAGAAGTTGAGGCTTTTTAAAGGGGAGGATTTATGATGTTTAAGCCTTGATTTATTAAAGAAAAAAAAAAAAAAAAGAGCATGAGCAGTGGTTTTTAAGCACATTTGCCAAGGAAAAAGAGGTAGAAAACTGCAAAATAAAAGTTAGGAAGTGATAAATGCAGACAACTCTTAATGAAGAAAATTAATTCTACAAGCAGAGTGATACAGAAAGGAAACATCCGTTACCGAGGAAGGGGCATTGAGGCAGAGGACATTTGTCATCTCAAGTGACAATTAGATGAGCTCCAAACAGAGCAGGCTAAAGAAGGCAAAAATATGCAAGGGAAGAAAATGAGGCGAGGAGAATTGAAGGAATACAGAGCAGACTTTTTCAGGTCTGTTGGCCTGATTTATGCTTTTACACCCTCCTTAGCATACAAACATCCCTGAAACGAAGAGCCTGTTTTGCTCTCATTACTGTACAGTCCTGCGAGCACCGTGTTGGGCAAATCTGCTTGGCAGCAGCACCTGGGAGCAGCTGTGGGGCTGAGCAGAAGGTGGTGCAGCAGCTGGGAGGTGAACCATGTGGGATGCCTTGTTCCCTGCCCGCTTCCAGAGGGCTGTGGAGGAGGCAGCAGCAGCCAAGTGAGCTCCGTGCTCTGCCCTGAGCTCGGGGTCGCGCTCAAATCCGTGCTCGGCAGAGCGAAACCCTTTGCAAAGGCCCGAGAGCACCACGATCTGTCCCACTGCATTGAGCTCCACTCAGTACACCCACCATGACTGCCCTACGAAAAAAATCAGGCTCCATTTCCTGCATACAGATGAGAAAATATTGGTTCTGTTGGGGGAAATTCCTCTTCACAAGTTATTTCCTCTCTACGTCTCTGCTTTTGGGTAATACAAGATCTTCCCTGCGCCCCACGGGTGTTGTTTCCACAGGGGTCTCAGGGCACTGGGTGTCGTAATTTTGCTTCTGCCCAAATATTCGTTTAGAGAAGAGAGAGCTTTATATTTTTCCTCTAATATTTTGCATTGGCAAAAGAAATTGGTGGACTGGTTTGAAATAGAAGTTGTGACAAAATGGGCAAGTTTTCTGTTGGTGCAATTCAGATGGTCTTGATGGCTTCTGTCATCAAGGGGCTCTTGCAATCCCCCACTTCCCATGGACTTCAGATGTCTCCTGTGTTCACTGCCAGCTCTCTTCCATTGCCAGAGCCCTTTTGGCCTATTTCTCTATGGCTAACGTCAAAGAGCAGCCCACAGCAGAAACTTCCAGCAGTCCCTTTGCACAGAGCTCCTGTTCTGGGGACCTGCTCGTTTAGTCCAGGAGGAATAATTCAAACCCAAGTTGGGCAGGATGTGCCAGTCAGGCTCTTGTTTCTGCATCTCCCTTGGAAGAATATCTGCCTGATGATCAAACCTGACACAGGTACTGGGATGTCATGGTGAAGTGGGACAGGGGGGCATCAGTGCTCCCCAGGTGTGCACTTGTGCCTCAGGTACCCAGCCCTGCACAGGTACCAGTACTTGAAAAGAAATCTTTAGCTACTCTGTAGAAAATCAGGCAGGGGCATCACCCACCAGGCTGTTTCAGCTTCTAGAAATTTAGTCTGTTTTAAAGATTTTATTGAGACAAGTGGAAGCAGATTCCTTCAAGATGAACATCAGCTGTTTGTGCGTATTTTTTAGAGCTTGCTTCTTGTTCTTGGTGGGTTTGGGGTGGTTTTAAGTGTTGCATGAGTAAACTGTTAATGGTGCATCTGTGTGTAACACCATTTCAAATGGCCAAGTTTGGCAGAAATTGAACGTTCTGCAGAAAAAGGGGCTGTTCAGTCCCAGGTGGAGTAGGGTTTTAAGCTCCAAAAGCTGAGTGATCTTGTGTCAAATACTGTGCCTGTGGTTTTGATCCAGCTTTTAGCAGCTCTGTACCTGTGATTAGGGCTATAAAAGAGACAGGGAAGTTGAAACTTGTGTGGTTTTACAAAAAGTTAAACTTGGCTGAGCTCAACACGATTCACTTACAGCCCTTGGGGCTGGACTCTTACAAACATAAACTTCTCGGGACTGCAAGCCATGGACTTTCCTCTTCTTTTGGGATTAATATACTTAAAACTTTTGCATGTGAAATGCTAGAAAAGTGAAGTTATTCATTATTTAGTTCTTTTTCATCTTTTATTCTACCTATCTTACTAAAAAAAATAACAAAACAAACAAAAAAATCTCCACCAAAAGTAATTGCTTTAGGCATATAATACAGTAGGATATATTCAGTCTTGAAGTCAGCAGCTGCAAACTGTGATTGCCCTGTATGGAATGGTTACAGGGAAGACCTGTGTGGTGGTGTTAGGCAGGACAGCTTCTATTTTTCTGGCAAGTGACAATTTCATTGTCTCTTTTCTGTCTAACATCTCTAAATGAAATAAAATAATATTTTTGAGCTGCTAGACTGGAGTTGGTCTCCTCTCTGTGATACACACCAGAGGTGAAGATTCTATGGTCTGTGGCTCTGCTGTTTCAATCCTGTTCATACATCATTTATTTAAAATTAGTGAGACTTAGCAGGAATCCAGAAATTTGCATCTGCTCCAGCATCAGGGCCAAATAGGCAAAAATGGAGTGAAGCCACAAGGACTACTAAGAATCTGGGTAGTATTGGTTAAATGCCATTGCTGCCTTCAGGGAATACCTTTATTCCACTTGTCTGTACCAACCCTGTGGCCAGGCACACAGCTCAGATGGGAGCTGCCTTTGGGCAGTAGGGAGAGTTATTTTCAGCCCTGGGGGTTGTTCCAGAGCCGTGCTGGGTTACAGACACCTCCCGAGGATCTGCTCACTGGCTCTGTGTCATGCCAGGAGCTGCCTGAACAAGGCATTAATTATCCATTCCTGTGCATTCCTGGTTCTGATTAATTTACAAGCTTAATCTTTCAGTTTGGTTATGCAATTTGCTCCATGAAATTGATGCCATGAAGATTTTTGCCTTTTCTTTTATACCCCTGTTATACCTTTTTACAACTTCTGTATTCCTAGTGCCTTTTCCCTACATTCTTGGACTTGTTTGTTAAGCTAAGAGACTCAACATTTTAGAAGCTTCGTAGCCAGGGATCAGTGTGCCCCAGAGCCCAAGGTCCTCTCCAGAACACATTCTGTAAACCAAGATAGAACCATCCAGGGGAAGGTTCCTTGGGGAGGGGGGCTCACTTGAGCCTCTCATTGGGGAATCTTTGATAGATCTGCTAATTAGTAACACCTATAATGTTATACCCGATGTTGGGAAGAGAGAGAGAGACAGAGAGAGACTCGGCAGGGTGCATCTTGATGCACATGACCTGGACGTGTGCACCTAAGGATCCTTAAAATAAACACCAAGGTAAAATCCCTTTTCCCCTTCTAACCGTGTGTGACTCTTGATTTTAAGACCAGGAAAAGGCATCAGTTACTGGCGACCACGACGGGACCCTAAAGACCTTGAAACTCACAGTCTTGGGTTGGAACACATCTTGCTTTGCCCCTCTCTTTGCTGGCAAATCACAGAGGGGCCAGAGCAACAATCTGAGACTGTGACCAGGACTTTAGGACCCAGCACGGAAAGGCATCAAATACTGCTTGCATTTTTTCTAGTAATGAAAACCCACAAATAATCCCCGTGCCCCAATACCTGTCCCGATTATCTAGCGCGTTCATAAGCGCCGCTTGCAGAATTATTTTGCCTGGTTAATGTTTGGTTTTGTATTTATTCTAATTGCCACTGTTGCTATTTTAGAAGTTGCCAACCCATTGGTGGATATTCTGGTTTAATCCTTTTTGCCATCCCCTAGCAAGCTCCACTTTGCCTGTTTTACAGAGCCATTCTGAGTTCCTGTGCAGACACAACTGTTCACTGGGGCTGGCCCCTGCTTCCATATGGTGCACATTAATCACAATTCAGCTATGTAAACACCAACTTGCATTTCATGCTGCACACGGTTGCCCAGCTGAGGTTGAATGAAAGATTTCATTTTTGTGAGTCATATAAACACACCTGAGAGACTGTGAACACAATGTAACGTGACTCTCTGTTCTATAGAACACATCAGTTTGCTAATTAAAAATCTGCTCTTATGGTTGATTCTCGTTTCTTTTTATGAAGCCCTGGAATGCTATTAAGCAGGTCTGGAATGGTGATGTGTGGTTTATTGTTTCTTCTTAGAATTGTTTCCTGCCTATTTTGTCTGTGATTCTGTTGTGTTGAGGAGTCCCTCTTTGCTTTTCATTTATGGTTTTCATAGAGTAAATCTGCAAGTATTGTTTATAGTTGAAATGTTCTCAATTGTGTATTTTCTGAACAGCTTGGGTTTAATAGCTGGTTTATGTTTGGAATAAACAAGTTTAAAAAAAAAATTAAAGGGCTATGAGTCAACCAAAGGAAAATAAAAACAAAATCTTTAGAGAAGTAAGTAACAAGGCTGTATACCTTTTAACCCAGAAAATTCATCAATCCTTTTGTCCATGTGTACACTCATGTTATCATTTTGCTTTGATTCATGTGTACTTCAGGGACTTTGATGCTTACTCTGGGTGGGAACTATCAATAGAGCTATTACAACAAGACAGAAGAAACACAGCCTGTCTCAAGTATTCAGCTGTTTGGGTTTTTTTCTAAAATACTGCCAGTAGATATGCTGCAGCATGTTACTCAGGGATAAAATTATCCAGCTTTTATAGGAGCAGGGTTTAGAATAAAAGAACATCTTAGGCTGCAAAAGCAACATTTAATACTCGTTTAGCAGAGAATGTGTGGTTACAGGGAAGGGAGAGAACCATAGGTCATTATATCTCTTATAGGTAATTATTAATGAAGAACAGCTCAAGAATTCAACATATACAAATACACAACTTCTGATGTGTCTTTCTATACTGGTACCTTTTAGAAGATTTGCTGTGACCAAGAGAGTCTCCCACTTTCAGAAGTTCTTAAGTGTAAGCACACGAAAAACCTGGTTTCGATCAACAGTGTTTGTGGTAAAATCCATAAAACAAAACAGACCCTTTATACAACTCAGAACAAATAATTTAGACTACAAGCTCTGAGACAATTTCTGTTTAAGCTTGGCTGGAGGATGATGCTCCAACATGCAAATTGGAGGTGTATTGCACTGACATTTAAATGTAATCATAGGAGTGGACAGTTGAGAGTCCAGCAAGATCCACGAGCAACTGAGTAAGTTGCTGGCAGAGGAGCTGATGGGAAGGACTGCAGTGATTGCAAATGAGGCCTGGCCAGGAGGTAATGTGATTAGTGTTCTCTAAGAGCCAAGTGTGTTGCAGAAATTAAATGAAGCCTAGAGTGAGGTGGAGGTGGGGGAGAAATCACATAATTCCTCCAGTTTCATCTCATAAGAGCTTTATCGTTTTCAGTTGTGGGTTGTTGGTGGTTTTTTTTTTTTCCCAAGCCTTGTGCTGAGGGTATTTGAGAGTTATTGTGAGATTTGAAAGAATGCTGAGGTTTTGATCTTGTCACGACTGAAAGTCCTTTATAAATGTCAGAGTTGGTGCCTGAAAATTTGGGACACTGCTTGGCTGCTTCTCTTGCGAGAGCTCGGCTAATGAGGCCACCAGAGAGCAGCCCGGGGTGGTGGCCCTGCTGCATGGAGCCTCTGGAGAGGGAGGAGGCGTCTGAGATGTGATGGCCAACAAACTGCCAACCCTAATTAATAACAATATCTGGCATTCCCATCCTGGGAATGTTTTTGTGGTGCACAGCAGAGTTGTGGTAACCCCTTTCTGTCCTCTCAGGACGTGGGGATGATGTCTTGAGGTTTTGCTGGTTGTTCCGCCTGCTGCATTCACACATCATCAGAGCGGGGTGAGATAACCAGAGCAAGGCACCTGGAGGGGCTGTGTGGGCACTGCAGCTGGGGCAGGAGCTTTGTTGGCTTTTTTGAAGCTTTGTGAAGGTTTTAATCCAAGTTAAACCACGTAAGCAGTGTTACACCGGCACATATCTGACGTCAGCAGTCACTGAAAACATGACGTGCCTACATTCGCATGAAATGTGGTAAGTTTACCTGGAACAACCTTTTTTGAAGTTTCATAAACATGCAGCTCTTTTAAGGCTCACTAAGGAGTTTGCTTTCTTAAGAGTGGTGATTAAAAATTTCCACAGTGTATTTAAGAGGAGCAGGAGGGTTGTTACAGGAGATCCCACCACTGCCATTCACGTGCCTGAGTAACTGATTCGTATTGGAGTCTGGCAGAACTGTTTTGTTGAAGATACTGAACAAGAACAGTAACTTTTTCCTGGTGTGCCATAGGCATATATTGATGACAAGTTTCTTCCCTCCAAACTACAGCTGTGAAAGGGCCAAGCAGTTTCCTGGTTCAGCAGCACGCAGAAGCCCAAGCACATGAATAATTTCCTTGAGTTCCAAAACACTTCACATGTGCTTTAATTTATCTGCTTAAAAGGTTTTGGGCTGAGTTGTGGTCAATGGTGACACCAGTGTCCAGCTCTCCAAACCTCTGCTGACATCTGGTTCTACTGATCCTGAGAAGCTCAGAAGAAACAGCCTGGGTTTGAAGGGAACATAAAGGGTCCTCCACAGCAATTCAGATGTGCAGATTAGGAAACCACTTTTCTCAAGCCCTAGAATGCCACTTTTCACTGCCTAGAAATTGGGTGCTTATGTTCTTCACAGGTTTTGGAAATGGCAGGTGTCAAACAGAAACTCTGCTGCTGCTTATAGTAGAAAACTCTGTTACTAAAATGTATTTCCCCCGAGAGAAAACAGGACTTTCCTGAGTGCTTGCTGTGCAAGGCATAGGTGTGGTTTAGACAGGAGGTTCACTCTAGGAAACAGCAGCACAAATGGGTTTGTGTCTCACAGGTGTCACCTTGTGAATGTGACGTTGGCCATGCAACTCTTTGTCAACCTGTTAAAATGTCTGGAGACCTCACTGTAAAATAAGAATGTGCAAATACCAGTGAGCTGTGTAAAAACTAGCAAGAATATTTTTACTAACTGAATAATAAGACATCCCTTTGCCCTGGCCTGCTTGATCTATACTCTCTTACTTCAGGTAAATCAGCTTGATCTAAAGTACACAAGCAGGACTTTCTAGATTCTGTCCTGCTTTGTAAAATTAGGTCTCTGGCTGGTTGATTAATTAAATGGTGGTGCATGGCTTTGTTTTGGAATTTCGTGACAGCTGATTTGTAGCACTTTAACACCACATCCATTTTGAGGTGCAATTTAATGTAGTACCTGCTGAGAGAGCCTCACCCAGGATCTGTCTGCTAGCCTTTGCTGGGCAGATCTGTTCAATTGGGGTTTTGGGGACTGGAAGATAAAGCCAGGGTAGTTAGACAACAGCAGCCCTATTAAACAATCGAGATCTGACATTGTGGCTTTGGAATCCCCAGAGGGTGAAGAATTTGGGGAATTCAGTCACTCTGGGATTCAATCACTCTGGCACTGGCTCTTGTGTCTCTCATGGTAAAGGAGCACACAAACAATGATTCGGAATTTGTTTCCACTACAAAATGGATCCTTGATCCCAAGGCAATAAGCAGTAAAAGAGCAAG